>NC_137972.1:34884624-35342124 GCF_963924665.1 Micromys minutus
AGACAGTACAAGATCACCTCACAAAATGTGGCATCTCTTTTCTCACCCACAGTGTGAATAAACTAAGTGAGAATAGACTCATCCAGGGGACTGAAGAGATGGCTCAATGGCTAAGAACACAGGCTGCTCTTCAGGAACTGGGTTCAATTCCCAACACCCACATGGCAGGTTATAACCATCTAGAACACCAGTTCCATTGGAACTGGTACCCTCACAAAATAAAGATGCATATTTTAATATAATATTTCACCCACTAAACTTCAGAAAAGTCACTCTCTGTAGGCAATGCTACTGAATTTAAAGCCCTATTCTATCTTCCGTCTTAAGTGGGTGACAAGCAGGCTAAGGTGACCTCTTCCTACAGGGAAAAGCAAAGCTCTGGGACATTACTATTGAAAACCACCCCTGTAAACAGAAGCATCAGTCTGCCTACCCTCACACCATCATGACTTCCTTTACATGCAGACTACCATCTTGTCAGCATCCACTGCTCTCCCTCAGAGCCCAAATCTAACTAGATTACCTGTGTCGCCATCACTGTGATGTCCCAGCGATGAGTGTTATTAAGGATCCTGAATTTGAAGCCACCTTGGCTACACTGGTTATTTTATTCATTTACATTTCAAATATTATTTCCCTTTCTAGTTTCTCCTCTATAAATCCCCTATCTCCTAGACTCACCCCACCGTTATGAGAGTGCTCACCTACCTGCCTGCCCACTCCTGCCTCAGGACTCTAGCATTCCCTTACCCTGGGTCATTGAGGTTCCAGAGGACCAAGGAGCTCTCTTCCCAGTGATGCCTTATAAGGCAAGCCTCTGCTACATATACAGCTGGAGCCATGGATTTCCCCACGTGTACACCTTGGTTTTTTATTTAGTTTCTGAGAGCTTTGTGACGGGGGGGGGGTCACAATGCTTGATATTGTTGTTTTTTCCATGGGATTGAAAACCCCTTCTGCTTCTTTAGTTCTTTCCCTAACTTCTTAGTTGTGGTCCCCCATCACAGTGCTCCATTATAGCATCAAAATGTTTTATCTCCTATCAAAATGACGCTGTTCCACTGTTTCATAACAACATTATACTGTCTCATCTTAACAGGCAGCTAGACAATCATAGTGGTTATATGTCATATGACAATGACTCATACTCCAACCACCATGGCCCACTGTCTCAACACAATGATACTTTGTCACATTGTAAAGGAAAAAAGACAATCATATGTTCTATTGTTCTATCATAAGTGGTCACAGTTCCATTACAATGTCAAACTACTCCCTGAACATTGCACTGCATCTAATGCAATGATCTGTTCTCCCATTATGAGAATTTATTATCCCAATAAAATGTTCTACTCTTTCACAATGATTCCCTCTAACTAAACATAGTCTTCCACAATAATATTACAATGATAAATTGTCTTTCCAATTATAAAAGTCAATGCTTGCATTACAATGATGATCTGTACCATCATAAAATCATATCTATTCTTGGAGTCCTTGACTGTACTCCTAGAATACAACATTATTTCATCAAAATATCGATCACTGTGTTATCAAATTATTTTTTCATTTGTACATCACAATGGTCCACTGTTCCATAATGGTGCACAGTCTCTCACAATGGTCCACTGTGAAATAACAGTTGTTCACTGTTCTAGCACAAAGATATACGTTTTCATCAAAATGATCCATTTTCCTATCACAATGCTTCACTTCTTCCTGTCGAAATAATTTATATTCTCTTTAAAATGTTTCAGTTCCATAATAGTTCACTGTGCAATCACAATAACTCACACTCCCACAAAAATAATTCACTCAACATAATGCTCCAATGTCTCATAATAACGGTCTTATGTCTTACTTTTTATCACAGTGGACTACTGTCCCATCACAATACACCAATGTTCCACAATAATGGCCCAATGTGGTATCCCCAACACAGTTGTCTACTGTTTCAACAAAGCTCTCCAGTTTTCACTCACAGTTCCCAACTGTCCCATCACAATAATTCATTACCTTCCCCTATCCTCATTTCCTTTATCTAAGCACAATTTACCATCACACACATCTACTATCATCAATGGGCCCAACTTATGATCACAATGTTCCACTTTCCCAAAACAATGGCTCACAATCTCATCACAATGTTCACTGTCCAAAAACAATTCAAACATTGCACTCACCTATAACAGTGAGTCAGTGTCTCATCACTACATTCCTCTGTTTTATTACAATAATTTAAAGTCCATTCAAAAGTATATATTGCCCAAATACAACAATCTGCTGGACCATCTATATACACTGTCTAACTGCAACAATCCATTGTACCATCACAATTGACCACTTTCTTATTCCCTGTTCCACAACAGATCATTGTCCTATCATAATAATCAACTTTTTCATCACAATGCCTCACTGTTCCATCTCAAAAATCTACTGCTTCATTTTTATTTTCTAATGTCCTATCTCCTATAACAATGGCCAACTGCCTTATTTCAATATTCCATGTTCACATAACAAGGATTCATGTTCCCATCACAATTTTTCACATTGCGGTGGTTAACTGTCACATTCTCTCTCAAATTAATTCACTGTCCATCTGAAGTGGACCATAATACAATAACTTTGACCCACTATCCCAGCACAATGATCTACTGTTCCTTCATGATGATTCATTGTTCAATCAGATTGATCCACTGTATCAAAACAATGATCCATTCTATTATATAGTTTCACTGTTCAATCATAATGATTCACCACCCTATGGAACTGTTTCACTGCTAACTCACAATGGAGTACTATTGTACCACAATGGTCCACACACCCATCACAATTGTTAACTAACCTATTCGCATCAAAGTTGTCCAATGTCTGTTAACTACCACCTTTTGTTCTATTATTTATTGCATAATTCACTGCTCTATCACAATGATTCACTTTCCCATCACAATAATTGAGTGTCCCATTAAAATTCTCCATTTCTGACAATAATTGAATATTATCTTTTTTCCTAAGTTAATGGTCCACTGTCTAACAACAGTAATCCACTGATAGTTAAAAATAATTCCTTGTCCCATCAGAATGTAAATGTGGCCATTTTTTCTATTCTCTCTCAAAATGATTCACTCTACTTTCAAATTGGTCATCTCTTATAAAGTAGACTATTACTCTATCACTTTTATTTCTCTCCTACTACAATGGTTGACTATACTATTCTTCTTACAATAATACACTATCCCGAAATAATGATCTAGTCTTCCATCACAATAATCCATAACTCTATGTCAACACTGTACTGTCTTATAATAGTTATGATAGTTATAGTTAGATACAAATGTTATATTACGTATTACAATACTTTACTATCTTACCACAATTATCAGCTGGTCCAATAGAAAAACACAACATTTCACTATCTAATTACCATAGTTCATTATCCTATCACAACACCCTATCTCTTTTTATATTGGTGTACTATTCCATCACAAAGATAGTATTCTACCACAATCCTCCATTATTTTATTCATTATTCTAATTTCCTCTATCAAATCACAATGGTCCACAGGCATTTAAAAGTTGTTTATTATACAGTCATCATCTTCCTCTCTTATTTGACTGCATTCTATTGTTTTGTTCACTCCTATAATGTTCCACTCTGCTACAACAAAGTTCTATTGTCCTATAATCTCAATTGTCCAATTTTAATTTACAATGACTTAGAGTCTAACCACTGCCCCCAAACAAAGATCTACTCTCCCACTACAATGCCTCACTGTTTCAAACAATGTTCCAATTTCTTCACAATTATTCACTGTGAAATAATAGCAATGGTCCTAACACAAAGATTGATCTTTGTATCACAGTGTTCCAATGATCTATCACATTGATATATTTTCTTTTTGTCTAATCACAGTCAACTCTCTCATTACAATGATTCTTCTATAAAAATGACTTTTTCAACACAGTGGTCAAATATTCCTTCAGGTTAATATAATGTCCTATCACAATTGTCCACAGTCCTGCATCACAATCAGTCATTATTTCATCACAGTCATCCACTATCCCATCACAATGGGCCACTTTCTCAGCACAATAACTTATTGTCCCATAAAAATCTTCACTACTTAGAATTTTTCATTGTTAAAATAATATTTATTCACTGTCTTGTCACAATGGTCTTACCATATTAATGGTTCCATATACTATGTCCAATCACAATGTTAAACTTCTCTCATAATGATTAACTCGCTAATCACAAAGTTTCATTGTACCATCAATACATCACAGTGCACTATCTAAGGTTCAATGTGCTATCTCCTATTTCAATATTTTACCATCCTCACATAATATCCCACCATTTTATCACAATAGGGAAGAGTCCTATCTTAATATTCTAGTATACATTCTCAATATTGATGTATCTAATTTACCATAAAAATATTCCACACTACAATCACAATTATCCACTGTCTCTTCATAAGGGCCTACCTTCCTATTATAATGACCCACTTTCCAAAATAGTGGCACATAGTTCCATTATAATTCTCTTTGGTCAATAACAATGGTTCACTGTTTCATTAAAGGTTCCACTGTTCAAAACAATGATTCACTGTCCTACCACAACATTCTCCTATTCTATCACAATGATGCAATATTCTCAGAGTTCCACTTTTGTATCAGAGTGGCCCACATTCCCATCAAAAATATTTACTTTGCATAGCAATGATTTACTCTTCCATCAAATTAAATCATTAGTCTATCATAATTAATAGTCTCATCATTATGGTCTACTGTCATATCACAATGCTCCACTGTCCCATTACATTGAACCACTGTACCAACACAAATGTCCAATGTCTTATCAATATCATTATGGTCAAATTTTCCTTCATAATGATTCACTTTCTAATCACAAGGTTTCTCAGTTTTTCTCAAAGATTCAACAAGTTCTCACAATAGTCCAATACCCTATCCTGTGTAACAACTTTAATTATCTCATATAAATGGTCTGCAATTACTGTCTCATTAAAGGCTCTACTTTCTCATCACAACAGTTCGCTCTCATATCACAATGACTGACCCATTGTCTTTTCACAATGATTTATCTCTCATTACTCTCCCATTGTGATGGTTCACTATTCAAAAGCAATGACCCCATCAAAATAATTCAGCTTCCTTAGTTTGTAACTGTCCCATCATGACAGTCCTCTGTATCATCGGGATAATTCAGTGATCCATTACTATGGTTTTCTGTCCAATCACAATGTTACATCATCCAATAATAATGGTTAAATACCCTTAAAAAAAGAAAAAGAAAATAAAATAGTTCATTGTCACATTGTCTGTTTTTACATCATAATGGTTTACTTTCCAACCACAATATCTGCTCACTCACTGCTACATGTTAAAGGTGCACTGTCTCATCATAGTGGTCTAAAGTTCCGTGCATATAAAAATGATCAACTATTTCATTACAATGCTCCATGATAATATACCAAAAGTTTATTGCTCGTTGTCAGTATTCTAGTGTCTTATCACAGTGGTCAAAGTCAGGGGCACAGATTCACTTCCACCATAAGGGACCACAGGTTAGAGGGCCAAAAGGGGAGCCTTGCTTGGAGAATGGGTATCAACTCTTTGAGCAAAGCAGGTGGACTGGTGGCTACAGGCATATCCACAAGCCTGGGAAGAATCTGTAGGAATGGGGGAGGCTAAGAACTGAAAAGCCCATATATAACTGAAAGCCCAGGCTAACCAATAGCAGTGTGGCAGTACACCATATCAAAGGAGGCACAAGACAGGATCAAACCACAAGTCACTTGGCTACTTCAACTAGGGGTTCTGAATAAGTGTCAGTCAGCCTAGAACACACCTCTTTTACTGCTAAGGAAACTGAGAACAAAGGAACCAATGACTACCAGCCAGTTCAGAATAGCTGAAAGATAAAGAAACAGGTGGCCAATCTCCACCTCACAGTACCTAACCCCCATAACCTGCAGAGCACATTGCCCCCATCCAGAACTTGGTATACAGTCCTGGATTTGTATCAATAATGTTATCTACAGGCTGACAAACTTGTGAGGACTATCTTGGTGTCAAATTCTTTTGTGCCTGATTTGAGGTATCTAGTGGGACAAGTAGTAGATACCTGTGTGCCATGCCAGAAGGTGAATGGATGTAGAACTAAGAAAGCAAAAGAAGAGAGGCAGAGGGGGGATAGACCAGAGGTTTACTGGGAAGTGAACTGTAAGGAGATTAAGCTAGGAAAATATGGAATATAAGTATCTATTAATCTTCATAGATACCTTTTCTGGGTGGGTAGAAGCCTTTCCAACAAAGATAGAAATGGCGGCAGTATTGGCTAAGGTTTGGCACATCTACTGTAATTGGATCAGACAATAGGTCAGCCTTTTTTTTTTTTTTTTTTTTTTTTTTTTTTTTTTTTTTTTTTTTTACTCAGGTGAGAGAAAAACTAATATTTTTCTTAGGTACCAATTGGAAATTTCATTGTGTTTACCATCCCCAAAGTTCTGGGCAGGTAGAAAGAATGAAGAGAACTCTAAAAGAGATCTTAACTAAGTTGACCTTGGAGACTGGAATAGATTGTGTGGTGTTCCTTCCTTTAGCTCTTTTTAAGATTAGGAACACCCTGCCCTGTTTCAACCTGACACCCTTTGAGTTACTATATGGGACACCAGGTCCTTTCACCCTTTTGGGTGATGTGACTGAATTGACTTGCCATAATGATAATGATTTATATGTGAGCCTTAAGGCTCTGCAGACAGTTCAAAAAGAAATCTGAGCTCCCTCGGCCACTGCCTATGCTCCAGCTTCCCTGGAGACTGCTCACCTTTTCCATTTCAGAGACTCAGTCTAGGTGAAATGCCATCAAACCCAGACCCTCAAACCATGCTGGAAGGAACTATACCTGGTTTCGCATACTATGCCAACAGCAGTCAAGGTAGATGGGATCACAGCCTTGATACATGCCTCCTATATGAAACCTGAGCTGTCTGATATCTCTAATTGGAAAATCAAAAAGATTGACAACCCTCAGAACTCAAGGTATCCTGAACACCATGATATGGCTACTAGTTTGTCTGTGGATGACAGAGGATGTCTCAAGAACTGTGACCAACCCCCATACTCCTGCTAGACTTACATGGCAGGTGTTATCATCTAAAAGTGATGTGGTAAAGTCCATGTTTAAAGAATCACCTTCTTATACCTAGTGGCCCACTTTAACCCCTGCTTAGTGTGAATTCAATGCTTGTTTGGACACATGGAATGTTCTTACTCAGGAACCAGGAAAGGGATTACCAGAAGGCAAGGATGAACAAATATGATCCTTGAAGGCTTTTCCCAGGAGTGGTCTGGAAAGATGAGGATTAGGGTGCAGGCACTCTCAGCTAAGGACTAAGTTACACCGCATTCTGGTCCATGTGAGTCCCCAAAATGGTCAGTGTGGGTCATGGGCCCATAAGTGTGGGGGAGCTGATGGCTATTATTGTGGTGAGTGGAGTTGAGAGACCATGGGGCATATCTATTGGAATCCCAACTCCTCGTGGTTTTCAATGACTATAACAAAGGATGAGAGGCTACCCAGGGATGATTTGAGTAGTTAACTCTTCTCCATGGCAGTTTCAACTCTGATAGAACCTTTGACCATTCTATGTTTGTTTCTAACTTTTGGTCTTTGCATTTTGAATTGCTTAGTTGCTTTCATCAAAGAGTGCCTTAACAGTGTACAAATAATGGTGCTCACACAACAGTATGTGGCTGTGGAGCAGGATGACCTTTGATTTCAATATTGAAATAGTGACCTCAAAAAAGGGAGAAATGGGGATGTCACAAAAGAAAATTCTCTACCCATGATTCCCCCGCCATCCAAATTCTCCAAATTTTCATTCATCCCCATGTCTATGCCTGGCAAGTAGAGATAAAGGGAACAATGTCCCAGTGGTCCACCCCTCTGCAGTGGAAGGAATATCCTTGAGTAAATAATTCTCAGAAAAACTGATAATGGACTGACTCACCCTCTGTTCCCAGATAGAATTTGGATGCCTGTCACAAGCTTGCTAGCCAATATATTCAAAGGCCATTGTGCTTACCCAATAAGTTTAAACTGTAACCTTGCTGATGTAACATGTACCCCTAAAAAGTATAAAAACTGCTTACAACAGCTTTTTGGGGTCATATCCCCTCAGGGTGGATGATAACCCCAATGCTCAAGATCAATAAACCTCTTGCTTTTGCATAGATTGCTGCCTCAATGTCTCTTTGAAATAGGGTCTCCTGTATACAGGCACAAAACTCAGAGACTATGGTGGATGCCAAGAAGTGAATGCTGACAAAAGCCTGATATAGCAGTCTCCTGAGAGGCTCTGCCAGTGCCTGGCATATACACAGGCAAATGCTCTCAGCCAGCCATTGAACTGAAAATGGGTTGCCAGTGGAGAAGTTAGAGGAAGGGCTGAAGAAGCTAAAGAGATTTGCAACCCCATAAGAACAATAATATCAACCAAAGAGTACAGATGTTTGGACAAATAATCCATTTTTTTAATCAAAATGTACCTCTGTCCTATCAAATCATCTACTGTTCCATCACTAGGGTCACTATCAAATCACAATTATTTATTTTCCCATAAATGTTTTATTCTCCTATAAAAATGATTCACTTTCTAATGACAATGGTTCACTCTTCCATCAAATTGGCCCTATCTCTAATTACAATGTCATACTGTGCCATCACAATGTTCCACTATTCATCAACTATATTTTGTGTAGTCACATGGTCTATAGTTCTATTACAATGATCCTCTGTTCCAAAAAATCGACCTACAATCAAATTAAAATATTCTCCTGCCAAATCACAATAGTCTAGTGTCCCATCACTATGAGTCACACTCCTGTTACTATGATTCACACCCCCATAACAATGATTCAAGGTGTTAATTCCCATCTTTATGGCGATCATTTTCCTTATAATGGCCCTCTGTCACATCACAAGTGTCTACTGTATGTTTATAATATCCCATATTTCCAATACACTGATTTCCTTGCCTATTACCATTATACACTCTAGAATTACAATGGTCCAGTGTCCTATTCCCTATCACTGTAATCTACTATCCAATCACGATGGTTAACTTTCTCATGGCAATATTGTACTCTTCCATAAGAAAGATCTACTATTTCATCATGATAGTACAAAATCTTATCCTCTATAACAATGGTCAGATATGTCATCACAATGGTCTGTGATCATAAAGGAAAGACTTGTGTTTTCATCAAAACATTCCACCGTTACATTTCAGTTGTCCACTGTACTAGTCCATCTCAATTTTTTCTATTGTTATTAACATAATGATTTACTCTCTAATAACAATGGTCTACTTATATCAGTATGATTTACAATCTTATCATAATGATCCTCTGTACCATCCCAATAATATATTCTCACATTACAATGGTCCATTGTCCGGTCACAATAGTATACTGTCCCAACACAATGATCTACTTTCTAATCACAAAGGTCAATTTTTCTTTTATGATTATTAACTATATCATCACAATGGTTCTTAGTGTTATTAATGTGCTTTACTGTCCCACCAAAATAGTTCATTGTTTCATCACAATGAACAACTCACCTATCACAATTTCCTATGTTTTCATCACTGTATCTTAACAATGCCTTACTGTCCTATTCCTGCCATTTGATTCTCTGCCCTGTCACACTATTTTACTTTCCCATCACAATAATACACTGTCCCATCAATATGACATATTTTTCCATAATAATTGACCATTGTTCCATCTTCTCTTGCAACAGAGAACTTATATCAGAGAGGTCCAATCTCCTATTCATTGGAAGTGTGGTCCACTATACCATCAAACTGGTATACTATTCCATTAAATAAGTCCACCTTTACATCAATATTATCTACTGTGCCATTACAATGGCACTTTGTCCATTCATGATGCTTAGTCTAATTACAATGGTCTAGGCTTCTGTCACAATGATTAACCATTCCACAACATCAGTTTGATGGCTCATCAGTATCTTCCCCTCTCCTTTCATGAGGGTCATTTGTCTTATTTCACCTAAAAATGTTCCACTGTCACATAATAGCCACCTAATAGTATCCCTTATCACAACTGTCCAATCTCCATCAAAATGATTTCCTTCCCCATGGCAATAGCCAATTGTTCCATCATAATGCTCATTCTCCAATAACACTTGTGTCACAAAAATATTTTTTATCACAGTCATTACTGTCTCATCTTACTCATAGAAAATTCCATAACAATGGTTGATGATCCACCCCTGTTTTCAATCTCATGGCAGTGCTCTATTATACTGTTTCCTCTCACAAAGTTCTACTATCCTATAACAATGGTCCATTTTGTTCCCTCATGATGATGTACTTTCCTATCCCAGTGCTTTACACTTCTATAAAACTGGTCAGGTACCTCTCTCTATCACATAGTCCATTGTCCCATCATGATATTGAAGTACTTCAGCAAAATGGTCTGGTATCTGTTCATGATTTACTGTTTCATAGCCATGTTCCACTGTCACTTCACTATAGTTCAATGTGAAAATAATCATGGATTACTCTTTCTTTACAATAATTTACAATTGCATACCAACTATCCAGTTTTCCTATCACAAGATATGCAGAACAAACAGTATTTACTGCTCTCACAGATTTTCATTATAACATCATCTTGGTCCATTTTCCCATCAAAGTAGATCAGGACCACATCAGAATGATTCCCTGTGTAATAAGCATTTTTGCTCACTATAACTTACTTACTGTTATGCCACAAGGATTGATTGCCATACCTTTATTACCTACTGTTATATCACAATGGTCCATTGCCCAATCACAATATTTACTGTCCAGTAACAATGGTACACTCTTCCATCACAATGTTTCACTGATCTATCACTAAAACTCACACTCATATTATAATCATATGATCTATTACTTTTAAAAATATTTTCTGACCATAACAATAATATGTTGTCCTTTTCAATGATCTACTGCCTCATCAAAATGCTCCAATGTCCTATAAAAATACTTTATCTTTGTTAAAGCAGTCAACTGTCCTATTCCAGTGATTCACACGGTTCCATATCAGTGACTCACTGTTACATCACAGTACTACACAGATTTTAATGTTCTATTCTGCTATAATTGTGAACCAGTATTTCATACCTTATCACAATGGTCCACTGTTCCATCACAATGATTAATTATCCTATAACAATGTTCCATTGCAAATTATAACTGTGGCATGGTAGAGGTATAATAACCTGTCCTACTCCTTACCACAATTGTCCATGGTCCCATCAAAGTATGCAATTATTTAATCACAATACTAAAATATCCCATCAGAATGTTATACTGTCCTAAACTTTATTAAAATGGTTCACTGTCACATGAAAATATTCACTGTCAAATCATAATGCTTCTCTGTCTTATCATACTTTTTAATGGTCACATGAGAAAGATTCGGTGTCCTCATGTTTTCATATTCACATCACAATGGTCTACTCTTTAATTCCCTTTTAAAATGCTCTACTGTTCAATCAGAATGTTCCATTGTAATATCAATGATTCACTGTTCTATCAAAACAGCATTCTGTACTATTGCAGTGATCCACTGCCCGTCACAACAGTACAATGTCCTATTCCCTATCACAAGCATCCACTGTCCTTTTAAAATGATTCATTTCCTCATCACATTTGTTCTGTTTTCTCTCAGAAACTCGCTGACTCATAGCTGCCCTATCACATATAACAATGCCCCATGACCCCACCTTAAGAATCTATAGTCATTTAGTAGTGACTCTGTGTAACATCTTATTGCACAACTTTTGCCAAATAATATTCTAATTTATATTACCTTTCAAAATGGTCTACCATCCCATAGTTATCTTTCACTATCCCATAACAATTGTTTACTGACTTACCAACCATAATGTTTCACTGTAAGATAACAGTATTCCATTGTCCCATTATCACTCACAATAGGTCAGTCTTCTATAAAAAAATACTACAATTCCATCAAAAATATCACATAAAAATTGCTTACAGCCCTATTACATTGGTCCACTTTGTCATCAATATGATGCACAGTCCCATTCAAATTATCCACTGCCCCATTGGAAAGATTCTCTGTCTTATTGAAATGGTCCATTGTATCTCACAATAATGCACTGCCTCATAGCAATGCTTTCCTATGTTAATGTTCCACATGTCTTTAATTATATACCAGTTTTATTACCTATTACTATAGTCCAATATTCCTACACAATGATCCATGAATTTCTATTCCTTCCCAGTTCTCCACATTCCATTAATGATTTACATTTATCTTTCTCAGTGTGTGTGACTGCCCCATAAGTTTATGGCATTTTTTTTTTCAAAAAAAATATTCCACTGTCATATCCCCAATCACAATAGTCTAATGTCACATAGCAATATACCATTAATCTATCACAATTGTTCATTGTTCATACTATTTCATTTTCTTGTCAGTAGTCCATTCTCTTTTCTTCTAACAATGTGCAACTATCCCATCATTTTTGTCTGTTGTCCAAAGACAACGTTCAATATTTCTTACACAATAGTCCACTGTCTCATAACAATCATTTCCTCTTTCATCACTGTGTTTACTTGTCTCAATTCAGTGGTAAACTGCAATATGCCTTTTCACAATGTTCTATTGTCCAATAATAATGATCCAAAATTTCTAATCAAAACAGTTCATTCTTATTATATTGGTTGTTTATCTCATCATAATTTTTAGATTTCCTATCATTTTATTTTACACTTTTATCATATTCCCATGACATTATTTCACAGATTCAATATAACAGTTCGAAGTCCTATCCCTGTAAGAATGGTCTTTTCATTACAATAGAATCAGAATTTTCAAAATAATACCGCAAAGATCCATGGACTGATCAGAAAGGTCTACTGGTGATTCGTGATTACAACTGTCTCTTTGCAATTTATGACTCACATCCTAGTTTTCTACTGTCAAATTACAATGATCCACTGTTATTCCTTATGACCCACGGTCTTATTATAATGTTCCACTGCTCCATTACATTTATTAACTGTCTAATAACGATTGTTCACTAATCCATTAGTATATTCTTCTGCTCAATTTTAGTGGTATATTGTCTTATTTCATCTAACAATGCTCCAGTATGTCATAATATTCACAAATTATCCTATTGATTATCACAACTATCCATTGCCAAATCAAGATGATTGAGTTTTCAACCACCATGGGAAATTTTCCTATCTAAATGTTCAATATCCTATCACAATAAAACCTTGTACCACCACAATGATCTACTGTCTGATCACAATGTGCCATTGTATAATAAAAGTTTCACCGTCCAATAATAATAGACTACTAACCCATCACAAAGGCTGCTGTTCTATCAAAATGCTCTACTGTCTCATCAAAACGCTTCAATGCCCTATTACAATGGTCCACTGTCCCATTATTATTTACTGCCATATCAGTTTTCTACTGTCCCTTCAAATGATCTGTTTTATGACAATGATTCATTGTTCTATCGTAATAATTTATGGTTTCATTGCAGTAGTCCATTGTCTCATAACAATGCTTCACCATCCCATCAAAAGGTCCACTGTCCCATCATAATTATTCACTGTACACTCTAATGAATTACTGTCTCAACATAATTCTACATGAAACCATCAGAATGACCTACTGTTCCATTAAAATAATGACCAAAATGTTCTACTGCCCTGCCCCAATGACTTAATCCATCACAAAGTTACATAATCTCATCAAAATTTTCTACTGTCCTATCACAATGGCCCACTGTCCCAGCACAATTTTTCACTGTCACATCACAATTTTCTACAGACCCATCAAAATAACTCATTGTTTTGTCACAACAATTCACTGTCCTAACGTAATGGTCCATTATCCTATCACAATGGCCCACTGACCCATCACAATTGTCTACTAAAACAGAACAATGATACATTGTATTATACTCTATCACAATCATCCAGTGCACCTTGATCATAATTCACTTTTCCATTACAATGACTCTGTGTTCCATTACAAAAATCAATGACCTCATAATTGTCTTTATCCTTATCAAAATGGGGCACTGTTTATTTAGAATGGTCCACTCTCAAAAGGATATTCTATTAAACCATCACATGGACTACTGTCCTTAAATGTGCGTCTCTGTTTCATCACAATGAGTAGCCATAGGTAGTTATGTATATTTTATAAGGGAAGGATTTCTATTTATCTTATTTAAATGGGCAGATTTTTATCTTGGTCAACTGGTTGTAAGCTTATTGTGTAGATGTATTGTGGATTGAGAATTTAACATATAAATCTGTTTGATAAATTAGAGATTGCTTAGTCATGATTCTACAGGGCTGCAAGGAATGTGATTAAAGCTTTTAGCTGACAGGGAGACAGGTGGGAGCAGGCAGCTTGGGGGCATCCAGGGTCTGAGAGTAGTTGGAAGCAGAGTGGAGTTGCTGAGATAAAGATAGCCCACAGTGCCATGTGGCCCTAAAATAGATAAAAGGTTACAACTTATTTACTTTTACCTCAATAGTAGTCCACCACAACATATTTATGATTTACTGTCCCTTGTCACAATAATCTAGCATCCCATTAAACTATTCCAATATCTAATCACAATTGTTCACTGATATTTTATTGTTGCCGATTCTTCTATTCCTTCATATAATGGCCCTCTGTACTTTCATTGGTAAGTCCCAATGAACCATCAAAATGTTCACTGTTCCATAACAATGATCCACTATACAACTATAACGATCTTCTGGCTCATAACTATGCTCTACTGCCCTATCCACAATAACAGCAGTTTATTGTAACATGAAAATGATTTACTGCCTCATGCCCAATCACTAGGTTCTTCTTTTTTATTTTTCGATCTACTGTCTCATTATAATGATTAACTTTCCCATAAAAATGATTCATTGTTTTATTTAAAATTCTACTCTCTTATCAAAAGGATCAAAAGCTTTATCCTCTATAAAAATATTTAACTGTCTCATTAAAATGTTCTCTGGACACAGACAAAGATTTACTGTTCTATCACAATGTTCCACTGCCATATCATAGTAGTCATCTGTCCTATTCCCTCCCACGGTGACACACTCAATGATATATCAACATTGCCCACTCTTCCATCATAATGCTCCACTGTACCACTACAGTAGTACATTGTTTCAACACAGTAGCAGATTTTCAAGTCACCATAATGCATTTTCCCTTCGAGTTAATCACAGTTCGACAACAGTGGATATAGATCCTATTATAATGTTTTACAATCTTATCCCAATAATTTACTGATACATCCTACTGGTTCATTTTCCTATTCCCTTTAGAATGATCAACTGTAACATCATACTGATACACTATTTCATGACTATGGGTCATTGTTCTCAGTTTCCATCACAATGATCATTTATCTGGTAACAGTGGCTCACTGTTTCATCACAAAGCTCCATTTTTCCTTAATAATTTCCATTGTCTTATGCCTTATCCTAATAGCCCACTATTCCATAACAATGTTCTCATCACAATGGTCCACTGTCCCAGAAGAATATTCCAGTGTCACTTAACACTAGCATATTCTCCTCTTTCCTTATAGTCTTAACTGTCACTTCACAAAGAGCCTGTTCAATAACAATGATTCACTGTTCCAACACAATGGTCTGCTGTTCTTTCAAAATGTCACACTGTCCCATCAGAATGGTCTACTGTCACATAACAATCTCTCATTATACCATCACAGCAGTCCAATGTAATATTACAATGATTCACTATTTCATCAAAATGGGGAACTCTCCTATCACAATTATCTACTGTCTCATAACAACTATCCACTCATCTATCACAATATTCTACTCCCACAACACAATTATCCATTGTTAATTATTTACTGTTCTGTCACTGTTATACATTGCTGAATTACAAATATCCAATATTCTAGTTCAGTGTTCCACTATGCTATGCCAAATCATAGTGCTCCACTGTCCCAACCAAATTGTTCATTATTGCAACACAATATTTATACATCCCATCTCTAGTGTCTACTGTCCAATTCCCTTCTCATGCGCTATCAAAATGATCCACTGTTAACAATGTCCCTTCCCATCAGAGTGACTCCTGTCCCATACAATAATTCACTGACTTTTCATAATATTTTACTCCTGTATCATAATATTCCACTGACCCATAATTATGACCTAATATGCTTTCTCCTACTTCAGTGGTCCACTATCCTGTTACAATGGTCTACTACCCCCCATAATGCTTCAATATTCCACCAAAAAAAGCTATATTCCCTATTCTGCACAACATGGTGTGCAAATATTAAATCATAATCTTCTACTGTCCCTCCAAAATGATAAATTTTCTATGGCAGCACACTGTTCTTTGGAAGTTTTTACTATTCCTTTACCATGTTTCTATGCCACATTGTTTAATGGTATCATATAATCAAACATTGTAATGTATCTGGTAAAGTCCTAACAAAATTTATTTTGATTGCATACAAATCTGTTACTAGTATCTTTTCCTAATACAGTACTTTAAAATAAAAATCTCCTATAATGTGAGTATGATCATTCCATGTGATACACACAGATTGTAGTTGGTATGATGCAGAATTTTATCTCTCTCCATCTTCTGTTCCTTCACTGTGTAGAAGAAACTAATGCTATAAATTATTTACCTGAAATAATATAATAACATTCCATGGCAGAGAAAGATTTAGGACTTTTGGATAGATAGTTTGTAACTACGATTATATTAAAGAAAGAATATTTTAATAACTTCTATATAGACATATCTTTAGAAATCAAAGAGAAAACACCACTTTCAAATTCTTAATATACAAATTAATGTTATTCCTTAACAAAAATTATAAAGGTGTGGAAAAATAATCATTGACTAGAACATTTTTTCCAGCAATATAAAGAACTGTGAGATGAAAATTTTCAAGTGATTCATTTAAATAAAGGATCTTTGAAACTTTAGGTACAATAGTTATGGTCCCTTAGATACATACATGAGTTTGAAGGAATAGACACAATTCACTTATTGAATATATGTGATATTTTCCATATATTTTAATTTGTACAAGTTGAAAGTTCATAACTATCCTATACTGATAACATTCATTACTATCATTTTCTATTATCACATACTCCCTCTGTGACCCTGTGTCATACTTCTTATTTTTGAGGAATTTCAAGCTTTTAGGCAATATAACATCTTACAGATCCTCTTTGCTCTGCAATTTATGTGTTCCTATTGTAACTAAAGCAGCACAAACATCACTCACATAGGGAGTAAACTTAATCAATGAATGGTGTGTGGGTCCACTGGCCAAATATTCTGTTGTATTTCCAAATTTCCTCAGGTCTTTCTAGCCACCCAAACATTATATTAGTGTTAGGCTAATTATTATCTCCACAGTGATCCCAATAATGCTCTGTGGATAAGCTAGACATCTCTGAGACTAATTTGAGAGCTATAAATTATGAAGCTTCATTAAGGAAATCATAAATAGGCAAAAAGATATAATACAAAAGGAGAGAGAGAAAAACAGAGACACAGAGAGTAAGTCTAAATTTGAGGTCTTTGTTGGTTTCCTTCCCTCAGAGATCAGAAATTCTCTGTGGAGTAGGGGAGGGATTGTTATAGTCAGAGGGGATTCAGAACACCAGGAGCACATGGTCCAGTCTATCAACTAATCACAGCTCACAGAGAATGAAAGAGAAAATACAAGGTATGCACTAACCAATCTGCTGTATGTTATGGTTGTAAGCTTGTTTATTTGTGAGACCAATAACAGAAATGGATATTTTTTCTAAATTTTGCCAGCTCTTGAGATTTACTTTCTCCCGTCGGGTTAACCAGATATGACAGCTTTCACCTTGTCTTATGGTATTCTGTTTTGTCCTGTTTGGTTGTCATCTCTTCAAGGCTGAATCTTTTCTGAGGAAGAAATAGAATGGGAGTAGATCTGTAGTAGAAGGGAGGTAAGGGGACCCGTGAAAAGTAGAGGGAAAGCAAACTGCAGTTATAATGTACTATATGAGAAAATAATCTGTTTAATTAAAAATAACATTTAATAGATGATACCAAAAAACACTAAAAGTGCATCAAAGGCACATGATGACTTGAAAGTGAAAACTGCCTTCCAGATGATGGAAAGAAACTCTGATCGCATGGGAAACAAATTTCCCCCAAACTATCTGGCAGCCTAAACCAGAACAAATAACTTTCAATTTATTTTAAGCAGAGAGAGATGAGGAAGCTGCTGGGAAAAAAAAAAAAATTTGAAGGAACCTGGTGTTGATTTTTGAACTTTAAGAGTTCATTAAACAATACAGACATTCAAGTTAAAACAAGAGGTACTGCCACATAAGCAAGTGTGGGCTGTTCGAAAACAGTAGGGAAAATAAGGAACATATATTCCTAAAACATAGAACAAAATTCAAATACATACAAGATGTGTTGTCTGGAAGATGATATGATGTAGATGCTCCATTAAAGCCTGAGCACTCCACAAATTCTATTCTCCCGCCTAGCCTAGTGGTTTCTAAGATCTTGGAATAGTCAAAGGGCATACTTGGAGGGGGATAATATCTGTAAAATAAATTAAAAAAATTAAATAAATTAAAAAAATTAAATAAAATTACAAAAAATCATCTAGTATTTTAAGATGAGGAAATGGATATTTAGGAGAATAAATGATATACCTCTTTATTTTATGCAGAGAAAAGATACATTTATGCATTGATACTATGGCATACAAGCTTAAAGGTGTTATGAACAAATCTCACTGCATGTATAAAAAGAAAGTTTTAAGTTTTTGGATTTTCTGAACTCTACTATGACTATTTTTATTGACTAGAATTTGATATGTGACTATTTGCAGTGTTAGTTTAAATGATGAAGGATTCATAGGGTTCCATTGAGTCTTCATCTCTAGACGTATTATCTGGTAAGATTATATGATATCCTAAAGCTCTACAGGTTAGTTCAGGAAAATTTGTGATGTTCAGATGGTATGATGCAGCAGTTATGGCCCCATTGAAGATAAACTTCTCACAATCTCATTTAAAGACTAGAAAAAAAAGATAAAAATAGTATGATGTAATATTGTTCGACAGCCAAACAATTGCATTTCTGTTTTAAGAGACAGGTCCTTCCTCAACAATACACACTAACTTGGGAAAACAAAAATTGGAATAAGAACACATTTGGCAGACAAAGATAGTTAAAGAAAGGACAAACCAAAAACCAAACAACCAAACAAGCAAAACAGCATTAATTCATCCCCCAGTGAGGCTGACAATTAATGACTGTGAAGTCCTTCTGAAGTAGTAATATCATGAACATGTGAAGAAGGATGAGGATAAAAGCTGGCACTAGAAGAGTTATTTTATTTTATTTTCAGTGTTATATGTAATTAAATATGCACCTTAATTGTTCTTCCATATATTTTTGCGTACTTTTTATGGTCTTAAATAAATTAATGGATCCTTTAAAAAAGTAGGTCTTCCTATTTTGAATTATTTAGGTAAGAAACAGACCATCATAGCTATACCCAGTCATTTGGATTTTATTTAAAGTCAGAGGTAATCAAGTTGACAAACTGGAATAACCACCCACAACTAGAATGTATCTTTAGGATGAGAACTGGCTACACTGTGTCTTCAAATGTTTAACCTAATTTAACTTCCCTGCTTCCTTCTTTGCCTCGAAGTTTTATTATTTACTCAACAATATCCCCATGTAAAGGAATAACACTGTTTTCAGTTATCTCTGTCCACCTCACATGGGTTCTTAGGATAAAAGTCAGTTTGCTGAGATTATACAACAATGTTTTTCCCACTAAGCCTTCTCCCTGCCTCATAGGACATATTTTAAAGTTTATTTAAATTTAGGAATTATAGATGATGGGTGAATCATTTGCTTAATATGTGTTCAAACCTTGGTGTGCAAATGCTGCATAAGAGCAAGTCGATAAATCTCATCATGGAGAGAGACAATAGTATCAAGGTCCCACTTCTAGATGAGTTCACAGCCAATGAATGCTGGAGACAGTCAATTTTATTTAAGAATTTGGCTCTCGAGTGGCTACCTATGGTCCTTTCGATGCTCCTATAACCAAGAACATAATCATAGACCTGACTGTACTCAGTGGGTTTAAAAAGAAAACACAATATAAGGGAAAATGATGAGGCACCTAGTGAATGATTCAGGAGCAAATGAGGGTTGACTTGAACAAAACACATCATATGTATGTGGGAAATTTTCAAAACCTATAACAGATACTCAAAAATTAAAGATGAATACCAAAAGCAGAAATATTTTCGTTGTAAATTTGAATTTTCTATTTGAAATATCAAACATAAGCTTAAGTCAAAAGACAGATAAGAAAGTATTGCAAGTGTATACAATAAAATAATTTGTTTAAATACTGGGAGTTTTTGACACCAGTCCTTGTGTGTTCTAACTGATGACTGAAATTACCTAAAGGAACAGAACCTGGCTTAATTGCAAGATATACAGGATAAACAGAATATCAGGATAATTGGGAGAGGAATTAAACAATAAATGGGCATGACCTTTAAAAATGAATGAAAACCAAATATTATGTTTAAAATGGAGGTTCTTATGAGGGGGAGGGAAAAGACTGGGAGAGTAGAGAAGAGACTAATAGGCTAGACTTGAAGGGCTAGGGTGGGAGGATAACCTGGGGTTCCAGCTCACTCAGAGAAGGAGGCAAGGGAATAGGGGAAGGATTGTGGAAGGAAAAGAACAAGAGGAGAGCAGTGAAAGGATACAATGTGAATAAGTAAAAAATAATAAAATTAAATTCAAAAAAGAATTTAATTTAACTTAAATTTAAAAAAGGACTTGAATGTCTTTAATTGTCTATTTATATTCAAATAATGTAATTTACATTCCAGTGTTACTACTATTTTAGGTTCTCCCTACAAGAGTTTCTTCACACCTTCCTCCCTGCCCTTTGCCTCTGAGAGGGCACCCTCCCTCCCCCACCCCCTGCCACATCAAGTCTCTACAGGAATGAGAATCATCATCTCTCTCTCAAGCTAGAAAAGGTAATCAATCCTCTGTTATATGTGTGCCAGGGGACACGGAGCAGCTCATGTAAACCCACAAATCTATGGGCACTTGATATCTGACAAAGAAGTCAACACTATACAGTGGACAAAAGAAAGCATCTTCAAAAAATAGTCCAGATCTAGCAGGCAATATGTTTGTAGAAAAATATAAATTGATCCATTATTATCCTTTGTACAAAGTTCAAGTCCATGTCAAGGACCACCACTTAAAACCAGATACATTAAATCTAACAGAAGAGAAGGAGGGAAATAGCTTCTAACACATTGGCATGGAAGAAAATTTCCTAAACAAAACTCCAGTGGCTCAGGCTCTAAGATCAACAATTGACTAATGGGTCTTCATGAAACTCAAAAGCTTTTATAAGGAAAAGGACCCTGCCAATAGGACAAAATGGCAATCTACAGATTGGGTAAAGATCTTTACTAGCCCTAAGTTTTATAGAGGGCTAATATCCAAAATAGTTAAAGAACTCAAGAAGCTAGACCCTAAAAAAATCTAATAACCCTATTTTAAAAAATGATAGAAAGCTAATTAAGGGAAAAATTAATCATAGAAGGCAGAGGGATGATAAACCTGGGTGAGAGAGTTGAGGTGGAGGGAAAGTGGGGGACAGGAACAAATTCAAATTTTATATAATGTAAACAAGTATAGAAAAACTGCGGTATCCCAGTCACATGGACATTTGTTCAAATTAATTTAATAAATAGGGTCCTAAGAACATGGGTAAAATATTTTGTTATGATGCAAAAATTATGTGAGTTTATTCAATCATTTCTTTATTCCTTTCTTTCTTTCTTTTTCTGAGAGTACAGAGTCTGTGGCTAGGGAAATGGTTATAGCATGATCATTTGATCACTGTGACTGCCTTAAGCTTACACTGTGATAGCCGGTAGCAACTTGGAGGAGGAAACATTGCCTTTCTCTAATGATGCCATGTGCAATAAGAAGAGAGAAATGAGCAACACCTCTTCTGGGCATATACCCAAAAGGTGCTCCAATATATAGCAAGGACACATGCTGCACTATGTTCATAGCACACATATTTATAATAGCCAGGGATTCTAAAGAAGCCAGATGCCCTTCAACAGAGGAATGAATACAGAAAATGTGGTACATTTACACAATGGAGTACTACTTAGCTAGTAGAAACAATGACTTCATGAAATTGTTAGGCAAATGGATGGAATTAGAAAATATCTTCTTGAGTGAGGTAACCAGTCACAAAAGAACACAGATGGAATGCACTCACTGATAAGGTGATATTAGCCCAAAAACTCAGAATAAAATTCACAGACAACATGAAGCTCAAGAGGAAGGAAGACCAAAGTGTGGATGCTTCAGTTCTTAGAATGGGGAACAAAATAATCAAGGGAGAAAATATGGAGACAAAGTATGGAGCAGAGACTGAAGGAAAGGACATCCAGAGACTGCCCCACCTGGGGGTTCATCCCATATAATCATAAAGCCCAGATACTATTGCTGATACCAAGAAGTGCTAGCGAAAGAGCCTGATATTGTTATTTCTTGAGAGACTATGCTAGACTGTGCTCAGTAAACTGAGCAGAGGGTCCCCAAAATAGACATCAGAGAAGGGACTGAAGGAGCTGAAGGGATTTGCAATCCCTTAGGAAGAGCAGCAATATCAACCAATTAGAAACCCAGAGCACCCAAGGACTAAACTAACAACCAAAGAGAAACCAATGGTTCCAGTCCTATATGTAGCAGAGGATGGCCTTGGTGGACATCAGTGGAAGGAGAGGTCATGGTTCTTGTGAAGGCTCCATGTGCCAGTGTAGGGGAATGCCAGGGCAGAGAGGTGAGAGAATGGGTATGTGAACAGTAGGGTAGCATTCTCATTGAAGCAAGGGGAAGGAGGATGGAGTAGAGTGCTTTCAGAGGGGAAATCAGGAAAAGGGATAACATATGAAATTTAAATAAATAAATTATCTAATAACATGTTACCAAAAAATAAATTAAAAAACAAAGAAATCAAAATCTTATGAGCTCTGGGCTTTCAGTTAATATTGGCTTCTCTCATTAAAGAAAAATTTTGAAATCACTTGTTTCAGAGGCTGGTCATTTTTTGATAAACAAAAAGATATGTTGGAATCTTGAAGCGATGCTGGAATAAGGAAAGAAACTTCTTCAATGGTTTATTCATGTGTAAATTTATGGTGATCCTATGAGTAATGCTCTACCTGTGCTTATCTTAGAAACTCTACCTGCACTCATTAGATGATGTACCATGAAAATAAATAAGCCTAAAGGAAGAAGGGAAACTTATTGGGTAAAGAAAAGATAAAAAGTGGTTAGGAAATAAGAAAAGGTAACAATAATGAATATGAACAAAATGCATTATAAACAATGTGGGCTAGACTGGTTATGAGATCTCATTCCTTTTGTAGAGGACCTGGGTTTGGTTCTCACAGGCCTTATAATATCTTACAACCATCCATATCTCCAGTTCCAAAGTGTACTTTTCATCAACTTGACACGAGCTGGAGTTATCACAGAGAAAGGAGCCTCAGTTGAGGAAATGCCTCCATAATATTCATCTGTAAAGCATTTTCTCAACAGTGATCAAGTAGAAGGGCCCAGCGCATTGTGAGTGGGGCCATCTCTGGGCTGGTAGACCTGGCTTCTATAATAAAGCAAGCTGAGCAAGTCAGGGGAAGCAAGCCAGTAAGGAACATCCCTCCATTGCCTCTGCATCAGCTCCTGCTTCCTGATCTGCTTGAGTTCCAGTCCTGACTTCCTTTGGCAATAAACAGCAATGTGGAAGTGTAAGCTGAATAACCACTTTCCTCCCCAATTTGTTTCTTGGCCATGATAGAAATCCTGATTAAGACGCAAAACATATGAAGCCCTTTTTTGACATCAGGTTTCACCAAGCATGCACATGGAGCACATGTGCAATGCAGAGAAAACACTGATACATAGAAAACACTTAAAATTTTAAATATTACATACATTTATATAAATTTCAAAACGAAACAAATTATTTTATATAACATAGTGTCAATGAAACAATTTATAAAAGAATAAATCATGTTATTTATCTTCAGCGAAGGGACATTTTTCTGAACTCATAGAGATGTTATATGCCTCTTGAATTTTATCATGTGGTTCTCAGTTGCTTTGTACTGTTATGGCTCTTGACAAAAGGAAATCTGTCATTATTTAATTCACATACCACAGTTGAAGTGGCTGTCGGACTTTGGCTTGGCATTTTGAATTAGGAGACCATCAGAGAAAGACTGTATTTCATAAGAACCTTAACCCATCTGCTTCCCCCCTCTCCCTCCCTGTGCTCATGGCTGGCCTCTACATCTCTATCCCCCCCCCCCTGCCTCTACTACCCTCTTAACTCTCCTATGACCTGAATAAACTATTCTGTACGATTAAAAAAAAAGAACCTTAACCCATGTTAGTTTGTTGTATTTCAAATTCAACTGAAAAGAAAACAAAGAACTGAAGGGAAAGAGCACCTAGCTATGATATGTTGCTGCTTGTATGATTTAGATGCTATAGCTCAGAGAACTCAATAATAAACTCACCTAAGTCCTTTGAGGAAACAACATAAGGCATGATATCCCAGAAAAGCAGTTTAGACACCTCATGGAGATAGGAAAACCTCAAAACAATACAAAGCAGCATTTAGTTTGTTATGATAAGTCATACAAGGGTCAACTGCTGTGAACAGCTTCATGCAGAGTGAATAAGTCCTCTAATTCAATAGCACAGGTGGACAAAGCCTCTGCTCTATTAAACAATGGGATGATTTAAAAAGTGGTGCCAGAGAGAAGATAATTAAATTTAAAGTTTTGGTTCATTAGTCATGGGTATGTGTGTGGGTGTGTTGGTGTGTGTGTATGAAGAGAGGTATCTGTTTGCTTGTATCTCTGTGTGATTCTGTGTGTGTGTATGTGTGTGTGTGTGTGTGTGTGTGTGTGTGTGTGTGTAAGTGAGTGATTGCCTTGTTCACAGAGGCCATAAGAGGGCATTATAGTTTCTGCACTGAAAATTCAGGAAGTTGTAAGTCACTGGACATCAGGGTTGGGAAGAAAACTCCAGTTCATTGCAATAGAAGTATTGCAGTACTAACCAGTGCACACTTGTTAAATAAAACAAGGCAGCCCTGTTTCTTCCACTTAAGCATCAGGAGTTAAAAAGAAACTGTCTCCATGGACACCTTCAGACCTTGAGGAATAATGAATATCAGCACAGAACACATCGGAAGGAGACCAGTTCTTTCTCCACTGTGTTTGAAAAATGGCTCTCCTTTAGCTTTTGAATTCCCATGATAGATCCATCCTCTGGATCACTTTATGCTGATGTAAAATAAGCTAATGTGTTAGAGCAACCTTAAACTACCCATTTGCAATAGCCAGTCTCTGAATGAGTAGAGAAAGAAATTTATATCAATCTACAGCCAAGTAACATGAAGAAGAAAAAAATCAAGCTAAAGCAAAAAGGAGAGAGCAATAAAAATGTTCGGTCCAAGCAACCAAATGAGAGAAGTACAGGTATGGAAGGTATGAGCTTGTCAGACTACATTCTGAACTTGAAGAATATAAAAGTCTGCAGAGAGAAAGGTACTTTCTTAAAGGAAAGGGGCTCAAACTGTCTTTTAAAGTTTGAATGAACCACAGAGACCACATGACCCATATTTGTACAGGAGGATAAGTTTACTTAATTAAAGGCAGTGATAGAAGACAGATGGGAGTGGTGAACACTTTTTTCTTACAATCTTTAAAAAGCATACTTATCTTGCCCACTTCCTTTTGTCATTTCCACAGGCTGAATTCAGCAGGCTAAGATAGGCTAGAGAAGTGATTCTTAAATTTAGTAGACATCAGAATGAGTGAGTCAGGACCTCAGAGACTTTTGCACGGCATCATCTATGATAAATAAGTATACCTGGAATGAAGATCCTTCAGCACATTAACCAAGTTCTCAGGTGATACTGATACTGTTGATCTGAGGACTATGATTTAAGTAATAGGCCAGTCAAATAGTAAAGAGTCAAGATCGCTGAATCCCACTGTAGACAAATACACCCTGCTGATCATAAATGTGTATGTACTATGTGTGTAAATTTATGCATTCTGGAGTATATTTGTCACAGCATCTAGGGACATCTTAAATGGCACAGGATAAGAATTGAATGTGAATTTGATGGAACTATAAAAGAGAATTTTTTTAATAATGAGAAATAAATGAAAGTGATAACAAGTATGGTCTTGAGGAATGGGTTAGGTGTGAGTGGGTCAGGAGACACAGTTACTGGAAAAAGAATTACAATAGGATAAACTACGATATAGGCTTGTCAGTACATAACATTGATTTACTAATTGTGTTTGGGTGTTTGTGGGTGTATTCACAAGTGCCATAGCATTCATGCCATAGATAGGAAGAAAACTTGTGGAAGTCAGTTCTCCCACATTGTGTGTTTCAGGATTAAGCTCCAGTCATCATGCTTAGTAGTAAGTTTCTTCATCTGACCAACACTTCACTGACCTAAAAGGAAGTTCTTAAGTAGTGTCATAGAAACTCAATTATGAAACACCCACCAGCATGACCATAGGAGAAGTCTCATGATTCATGAGAGTTTAGCATATTCTCTGTACAAGAATACCACTTTCTGGTGTTATAATGGTTAGGTGCAAGCAGTCATGGGAAGTAAGCTGCTTGGTCATTGCTGTGAACCACCAGTAATTCTCAGCTTTGTGACCAGAACTTCAAAAGAGAAGGAGTGAAAGAAGTCTTGACGAAAATATATAAGACACACTGATAATTATGTTACCTACTATTTGTGTTGGAGATGGAAAAAAAAAAAAAAAAGCAGAAGTGACCACAGTATTTCTAAGCCATCATTGACGAGGATGCAGAAGACAGAACAGCTGAAGATAGTATGAATGATGAAAATCAAAATTTGTTTTCTTACTTTTAATATTTATGCTTGGTTATATTGAGTCTAAGATAGATAAAAGTAAGCCTTAGAAAATTGGGCTGCTAGAACATTAGAAAACTACAGAATTCAAATAATGGTGAGGACAATAAAAATAAAACCAATATAGTTGACCTACACATCTTGAAAAAAATTCAGGCTGATAGAATCAAGACAAGCCATGTGATACAATTCTTCCAAGTGTGCAAAATATTTTCCTAGTCACATTAACTCCCTAACAATATGCAACATCTTGAGGAGATCCAAGAAGAGTTTATTAAATAGATCATGTTGGATCAGCTATGGCTAAACTGTATTTCCCAAGTATCCACTTGCACAAGAAAATAGAGTATAAAGGAGGTCTAGACCTAGAGAATTAAACTGTAAGGGGTCTTAAGAAGCATCCTTGAAACACTTTCAAATGTATTATGATGGTTCAGCAGCCACCACACTCCATTTAAATCATAGAGCATCCTTCTCTCTAAACACACTTGAAGGCCTATTTTGAACTACAGTGACATTTTCTTGATTTCACTAAGTGAGTTGAATTGATTGAAAACTTGGGTACTCTTAAAGTACTCAGAGTTGCTCAAGGGCATCTTTTCCAGGTGGGTGTTCTGATGATTTTTAATAGTGATTTTCCCCCACAGTGAATCACCCAGAGCCTGTCATCTTCACGTTTCTTACCAAACAGTGCAGGTTCAGTAAAAGGTCTCCCAGTGCTAAACTTATGTCAAAATTATTCAGTAAATCCAAGGACTCTTTTCAGTATCCAAGATCTTATCTTAGGTTTAGGTTCTTTATGGGTCTCAGATACCACAGATATTCTTATCTTAGTAAACAATATCAGAATTTGTATATTGCATACTCATTAAGATATGAAACCACAAGGAATTGGAACAGATGTTTATAGATAGGAAATGTGGTCTGTGCTCTGAGCTTACTAACAACACAGTTTGTAGTAGATTTTTATTACTTCCACTTAATAAATATAGGAGTAGAAAAAGGCTCAGCAGTGAAGAAATGTCTGCTTTCCTGGAGGAAGGAGCTTTGATTTCAAGCACCCACATGGTAGCTCACAATGAAATGTAACACTAGTTTCAGGGGATCCAATATATTTTTTTTTTGCTGGACTCCACAGGTACCATGTATGCAGATGTCTAAAACGCATTGACTAAACACTTGGGAACATTTAAAACACTCACAGTTGCTCAAGGATATTTTTCTCTAAGAGAGTAGATGAACAGTGATTTTTAATAATGTCTTTTTCCCCCTCTGTTGCCAATCTGTCAGCTTGTAGGCAGAACATTAATAAATTAAACTAATAATTAAAAATAAACCGTGAGATAAGAATATTGAATGACATGTGATTCATGATAACATACTTCTAAAGAATAAATGAATATAAACATGCTTCTTTTTTTTTTCTTCCACACAACTCAGGGAATAATTGCTATGTATTGTGACTCTTTGCACAAGAAAAATTGTAACTAGAGAAATCTAAGAAGTGATGCTGGTTCAAAGAACTAGCTTAATGTTTCCAGTCCTTAACTTAAGAGATAGAGGTGGGGGATGAGATAAGAGACAGACTCTGTTAGCTACACTCTATGACAGAATTCATACATCTTCCGTTATCCTCAGATAACTCCTAACATTAACAAAATCCAGAATTCAGAAAATCAAGCTGAAGTAAAGTATTTATTAGATGTTACTGAAACTGATACTATATGTACTACACTAAACATAATCATGTTGTCAAAATGTGAGACCAATGCCCATCCAATGCTGAAATCACTTGGCCACGAAAACAGCTCTGTAAGCCCACCTCATAAGCACTGTTTCTTCCAACTGCAGTTACAAGTCCCTAATTAAATGAAGTGCAATGTGCATTTTAACCTTCTCTCCTACTGCTACATAAATGGCTCTGTAGTGTGGAGCTATATTCACTTTCAGAATGACAAATTTGTTCTCTGATTTTTGGAAGATAGAAGAATAGCAACTATTAATATGTAGTTTATTATTTATAATAATATTGCTTATTATGTCTCTTCTTTGCTTAAAAGCAGCAGCCATTCCTTTCATCAATATGTATGTAGTATTTTAAAGTTACTTGAATGTAATCATTGTAATGCATGTTATAAGAATATTTTTTCCTCTAAGTATTTATGTTTGGACTTATGTGTTTTCTGTATTTTTGTCTCATGACCTTTAACTGCCTCCTTCTATTCTGCTACTTCCACTTGTTCTCCTGGTCTAGTCTAGGCAGCTATGTGTGCCTAATTTATGTGTACTTATAAAATCTCAGATCCTAGATGAGAGAGGACTGTACTTTATTTTTCTTAGTCTGACTGAAGTTGTTTAGTATAATTTCCAGTTGTATCCATTATCATCAAATGACAAAATTCTTTTCTTCCTTTTTACTCTATCTTGTATTCATTATATAATGTCACTTCATACACACACTTGCATAAAAATACAAAATTTTAAGGTCACACTCATAGTATGACCTGTACCTTAGCTATTGTGAATTGTTAATGGATAATTATTAATATGTAAGTATTTCAGTGGCATATTGACTTTGAGTTCTGCAGTGCATATTAAGTGGTATTATGGCCAGGTCTCTTGCTACATTTTTAAATTTTTATGTTTAAGAATATATTTGAGGCTTTGTATGATTACATCTTCGCAAAACTGACTGCACTTATTCACGACTGCAGAAAGGAAAAACAGCAAGATCAGGTAAGCAGGCCTAATCTTCACTGAAACCATTAGCAGCTATCATCATTATCATCAGGTAGTTGATATTGACTTGAGTACTTATGAGGCTGTACACCATATCTAAAATATACTCTAATCATCACAGAGCAAAATAATATTAAACATGAGGAGAAATCCACATTGAAATTATTTTATTGATTTATGTATACATTGATTTATTTATTTTTATCTAATTTATGTATATCAGTATTTTTCCTGTATGAATGTCTGAAGAAGGGTGTCATATCCCCTAGAATGAAAGTTACAGATAGTTGTGAGTTGCCATGTGTATGCTGGGAATTGAATCAGAGTCCCCTGGAAGAGCAGCCTGTACTTTTAACTACTGCACTATCCCTACATTCCAGAATGTATTATCATTAATTTATAGGTGATTCTGCATAATGTGAGATGAGGTCAAATTAACAATAGCATTTTCTTTTAATGTATTTTTTGTTGATAAGTAAATATGTGTGACATTGTGTGTTTGGCATATGTGTAAAGACACTAACAGAACTCAAACGTTGGCATTAGACTTATTGAAGTAAGAGGTACAAGCAGTTATGAGACACTGGACTTGATAATTGTGATCTAACTAAACTCAGGTTCTCTAGAACAGTAGTTAGTATTTACAATATCAGAGCCATATCTTCAGCCACAACATATAAATCTCTATGTACTAGAAAATTCAAAGAGCAGAGATATAACTCAGTAGTAGAGTGTTTCCTGTCTCATCTACAGCATCCATCTGGTTCTGAGTTCAATGGCCAGCAAAACTACCACAACAAAAATCAAATATATCTTTCCATGCATATTTGTGCCCTTCCATGAATTATAGATTTTCCATTACTTTGTTAAAATATACTGTTCTGTTTTCAATAATATGATTTGATTTAGCAAACATGCATGTGCTGTTGTTTAGGTAAGCCAGTCTCAAAAGAACACATGTAAACTTTGTCATGAGGCTGATAATTTTAGGAGGTGGTAGAACTGAGACCAAATAATAGATCCGAAATCTTTGAAGGCATATCTTTGAAGGAGTTGTGGCCATCCAGAATTCCTTCTCTCTGTTTCCTTATTCAAGATGTGACCACCTTCTTTGAATCATGCTCTTGGTTTAACAGAGAACCAAAGCAGTAGAAATAAATAGTTTTGAAGACTAACATTCAAAATTATGAGCCAAGACAAATCTTTATGTTTAAAGAATTTTGTGTCAAGGATTTTGTATGGTTAAAAAGAGAGCAAATTTAACCAAAATAACCATATCTATTCATATATATATAATTTCAGCAGTTGTTAAGACTTCTTAGTGATAACAAGAATTTTGACTTTTAACTGGATCAAAGAACAAGCCTTTAGCTACATTGAGTACTAAAATTCTAGCTCATAATTCTTCATCTTCCTGCTGAAGGGCTCAGAAGGAACAGCCCACTCATTGAAGTAATAAAGACCTGAGACAGAACAATGTGAAGATAAAAATAATTGAGATGACAGGTATCAATTATTGTTTGGAAAAAACAGCAGTGAGAAAACCCAGCTAGAATCTGATGACTGCATGAGGACTTTCTTAACATTCCAGTACTTTGTAGAAGTATCATTTCACAGAGGTAAGGATTCTGACAATTCAGCAGTCTGCCTTTCTTCTTCATGATGAGGTTGGCTTTCTCATCAACCATCAGTAATTTAGCAATAGTCAGGCTCTTTTTCCCACCAATTTTATAATAAAAAAATCTGACATTATTCTTTTTTAATTGTTTAAATTTTATTTTTATTTCATGTGCATTAAAGTGTTGCCTACATGGATGTCTGAGCGAGGATGTAAGAGCCTCTAGAAATGGAGCTAAAACAGTTGTGAGCTGGCATGTGGGTGCTGGGAGTTGAACATAGATCCTTTGGAAAATCAGGCTGTGTTCCTTTTTGTTTATTGGGGTGTTTTTTGCTATTTATTTTTATTAGATACTCTCTGTATTTACTTTAGAAATGTTATCCCCTTCCTCGATTCTGCTCCCATCCCCACTCCCCCTCCACTTGTTTCCACAAAAAATGCACTCCCTCCTAAACACACTCTCCACCCCATTGCCTTGGCATTCCCCACACTGGGAAAACATGTTCTCCTCCCCATAGACCAAAGGCTTCTTCTCACATTGATGCCAGACACTGCTGTCTTCAGCTACATATGTTACTGGAGTCATAGTTCTCTCAATGTGTGCTCAATAGTTAGTGTTTTAGTCCATAGGACTTGTGGAGGGTTTAGTGGATTGATAATGTCATTCTTTCTATGAGGTTGCAACCCCTTTCAGTTCCTTCAGTCCTTTCTTTAGTACCTTAATTTAGGTCCCAGTTTTCAGTCTTATGGTTAACTGCAAACACGCTCAGCTGTATCTGTATGATTCTTGCAGAGCCCCTCTATCTGATTCCTGCCAGTAAGAACTTCTTGGTATCAGCAATGGTGCTTGGGTTTGGTGGCTGCATATGTGGTAGATTCTCTGCATAAGGCAGCCTCTGAATGATCTTTACTTCAATCCCTGTATCTCTATTTGACTTTGTATATCCTCCTGTGAGTGTTTTGTTTTCCCTTCTAAGAAGGACTGAGGCATTCCCATTTTGGCCCTCCTTCTTTTTGAGCTTCATAAGTTGTGTGAATTGTTCTTGGGTATTCAGATCTTTCTGGGGCTAGTATCTGCTTATCAGTAAGTGTTTTTTTTTTTTTTTTTTTTTTTTTTTTGTTTTTTTGTTTTTTTTTTTTTTTGTTTGTTGTTTTTGTTTTGTTTTTTGACTGGGTTACCTCACTCAGGATGAAAGTCTCTATTTCCATCCATTTGCCTAGGAATTTTATAATAGCTGAGTAGTATTCCATTGTGTAAAAGTACCACACATTCTCTATCTACTGAAGGACATCTGGGTTATTTTCAGCTTTTGGACATTATAAATAGGGATGCTATAAACATGGTGGAGCATGTGTCCTTGTTACATGCTGGAGCATCTTTGGGGTATATGCCCAGTAGTAGAATAGCTGGGTATTTGGGTAGTACTATGTCCAGTTTTTTTTTGTCTTACAACTATTTTTTAAAAAGGGAGATATATGTGCAGATTTTTAAAGGCATTTTGGCATAACACTATACAAATATATTTTTGTCAGTAATTAATTCTTTCAGAGGTTTGATAGTATGCATTGAAATCTTACTAGTTACCATAAGCATAAAGTACACGTAGAAAAGAATGTAACATAAAAACAATCAGAGTTTTCTTGGTGTGTATAGGTTAAACATAATGATCTTTGAATACCAAACATTGCCGCAAGACTATATTCTTAGCTCTTGGATTATTAATGATTTAAAGCCCAGGTGTACCACACATTGGGAGTGGGTTATACACTTATTTTTTTTTTTTTTTTTTTACTAAGAAGGACTGAGGCTTGCACTTTTGGCCTTTGTTTTTCTTGAGGTTCATATGGCCTGTGAGTTGTTTCTGGGTTATTCACAGCTTTCTGGGTGAAATTTCACTGATAATTAGTACCCAATTATCAGTGCCTGCATATTATATCTGCTCTTATGTGACTGGATTACTTCACTCAGGATGATATTCTCTAGATGTATCCATTTTCCTAGGAATTTCATAAAATCATTGTTTCTGATAGCTGAGTAGTACTCCATTGTGTAAATGTACCACAATTTTTGTATCCATTCATCTACTGAAGGACATTTGGGTTCTTTCCAGCTTCTGGCTATTATAAATAGGGCTGCTATGAACATTGTGGTGCATGTGTCCTTATTGTATGTTGGAGCATCTCTGGAGTATATGCCTGGAAGTGGAATAACTGGGTCCACAGGTAGAACTATGTCCAATTTTCTGAGGAACTGCCAGACTGATTTCCAGAGTGGTTGTATCAGTTTACAACCCCACCAACAGTGGAGAAGTGTTCCTCTTTCTCCAAATCCTCTCCAGCATGTGCTGTCATCTGAGTTTTGGATCTTAGCCATTTTGACTGGTGTGAGGTGAAATCTCAGGGTTGTTTTGATTAGCCTTTCCTTGATGACTAGGGATGTTGAGCATTTCCTTAGATGCTTCTCAGCCATTCGATATTCCTCAATTGAGAATTCTTTGTTTAGCTCTGTACACCATTTTTAATAGTATTGTTTGATTCTCTGGAGTCTAATTTCTTCAGTTCTTTGTATATATTGAATATTAGCCCTCTATCAAATTTAGGATTGGTAAAGATCCTTTTCTAATATGTTGGCTCTTAGGCAGTATTTTTTACTGCTAAGTCATCTCTCTAGCCTCCTGATATGTTTCCTTTAGTACTTTATGAATAAATATTTCAATAGTAGCAGAAAGGCTCCTAGAAAAGATGCAAGCTGCAGTAGCTTCCTCTGTCTCACACTGTTCTATGTCCTGAAAGCCAATGTGCTAAATTTTGGAGCAACTTCCATTTACAGAATTCTGAACTGGATCCACAGTCAAACTGAATCAATAACAGCCAATAACATCTTTTTGATGAGCTTTCCAAGTTCCTTCTCTTTTTAAAAATGCCTAACAAATATAAATTCACTGAAATTTTACAAAGATCCAAGGCAAGAGATTTATTAATCTCTATCTTGAGGATGATTTCATGCATCAGGGAAGAAAAGCAATGTCTTGTTCAACACCTTAGATGTCACATGTGACAGAGCTGACATTTAAGCAGATGCTGTGTTTCAGGGTCCATGGTCTCTATGATTATACTGTTAATTTTACAGTAGTGTCTTTCAAAGGGAAATGCCTGGTCCAGAAAGAAACATTCAAAAACACAACATTGACTCCCTCCTGAACTCCCAGCTCACATATAACCTGCTGGGCATTCTGGAGGTAAAATTTCAAATGGATTAATGGGTAAATTTGAGACAGTTTCAACAACACATCTTCATTTTAGGGTAGACAGGCTTGAGTAGGAAAGTCTCTCCTTTCCTCAAGTCATGAAAAAATACACACTCACATATATTTGTCTGTATATCTATTTATTTATATGTATATATCTATTTATATATGTGTATATATCTATTTATATATGTGTATGTATCTATTTATATATGTGTATATATCTATTTATATATGTGTATGTATCTATTTATATGTGAATAAATACATGTATGTGATATATATATATATATACATATATATGTTTATGTTTAGCATTGAACGTAATCTTAGCAGCTAGTAGCACTTGCCACTTTTTCAGAACAAAATCCTTGTGGCTCTCAACTGTCTGTAATTATGATTCAGAGGAAGTGACATCTCTGTCAGGTCTCCATAGACACTGTATGCATGTGGGCCACATACAGTCATGCAGTCAAAACACTAAACACATAAAACAAAAATAAAACCTCCAAAAAATTCAGTGGTTTATGCCATTGGAAAAATTAAGCTTTTGGAAGATACTCTGGGTCTAGATCAATTGATAATGCCTAGCACAAATTGTACAGAATGTTATACTGATTTGATCAGTGTGTGATTGTAGTGCTTATAAATTCATATTGTTCTTCTCAGATTACAAACTTTTGTAGGAACACACCAATATTTTGTGAGTCTTTCCTATACTAGCATTTAGCTTTACTTAGAGTGTGGTGTAAATATTACTTGCCTATGGAATTCTACTCCGTATGGCAGGACACACACAGCCCTGCATATACATACAGGCTCTGCGAATGACTCTTTCTTTTATGTGTTGGAGTTACATGGATTCTCATCCCACTGGTGCATTTGGTCACTTTACACCAAACACTTAAGAATTTTGTTCTTAAAACAAATGGAAAAAAATATTCATAGTGATCAAGAAAATTAGTAACTTCTACTACAAAGAAAAACCATATGTTGAATCAAACTTTCTCAAATACCAACCCTAAGAAATACTGTAAGTTTAGTAAAGGATCTTCCTAAAAAATCCCAATTCCTTTAAGTATGCAATTATGTCAACATTTACAAGGCTGATGCACAAAAGGGACCAGGTGATACATGACATCTCTCCATTCCCAGCCACCAGGAATGTTTGTTCCTATGACTTTTCAGCTACAGAATGCTGTGGGAATTACCTGGTTCTTGGTACAATGTGGAAAGGAAGTTTATATTCTGAACTTCACTTGAAGTACCTACCCCAACCCCTTATTGCAGATATTAAAAAAAAAAAAAAAGAAATTCTGCCCAGAAAATTCTGAATGTTCTTTCTAATATCACTTTGATTTTATTTAAGACTCTTGGACAGGTAATAATATTTACTAATTTGAATTCTCTGGGGGAAAATGTATCCATGATTATTCTGAACTTGAGACAAGACATATCAAAAAGGTATCCAATGTTTTCATCTATGAGAATGTCCTAATGATCAGGAATAAATATTATTTGAACAAAATGATGAATTTTCACAGAAAATAATGACTAGCAGGACTGGCTTTGGACACCACAACATACCACCCAAATTAATATGCCACAGTTTGGCAGGAAAACATTTTTTTTATAAAAAATATAACAAATTTCCTACATATTCCTACACAAAACTACATATTCAATGTTCAGACAGCTTAAACTTTTCAGTGTAGTATGAAAAAAAGATCATGTGATCTAACTCTGAATATTTTAATTTAGCATTAGAAATACTTTTAAGCTTTGAAAGGATGCAAACTTGTAGGTCAGACTGTTCTCAGGTATGGCTTCTCTGTACTATGAAAAGGCAGCAGTTGCTGGAGTCCTTTTATATTTTGTATGACATAGTCACTGAGGTCTCTGAACAAATATGACTTCATTCGTATTTACAAATCACACGTTCCATAGCTCTCTCTCCTCCATACACTCAGAAAGCAATCAACAATTTTTTTTTCAACTCATGTCTCTCATTCTTACTAAGATGATTGTCCTTTAAATTTATGAAGACTATTTGTCCTGGGATCATTTTCCCCCAAATAGAACCTGTTCCATACTCTAAACATGCTGTATGCCTGATAACTTTGCTTAAATCTGCTCCAATTCTATGCTAAGAGCTGAAAGGAAGAAGAGACTACAGAGTTCTGAACACTGGAGTGATGATGATCAGGAAAACTCTACAAGAAACTACATTTCAAGAACATGCCTCTTTTAGCTGAATGTGCAAACCCTGTGGCCAACTGTTATTCTAATGAAGCAGATGCATTTTCACATAGACACAGAGGTGTGGGTCTGCTTAAGAAGAGGGAAGGTAGCCAGCTGGAAATGGAACCGGGGTTGTCACCTGGCACTGCCGAGAATTTGTGCTTTTGTCGTTTTGTCTACTGTCCAATCTCTTACTAGTGTACATGGCAGCCAAGCAGGCTGTCAAAAGCCAATGACACTTTGCCAACTCATAAAGGGGTAAAATGATTTCTTCAGAAGAGTCCAAATGTATAACCCACGATCCTGCCTAGTACATGTTTGGGATATGGCACTTAAAATCCAATTTGTAGCATTAGATTATTGCTCAGTGCAATTCACCATGGCTTGAGGATTTCTTGCTTTTTAAGACATTATATTGCAAATTCGGAGTGGGAAAGGTTACCCTAAAATGATAGAGGTTAAATAATAAACTGATATGTGCTGAGGCCATGCAGAATATTTTTCTGGCCTATAGATAAGTCTGTATGGAATTTCAGGACATGCATCGTTCAAGTGGCACAGGCCCAATGTTTCAGCCTTAAGTATTTTTAGAATAATTAAATTAAGTGTATCTTTTAACATCAGTGAGCTCCTGTTTTATATGTATGTCTATCTATATATAGAATTTTTTTTTCAGAAAATAGTCACTTTTCATGGTTTCTGGTATCAAAAAAACAACCACAGTGATTTCTTTGTTTTCAGCTCTGGTAGTGATTGCTTTAAATAATAATAATATCTTCTCAAAGCATCTAGTAAAAAGACAATTAATGACAAAATGTGGTCCATGTAGCCTTGAAAAGATGAGCAGACTTCCTGACCATCTGCCAGAGCTTCTTGCTGACACTGAGACGAATGTATCTACAAAGAAAGTAAAAGACCTTCTAAGACTTAGCTGTTGGTAATTCTACTTTCAATCACTCTATCATCTAGAGAAAATAAAGCCACTAGTCCTTAATTTCAAAGCTGATTTGTGATTTGTCGTCACAAAAATAATGTTTATTATCTATCTTTAGTAGATTGTCTAAGACAGTAGTATGTGTCATTTGACCCAAGAAACAATACCATAATAAAAAGTGTCAGTTTTTAACCACCATTATTAGTAAGATATATTATCTTGGTTCTATTTAATTCATTATAAACTAGATAAGCTAAATAATATCATGAATTACTTTCTCCACACAAAAAATTTACAAGTGTATTGAACAATGAATCTGAAAGTAGCAGGTAAGTTTCAAACATTGATAGAAACACAAAAAAGCAGTTAACTCATGTAACCCTGGGAAACTCTTATTATAATCGCTAAATATTTTCAGAAGCAACACCATTATTATTTCACTTATTAATAATAAATGAATGGAATCTGTAATCGACATAGAAAAACATGCTATTTTTTCTACAAATTCTGACTATTCTATCAGGTAAACTTTATTGTTACCAGAACCAAAAGATACTTCAAGAAAAATAAGTTTCTTTGGGCTTATGATTCCAGAAGGAAAATCTATAATGGCAGGCAGTTATGGCCATAGGTAGTTTGAACAGTAATCTGAATGGTCACATCTCAGTTGCACAGAAGATCTAGAGACAGTAACTGGGAAAGAATGAGACTATTATCTCTCAAAGCCCATGTTCAGCTATGAACTTCTTCCAGCAGTTCAAACAACAGGGAATCAAGAATTCAAATATGTGAACTGATGGGGTAAACTTATCATTCATACCATGACCTTGACAAATAAACCTTCAACACATTTCTGCTCCCTGACTATACCCCAACACAGCCTCTACAATTACACTGGTCTAGACTCTATCATTTCTTAGATTGAGGTTAGCAAAATAAGATTACACATAATATATTGCAACTGTGAAATGGAAGACAGGTTGATATGTGGGTTATCAAGCACTGCAACATCATCTTCTCCAAAGCGTCAAATATCCTGGTACTAAAACTAAAGAACTGCTGTGCTCCTGCTCCTGGACTGTACTACTGGCCCACAGAAACTAATTCTCTGACAACATGAAGAGAAACAGATGCCACTTTCAGAGTTGTGTATTTTATCCCTTACCATATCAACTTAAAAATAGTATCTCACTTAGATACTCTGCTTCTGTTACATGTTCTGAAAATCTTGTAATTTGTTCGGTATTGAAACTAAATTTTGGAGTATCTGATTGGATTTTCTTCAATAAAAGAAATCCCACTTTTCCTAACCCTACTTGTAAATAGTCATCCAAGTCTCTTTTCATCACAAAGTTCTTCTGACTGAGCTATGAACATGTTCACTCCAACTCATAATGCTCCTGTAGTTTACCTATAAAACAGAATGCTAGCTTTGTATTTATTCACTATTGTTATAGAATATCTAATCCATGCAAAGATAATATTTTAAAAGCTTATTGAAACAATATACTTTAAAATATGAGCTTTCTGGTTCTTGAGTTTGTAGAAACCCTGCAAGTAAATAGTCAAGGTCATTTTCAGAGAAGGAAAATTCTGTAAACAAAATCAGCAAGATGAAAATAATACATAATTATCCTTCCTAAGGGCTGGGACAGACAGCTTCTGCAGATGTGCTATGGAGATTTGTATAATTAAGCCAGAAATGATGGAATATCTCTTACACAAACAGAAGGATAGAAAATTCCAGGTAGGAGGACCATCTGGCCTCTAGGTTCACATGTGAGAAGGAGCACTGAGTCCTCAAGCACTGGAGAATATGTCTAGCTGTCTGTGACCAGGGGCTGACAGCTAATGTCAAGGATATGAGGACAGAGCTCAGTTTGAAACTAAAGTTCACCAGGATAAAAAATATGGGCTCTCTTTCATGTGGAGCAAGAACTCACCAGACTCTAGTGACTGAAATGTTTTATGGGAAGCTCCTTCTAGGATCATTTTTCAGTCATTGAAAATATCCATCATCATAGATATATGTCTCCCTCCGTGGGTAAGATTGGTGTTTTCCAAATGCCAGGAACTAGATATGCATTTGGTAAAAGACAGGGATAAAAAGAATTTTAATGAAAATTTTAAACTTCAGAAGTTCTATGTCAATGGATAATAAACACCTCACATTATTGTATGAGGTACTTTGCAATATGTAATTGCCTTTTTTCTCTTATTAAAAAATTCTTAGAGGTCATTAAATTGTACTGTTGAGGTTGTCCCCAACAATAGTTATTTATGGTAACATTCAAACTTTTCCTAAATGTTTTATGTTCTACATGACATAATTTTCTTTAATTAAACACTATCCAGGTAGGTATATTTCAAGAAATAATACCTAATGTTTTATATAATAAATAATACTTAATGTATTTATATAAATACTTAATGTCTTTATATCCATACATATAAATATTTATAGAAATATAAGCATATATTAAAATAACGAAAAATATATAAGCATAAATAATACTTCTGAATGGCTATGAAATTATGAGTAAAACATACTAAATATACTAATATTTTATAATATATAAAATATGACTTATTTTAAGTTTTTCTGCATTCTTGATCGTTTAATATAAGTATATAATATAATATCTAATTTTCATCTCACATTTAAAACTTGTTTCTATGTCCCACTGAAATATCTCTCTCCCAAATTGATGCATGTTTTAAAGGAGGGTAGGAAGGAGTGCTATGAAATGTTTTCAGTCATTACCTACATATAGCATTACTAACTCAAAGCAGAATTGGTTACTTGCACAAAATCATGCCTTATGCTATTCAATATGTAGCGTGCCCTTGAACTCATTTCATTGACAATATTTCTATCAACTTTGTAGAAATTATGGTCTAATTACTTGTTTTATTAGGAAAACCCCGAGTATTTCTGCTCATCAAGGTAATGCAAGGAAAACAGTTTTAGTTGTTGGTTGTGAGTACACAGGTATGTACACACAGACACACAAACACACACATACCTACACACACACAAACACAGTGGGAGGAGCAATCTGGAAAAAATAAAGCTGGCCACAGCTTCTCAATGAGTAAGGAGCTTCTCTGAGGTTCAAGTTGAGTGGGTGGCAGGCTGAAGACTCTTCTGAGTGGAGGGTGAAGGCACTCTGCTTGGTAAGTGAAGAATTAACCACTTTCCCATCTCTCAGCTTTACTCTCAATGAGCACCTTGGGAACCTGTTTCTTTCCTGCTAGAAGTGGCAGCACAGTAACAAAGTTGCTGGGAGAATTTATCACTGGAATGTCCCTCCAGTGACTCTGTAGCCTTGATTCAAATACTCCACTGATGTCTTTCATGGCAGAAAGCAGACTACAATTAATACCAGTGTCACAGAGTAACATCCTTAATAAAGGGCAGGTGATAAATATGAGGGTATGTGGGTTATGTTTTTATTTTATGCTCTTTATCAGGTGGCAGACTTGATGCACAGAGCTCTCACTTAGGTTGGAAATGAGGAATATTCACAAAAAAGACTAAGGAGCTCCATAAGACATCAGTGGCACAGTTCACCCACTGTCGGTATACTCACCTGCGCCTTCTACTGCAAAATCCATTCATAGGATTGTAAATAGTACACATCAGTGCAGGTGTGTGTGTGTGTGTGTGTATGTGTTGGGGAGCATTACTCAGCCTCTTCTTTATCTATAGAATAACTCATATAAAGTTTAATAAATTACTCATGGACTCTCAAAGTGAGAAGGATGGTTTTTTTCTTTCATTATGAATATTCTGAAAATGTAGCCTACAGCTGGTATACAGGCTCAGCAGTTACCATGGTTTCCAGAGCATTCTGCATTGATACTCTGCTCTCTACCCAGGTGGCTTATAGACTCAGACAAAGGTCAACCTAGGTATTGTCCCTATCCATAAGACATGCTCTCTGCCAAGCTATTGAAATTTTGTTCTGTTTCTTCTTTCATAATGACCAAATGTCAGTCACCTGAACACCTCTAAGTAGCACAGACACTTAAAATTCATTGAGAATTCAAAGAGCATGACAGTTACACATTTTTAGTTTCTTTAACAAAAAGTCATTTTTCAAAGATTCTGGAACTAAGGCATGTTATCAGAATTTACAGTGTTAAAACGTACTCATCAGTTTACACAGCACACAGAAGCTATGATAGGGACATAGAAGATTCTTCCCTATTACCTTATCCTTGGCATGTCAGTAATGTAAAAATTTCCTTCTTATCGGCAGGTATTTGATGACTTAGGAGGTTAAATAACTGGAAGTTTTGGCTGGCCTAGGTGGCCAGAAGAAAAATATCCAAGCATCAATCCAAGCAATGCCAACTGCCGCAGTGAGTGACCTTTCTAATCACTGCAGGAGAACTTGCCCTGGTCATGTTGACACAGGTAAGCTGGCAGGCTGATCAACTCAGCTCTCTCCCTGCCCCAGATCCAGGGCTCTGTCTTGGCCCACCCTGACATCTACCCTATCTGTGAGCTGCTGGAGCATATGGAAGGTTAGATTCAAAGTTGCATGATCTCCATGACCCAGAGCAACAACAAGATATCTAAAAAGAAGTCCCAGGGAAGATCCAAAATAGAGGTGTAGCAGAATCCAGAGTCTTTGAAGCAGACAAATGGCTCATTGCAATGAACACATGCAAGTAAAAATGTGTGGATAGAGGGCTGTATTGTGTGACACATGACAGTTTGCACAATAAGATGATATCTTTTCTTTGGGGGAAAGAAAGTTTTAGAGGGTGGGCAATGTATATGAGAAGATGGGAATATGATTGGGATTGGGGTTCATGATGTGAAATTCACAGAGAACACATTAAAATATTTTTTTAAGTTTAGATAATACACTAACAGTGAGGTTTACTAGGTGGTTCTGACATGTGCTAAAAAGAGCAGTAAATATCAATTACATTTGCATAGAACAGTTGCATAACATGCACAGTATCCTTGGGTTGCATCTCCCACAGTGCAAGGACACAAGACAAAATGCAGTTGTCTATCAACTGTTCTAGAAAGAGATAAAGGAATATCCTGAGAAAGGAGTCCCGTAGGACCTTAGGAATGGACAAGTTTCCTTTTAACAAAGATAAGCTGAAATCTACATATGAGAAGTGCAATTATTCCACTTACACTTATTTCTCTAACTGTCCCTCTAGTAATTACCCCTATCACCTCATTGCCAGCTTCCTAGTCATCTTCTCGTCTTTCTCTCTGCCACAGGTCACCCTACCTTGAAGACTTCAGATTTACTATCGGCAATTGTTAGTTATGGCTTTCTTGGTATTTGGTCCTGGGGATGAACACAGCATTAAAGCAAGGTCCCTGTTTTCCAGCTACAACTTTAGCTTTTGTTCTTTACTCCTGAATGATCTCTTCTCTCATAAGGGCATTATTGTCTTTAGCCACAAACAGATTGTCTGGAAATAGAATTAAAGTTGAGTCTATCACAGGGAAAACACCACAATTCCTAATGATTATGTGATACCATGTATTATTTAAAATAACTTTATAGCATCCACTGTAGACATGTTGGGTAAACTCTGAAGATGAAATTAGTTCAATGGTGACAGAAATGAGACTCCTATGCAATATCAGCACTAGCTTTCAAGGACGTGCGCTCCTATGACATTGTGATCAGACCATGGTTTGCCCCACAAAACCATTCTTATTTTTCGTTTTTTTTCTTATTGTTGCTCATCTTCAGTCACAGAATCAAGTTCAAAAGTTTATTTTCCATATTCTAAGAACTAGGGAGTCTCCTTACTTAGGGAAGGTGGCTCATTTTCTCTGAGAAGTCAGCTTTAGTTTTGCAATCAATATTACATGAAGTCATGAAGTACTGTGAAGGAATGCACACTCTGGTATGGCTGTTGTGGTTCTGTAAACCCCACCCCCATAGCTACCTGGCAACAGCCAAATAAACTCTACCTCACACTTACCTGGCAACAGCCAGGTATGTTCTACCCAAGTTACCTGACACTGTAAAAGGGCTGCTTGCCCTCCCCCTCTTTCTACTGTATTCCTGCTCTTTGCTCTACTGTTCTTGCTTTTCACCCCTTGCCCCCCTCTCTCCGTTTCGTTCTCCCCACTTTCTTTATGTGTTTATGGCCAGCCTCTGGTTCTCTACTCCTCTTCTTTCTCTCTGTCTCTATTACCTCTTTAACTCCCTTCTCCATGTCCTGAATAAACTCCATTCTGTCCTATACCATTGTGTGTCTAGTCCCTCAGGCGGGGGGGGGGGGATTCCCATCATGGGTCTCACAGAAGCATCCCCTTTACCCGCATATCTTGCCACACCTACATGGAGTATATCTACCATACTCTCTTCATCTTTTAACTAAAAATGGCTATTGCTAGTGTTTCTCACCTGAGTTAGATTAGTGCTTCTTTATTAATGAGACAGAGGCAGAAATGAACACACAGCCCCTCAACTCCTGGAAACTAAGAACTGGAAGAAATAGCTCAGACATACCACAATCGTACATTTAAAGATTGAAGTAACAGACATATATCATTGTTCTGACTGGTTTTGTGTCAACTTGACACAAGCTGTAGTTTTCGAAAAGGAGCCTCAGTTAAGAAAATGTCTCCATGAGAATCAGCTGTAAGGTATTTTCTCAACTAGCGATCAAGCGGGGAGGGCCCAGCCCATTGTGGGTGGTAGCATCACTGGGCTGGTGGACCCGGGTTCTATAAGAAAGCAGGCTGAACAAGCCAGGGGTAGCAAGGCAGTAAGTCACATCCCTCCATGGTCTCTGCATCAGCTCCTGCCTTCTGACTTCCTTGAGTTAAGTCCTGACTTCCTTTGGTGATAAACAGTATTGTGGAAGTGTAAGCTGAATAAACCCTTTCCTCCCCAACTTGCTTCTTGGTCATGTTGCTTGTGCAGGAATAGATATTTTGACTAAGATAATCATCATATACATATTTTTAATTTTCCAGCTTGGTTTTTAGAAAATCAGCTTATTCATGCCGTATAACATCAGGCAACTTTAAATACAACCAAACTGAGGCTTAAATTCTATCTCATGTTCTCAATGGGACATCTTCTATGGTACAGATTGTAGTAGGCTGCTTCACATGATATGTAGATAAATTAATCTGGCAATATAGGTTTGTCCCGTAAAATATGAGAAAAATACAAATGTAAAAGTTTGTTTTCTTTTTTTTTCTTCCATGTCAAGGACTAAGCTGTGTGTTGAGCTCAAAAAGCAACTTTGTATAATCAGACCTCTCCTTCCAGCTCTGCCATGAGTTCTGGAGCCCAAACTCAAGTCAACAGTCTTGCATTACATGTTTCTTTTTCTGCATAAACAGACGTTTAGGCCCATGGTGTCATGATAATGAGACATACTGACTGATTGGTGGTGAACTCCATGACTGTCTTTGCACTTCATGGCATACAACACAGTAGGAAGGCACAAAGATTTAATACCTTACATTATCAATACTCTTGAAGGTTTGATAGCCTGAAGTCTATGAAGATGCACCCTTCAATGTACAAGGAAAGTGGCCACTATGTCCTCTCACTCTTACCCTAAAGTCAGATACATACCTGCTCATGACTCAGAAGTCCTTTCTTTCCTCTCTCTGGGCCTTAACTAGATCAGACAGTATTAACAGCCCATCTTTACAAAAAGCCTGAAACAGACTGACTAATATGATTCCCCCCCCCTTTTTTTTCTAGGTACTGAGTTTCTGAAATGACTCCTGACCCACCCATTTCTACAAGTGCAGGCAGAAGCTAGACTCCTACAGTGGCATTACCCATGAACCATCTCCACATGTTCTTCTCTGTTCCTTCTTCTTATTCCCATAAGTTTTCTCTTCATAAAATATGAACAGAAACTTGTTACTTAGTTTCTGCTTCTAAAGAATGCTGAAAAAAGGAGAGCACAGAAAAGAATGCAGACAACTAGTCACCTCACAAAGTTTTATTTAAAACAAATAAATTGTATATACTAAATCTCCCCTCCCTTAAATAGACTGTAAGCAGTGCGATAAAAACAGTGATAGGAATCAGGTCCATGATCTGATAAGTCTTGGTTTCAGCAGATACCATCTTATGTAAATTTCAGCAAAGAATCTAAATCAAAATTTACTCTTTTAATCTGTAAACTAGATCAAAATAGTTTCTCTCTCTGAGTTGTTCTGCACAATTTCTCTAATCCTTCTTTTGGCTAAGAAAGAAAGTACACATGGTACAAGTCCTGTAAGAAATATTGATACAGCCCTTCCATAGGATCCTGTCCTTCTACTATTGAGTATTTCAGAATAGGTTCAGTTTGTTTATTTGTTTGTTTGTCTGTTTTATAAGGTATGTAACAGTTTGCTAGAAGTCATTCACAATAACACTGTCATATGGGAATTTGATATGACCATGATGCAGGACAAGGCACCAGCATCTATAGAGATAATACTGGTATTTGAATTAATCAGGGAAGAAGAGCATCTGAGCAAACCCCAGTGTGACCCCAGTGAGTGGCAGCATGCTGTGTGTTCCAAGACTCATGTGCTTTTTATTTATTGCTGTTGCTTGTCTGTCTTAGGTTTATAAATGAGACAGAAATTTGCCATTTTACCCATAGAAGTAAGTTTCTTAAGTTTTGTATAGGTTATGTCTCCAAATGTCAGGGTCAATATCATAATATTTTGGCAAATTTGTATTTGACTTAAAAGTATAACTGCTAGAACGCCAGGAGAGCTAAACCAGGCCCTGGAGTAACGAATGAGGACTCCGATTAGCTCCAATTTCTTGTGTGAGAACTGAGAAATACAGGAAAGATTATAAATAATTAAGGGATTATCTTCTCTGAAGGAGGGAAATTATGTGATTAATTACTTGAAAGGATTGTTCACAGGATTTTACTTAAATTATGTAGTTATCAAACTCATTAAATAAGTAAACTTTCCAGTGAACATGCTGTTACAAGTATACAGAAGGCAAAAGTCTTCGAAGTTCATAGGTAGAGTTATAAGACCGATCTCATTTAGTTATAAAGGTTATAGTATTACCATTAGATAAATGATATGAACTTTTAAAATGTTTTATCTGTCTGAGCATTTGACTACATATATATATATATATATATATATGCTTGGGGTTTTAATCAAAGTATGTATATGAACAACATTGAATCAAGTGTTTGCTTTAGCCATGATAAATTAAGATATCTATTCTCTTTTATGTAAAATGTCATAGTTATCTCTAGGTAAGTGGAAGCTAACTATAATCATTTAAGTTGCTTGTCAATCCTATAACTCCTTTTCTGTATCACAGACACACTAACAACATTAGGAGAAAGTCTAGTGTCTATTAGCTATTTCAGAGCATCCTGTCTCTGGTTTAGATTGATGTCATATCTTGCAAAGGCTCAGAGGGAAATCAGAGTAGGATAATGCTTGCCTATAGTCCTAGAACTTGTGGGAGGAAAGTTAGGGCAGTGACTGAAGGTATAATAATATTCTATATCAAGTATTAAATAGCACTCTACAGTCACACCATGGAAACCCTAAACAGTCCCTCTTACAACTAAGGAAAGCCATGAGACAGAGTTCCGGCAAGAGTCACTTTAACTGTAACTTTCCAATTAACCTCATGAAACCCCTAATATCCCAAACACAGTGAGCTTGAAAAGCACTCACTTCTTACTTTATGAAGACTTTTTTCTCCCTTTTCCAAATGAGGAGATATTAAGAAGCAGCCAAATATTGCTAAAGAACACTACAGAAGCCCCTTCAACCTCCCAGAGTTTATAGATGGCTCTTCTCCCTGCCATCCACTTCACTAAGTAAATGCTCTTTTGCATTTGCTTTGCTCTTCTATTTGGATTTGGCTGTAATAGACTTTAGTATTTATATTTTATTGTATGTCCACAACCTAACATAGTCGTTCTCCTTTTACTTATTTTTCCAAAAGACTGGTGGGTTCTTATGTAGCTCAATCAAGTTTTGAACTCTTTACAGCCATGGATAACTTTAAAACTCTCTACTGTACTGTCTCTACTTCTCATGCATTAGGATGTCAGATGGGAGTCATCATGACTGGTTCATTGTGGTAGGAAAGCAATCTACCCACCAAGTGCCATTTCCAAATCTCTTGGCTGCCAATGGGGAAGTTTTTCAGCTCTTCAACAGGCCCAGTGCTAGTAAAGTAGAGAGTTTAGTCCATACGTTCAATATGTATGTATGTATGTATATATGTATGTATGTATGTAGGTATGTATGTACTTCGTGATAGACTCTCCTAAATAAGTCTACTGTTATTTTACTAATTGGACATAGTTATAAACTGTCCCCTAAATTGATATGGATAGATTACTAAAACTTTCAGATCTCATAAAAGATGTTTCTTAATTCAGTAGGTGGGGGATGTAAAAAAGGCAGACACTACAGTTAAAACACAGAGTGTGTCAGTGGAATGATCAGTTACAAAAGGGACATCATACTTTAAGGCTCTGGGACCAACTCAGAAGAGAAACAAAAATACTGAAAGAACAAGAGGCTAGGGAGGTCCAGCAGGAAACTGGTCTTCTGGATATATCAATACCACTGCATGATATATAATATTAATAATCTCAATATGACAGTATCTGTATTTGCTTGTATGAAACCAAGCCGGTCCAGATTCAAGGATGGAGTGGGCAGTGGTTCATGGATCCCTATCAATAAATAAGGAGTTTTAGTTAGATGGTGGCTTTGGGGAGAGAAAGAATTAGTTTTCCTTAAGATTATGGCTCTTGACAATTCTACCATACTCACAATGGATGGCTCCACAACCGTCTATGGTCATAACCTATTTCAAGTAATGGGTATTAAACTTACTTGTTTGAAAAAGGTTGGGGGATTAGGGACATGGAACAGCTCAGGAAATATTTAAAAGGAAGAGTTCGGAATGAGTACTTTCAAATTACATTCTACAGAATCCATAAAGAATTAATAAAATATTGACTTTAAAAAACTGTAGCTTTATCCTTTAGAGGATTATATGGATGATGTCTATAGCAGGAAAGTTTGGGATGATTTAGGGAATATCTGTATTTTGTATGGGTAACTGTGAAGCCAGAGAATTTCAATATATCAAGATCTTTTTGTTTCCAGGGCATGCTTATTCAGTTTGTACATGTCTACTTTTCAGCCTCAGTTTTTGTTATTGTTGCTGCTTTTATTGAGATTGTCCTTCACTGTGTAACTCAGTCTAGATTCAAATTAGCTGTCCTCCTGCCTCAACCTACCTAGTACTAGAATTAGTTTCAGATTTTGAATTTCACTGCCCTCTACACAATTTGTTACTTTTCTTCTCAAACTGCTATAATTTTGTCACCTTTTTTTTCTTACAACTTTATTTAAAAATACAGAGATGCATGTACAGATTTTTGAAGGCATTCTGGCATAAAACTATATGGATATATTTTTGTTAGTACTTGATTTTTTAAAGGTTTGATATTATGCATTGAAATCTTACTGGTTATAATAAGCATAAAGTACATGTAAAACAAAATGTAACATGGAAGTAGTCAAATTTTTATTGCTGTGTATAGATTAAACATAATGATTTTTCAACACAAAAATTGCTACAAGGCTATTTTCTTAGCTCTTGAGTTGTTAATGATTTAAGTTCTAGGTGTACCCCACTTTGAGGGGTTGCTATACACTTCCTGTTTTTTATTTTTTCTAAGAATGGCTGAGGATTTCACTTTTTGGCCTTTCTTTTTTTGAGCGTCATATGATCTGTGATTTGTTACCTTTTCTAACCAACTTCTATTTGAATTAAACCAAAAAGGATATTTTTTTTTGTTTAAGGTATTACTTCTATTCTTAGAGATTCACTATCTATGAATAGATATTATTCTCTCTCTTTCTTTTCCCCTTCTCCCCATTTATTAACACAATTTATGGCAAATAAATCTGGATCTCTCACTCAATGAAAGAAATGCACATAAACACGTAGTACACATTTCAAAATATGAATAAGTCAAATGCCTGCTAGTAAATGAACCAATTATATAGTTTCCATTAGACTTATGCAACATCTTTACATGTTGATATAACTTCAGGTGTAAAATCAATTTAATATTATAGAGAATAGTATCATTATTACTCTTTGTGTATACCTGTGTGATTTTTCTCATCAAGCAGCATAGTCCTTGAATAACAGGATTGTTTGTGATGATTGAACTTTGTCAATTTGACTGAATATGGAGTCTTCTGAGTTGGAACTGGGTGGGTCTTTAGAAACATTTCCTGGAAGAATTAACTGAGTTGAAAGACACTCCATGAAAGCAGTTGGCGCTCACTCTTCCACGGCAGCCCAGGTAACAGGAGGACCAAAGGGTAAGTGATTGATTTTGCTCTGTCTACCTTTGTCCCTTGATGATGGCTGTATCTCCCGGGTTATGTTGCTCCTGCTGCTATTGCCACCATACACCGTCACCAGATCTCAACTTCTTAGATCTTTCAAGGCAATCTAAAAATTAATGTCTCTCTAGGGATCTTCTAGGCCTTCTACTTAAAATTGAAACTTAAGGCATTCAGCCTCTAAGACTGAGCTGCTACTGTGCTCTCAGGCACTCCAGCATGCATAAAACCATTGCTGAACCAATTCAAAATTATCACAGGTAAGACAAACTAATAAGCCTTTAAAATATACCTCGACTCTCTTGGTACTATTTCTATAGACAGCCCTGACCATATATACTTATCTTTAAAGAATGATGTTGGAGCTGTTCTCTTGATAAAATACTTTCACATTTATATTCTTCTCTGTCACTTGTAATTGTCACATTATATGTGTGACTATATCTGTCTTATTGCATGCCATATCCTAATATTTATATTCCTGATTTATATATTCTTAGAGCTGGTAACATGACTATTTACAGAAGACTTTAATTAAGTGGCCATGTCAAAGAATTTGAAGGCTTTTACTGTTTTCCTATTAAATGAGGTTATAAGTCAATAACCTAATACTTTGCTTCAAACAGCAGGGATCATTGCAGAAGAGAAGACAAAAGAATGTAAACGCCAGAGGTGGTGGATGATTACTGGAAACAGTGTCTGCCGCATATAAAGAGCAGCTGTACATTGGAACTCACGGCTGTGACAGAATGCACAAGATCTCAGGCTCGACCAAACTATAACTAGGAGGAGAGACAAGCACAAAGACCCATCAGTAGTCAAAGAGTTGGAAATTAATGGTGGCTGAGAGAGGCAGAATCAGTATTGTTCAACGGTGTAGCCCCTGGTAGGTTAATAGTGCTCCAGTGGAAGACCGTGCACCCAAGTATACATGGGCATCACAAATAGGTCGTACTTAATGGGGGTAGAGGGGCAGAAAGTTGCGTGAGTACAGAATTGAAGTGGATCTGAAAGTAAGAAGAAGGTAGCAAGTATGGTGAAAGCATATATGAAATTCTCAAAGAAACTTGAAAACAAGAATCAAAACAAGCAAACGCAAGCCCTGCGGTCTGTGGTCCTGTCAATGTTTGTTGTTGCTGATGTGTGCTCTATCTTCTTTCCTTGAGCAAAGGTCCAGGCAATTAAAGATGGGTAAAGTCATCATACTGCAACGGGGGTCAAGAATCAAGACAACTTTGTTCAGATAATCATAGCTTCAAACTTATCTAATCTTAATAACAATATTTGTAATGTAATACATAAAATAGCCAATAACAATGCAAAATAAATAATTACCGTTTTTTTATCCAAATGCAGATTTTTTTTTTTTTTTTTTTTTTTTAGGTTGGGCCCAGAAGGTGGGTGGATTTGTTTTTGTATGGTTGATTGATTGTCCCTTCATGTGCCTCAGATTTAAATTGCACTAAAAAAGTGCTCTGCCTTGTAGGAGTCTTTCAAAGGGTTTAAAATAAACCTGTTTTGCACTCTCTTCTCAGAGCTATTGCCTATGGTGGAAGCAAAAGGGAGACTGATCCAGGACACAGGCTGGCTGTCATAGGACACTGCCCAAGCCAGTCTGCTTCAGAGCATCAGGTATATTAGAGGTGAAGAGCTAAAAGCCATATGAATATGCTTTCTTTGGAAGACTTCTTTGGTCCAGAGAGGATAACTTAGTATCCTAGTTCATGGAGTCATATACACAAAAGCAAAATGAAGGAAGGCATGGCTGTGTTTTTCTGAAAACATGAGGAAATTGAAATTAGTAAAACTATCTTGGCTGAAAATCCAGAGTAGTGCCTAATACTGGTGAAATAGTTGAGAAATGTCAGGAATTTGGGGCAGCCAGTCCAACCATAGCTGATCCTTTCATGCCTTTGATTTTATCACCATTCAATTGAAAGGAAGAGAAATAGCATTTTCAGCTAAAACCAAAACCAAGGCCACTCTCTCTGCAATGCAGAATAAATACAGATGGAATATGAAAAAAATAAAAGTTGATGTCATAGATGCAGGCATGTTGGTACAAAATTGGCATATATAGACACACACACACACACACACACACACACACACACACACACACACACATATATATAATTCATGGCTGGGAAGATAGTCCTATGAGGTTGCTAAAGTTTTTGCTATACAAGCACAAGAACCAAAGATTAGACCCAATAATTTTGAGAAAGCCAGACAAGATGGAGGCATGCACATCTAATCCCAGCACTTTCTTCAGAAGGTAAGTTGATCCCCAGCGTTATGTGGTAATACAACCCAGCTGAAACCCAAACCTCCAGCTTTAGCAAGAGACCCTGTTTTCAGGAAAACTTTTATTTCTTAAGAAATATTTCTCAAAAAATAAGCAATTGAGGAAAAGGCCAAAATACTTTGAAAATATGAACTTAATGCTGAAAGTATGAATGATTAAATCATTCCTCTCTTCTTTGCAACCTAGCATACATTTCAGTAAAAGATACTGGAGTAGTTTAGGAATGTTTGCAAGATATACTAACTCAAGAACTCTAATATGGGGAAACTTACCAAGGATGGAGCTGGTGAGAGAAACAAAAACCTTTAAGATGCCAGAGAATGAAAACTATCTTTGTCCTTATAAAATATGTTGAGTTTAGATCCTTCATATATTTGGTAAGGTTCAGCATTGTGGTTGAACTCATCTATTTTTTTTTCCTCATTCTGTTTTAGGAATAGCACTTTGAAAGCACAGCCTCAATTCTATTGTTCCATCTGCTGTGAAAGTGAAACAGCCCCATTCCAGTTTCGTGATAATGCACAATCACATTATTCCTAGATAGAAGCTATGGCATTTTCTTTATTGCACTATAAAAAGCCTCACATTTCTTTAGAGGGAGGCACAGAGATTTTTTGGAACTGCCATTGTTCTATCACATTGAAATATCCTATTTAGCAAAATTTCTTATTCAGTTTATTGTCCTGATACATGGTTTTTGCATGTGTGTGGTCTATGTACATGTTTATGGGATCAGACCACTATATGGGTACATATGTGGAGTGTAGATTGTCCTGAAGGTGTTTGTATTTTAATGTTAATTCCATGTCCCCATGAAGGGCTGCCCAGTCACATACTCAAGATGTGACTGCATCTGAACCTCCCCATTTTAATTAATAAAATTACGGAAAGCCAGTTACTGGGCAGGGAAAGGGAGGTAGAGAGAGCAGAGAGGTCTGAGGAGGGCAGAGTAGAGCAGAGGACGGGGGTGAAGGTCATGGCAACATGTAGTTTCCCAAGGACTAGTGAGACCCAAGTGGGATTGATTGGCATTAAATAGCTATGAACATTAAGGATTTTATAGTTCTAATATCTCATATAGAAGGACAGTGTTGTGTAGAGGGTTTGTAGATTGAGAATTGAATATATAAACCCATATGAAAAGCTATCAGGCTGTAGAGTTGCATGTATATGGAATTTTGGGGCAGAGAAACGACCTGGACAGAGGCAAAAAATAGCCGGTAGAAAACCGCCAGGGAAAAGAGTTGCGTGTACAGAGATGTGCCATGAAGGCAGCTTGGAACAGACCCCAGAGATGTGCATGGCTACAAACTAAAGCTGGGCCTGAAGAGTGAGAGCTCAGGGCTGCTAAGAAGTTAAGTATTTATTATATTTTTTAATATTTACTGCAACAGTGGAGTATACATGTTGATATTTGACACCTTTTCAGACTACAGCATCTTTCACTCAACTTGCAATACTTTGTCCTGTTCCCACCCACATTATCAGATTCCATACATGGGTGTCCAGCCTTTGTGAACACTCTAGGTATTAAAGCTCTGCTCATCACCTTTGTGTGGTAATTGCTTTATTCATTGAGCAATCTCTTGAGATCCTATAAGATTTTATTGGATGTTTTTCTTTTATTTTTAAGATGTTCACAATGATGCTTTGGGTCTGATATGATTAGTATGGACATCCCTATTACAAATAAAATGACATTTTTTTCGAGTATTTGTAAAACTCACAAAATTAGTTATTTTCTAAAATATAATGCTTATAGAATTATTAACCGTGAAATATTGATGACCATATCTATGGGCAAAATAGGACTAGAGGTTCTAGAAGTTTTAACTTTTCTTAACCTCAGGTGGCATAATTAATTCACTATTCACTATTCACAGTCACTTGGGTGAGCGTTCCAACCCACCCTGTTTAATCACTTTCAAACATTTCTGCCAACTGGAGGGCAAGAATTCAAATATATCAACCCTAGGAAGGGCATTTTTAATAAACAATCAAGCAACCCCCCCTACCCCAGGCAAAGGTCCAGCTTTGGTCCCCAACAATGATGTTCTTAAATGCTGACAAAAACAAAAGGCAAAAGCCAAGAAACTTTAATAAGTAGGAGGCTTGATGGTCACTGTAAGTGTACCTGTAAAGAAAATTGCAGCATCTCCCCCTTGTGTCCTCTTTGTTATTTAGAGAATGAACAATCAATCAAAGCGCTCACATGGACTGCATCTAGGTTGCTTGCATATATGTAGCAGATATCTTGGTCCCCCAACAACTAGAGTGGGTGCTGTCTCTGACTCAGCATCTGTTAGCTGCTTCTGGATCCCTTTCTCCTAACTGGTCTGCCTTGTCTGGCCTCAGTGGGAGAGAATGCAATTAGTTCTAATGAGACTTGGAGTGCCAGGGCAGGTTGTCACTCGGGGTAGGGGAAGGTAGTCAGGAGAGAGAGAGAGCTGAGACGTAGATGTGTAGTAAATGTAGATATTAAGTAATGAAAAAAAATCAAACTTTAAAAGGTATTTCTTACACTGAAGGAAAAGCAGCGAGTACAGAGAGTTTTCATACCACATTAATATTCAGGAAAATACTTAAGGGTCAAGAGGAGTCTGACAGTTGAATTGTATGATCATGACTAGACTCCAGGGGAGCAGAGAGTCTTCCCAGTGCCTTGCAAACAGCAAAAATGCTGAGCAAATTGTAATGAGTTCAATAAGTTCAGAGTGTAGAATTGTTTCAAGAGTCATTGGGCAACTGCCTCACTGTGTCTGTCCCTTTGTTCTTCAGCCTGCATTTTCTACTCCTTTCTGTCTACCCAGTTAGTTCTCATGCTTCATGTATGGCATTACCTCCTATTCCAAAGTTCTCTCAAACACCATATTGTAACTATTGGATTAAGTCCACTCAGACTGCATTACTTGCTGCCCCACAGCACAGAGAGTTTCCATATTCTGCTTTCATTAGCTTGTTCCTAATTGCTTCAACCAGTCTGTGTGCTTTTAGTCATGATATAGATTCCCCACCTTCTATATATTGGTAAGCACAGATCCCTTTTGTAGCACAGAGCCGAATGCCCAGGTTTTTGAATGAAAGGCACCAGAGACAGTTAAAATCTTATCAGTTGTTTTTGCTGCACATCTGTGAATGCAGTGGCCTGTTTTGTAAGATAGGTGTTCTGCTCTGGGCAAGTAGTAGGGGAATAAATTAATTCAAAGGCTCCCAAGGAAAACACGGGAGTGACTCAGGGGACTGTTATCTCATCCATGTAACATAGAAATAACATCAGTGACAGATAGAAGCACAACCTGATTTGTTTAAAAAAAATCTACACAGATTCTGTAACCTTCTGGGGAGAACAATTAATTAGGCTGGAACAGAGAGAAAACAGAATGAAGTGCAAATATTTGGTCCCTTAGAGTAAGAGGACCGGGTTCAAAGTGATGTGCAAAGCATCCTTAAGGAAATCTTTGGAGACATGTTTCACCAAAAAGGAAACGGCAGGCTATCAGCAGAGAAGTTAGATTTCCTTCATCACATATTTCGACTTAGACATAACCATCTTTGCATATTAAATTTAAAAAAATCAATTGCAATCAGTACATTTAGTTAGGTTATGAGAACACCACAAAATATAATTTTCTATCAATGGCCCATCATAGGGACTTTTAAATAATGAATTCAAAAAATAAGAAAAAAATAAATAAAAAGGGGAGATTCTAGAAATGTTGGAAAGCAAGGGAATAGTGAAAAAGAAAGGGCTCTGAGAGAGGAAGATGATGCTGGTACCTGCTGAGGGTCAAGTCTACAAGTACAGTCTCAGGAAGGAATCACAGAGGTAACTGCAATGTGATCCTTACAGTTGTCTTGTTAGAAGCAAAGGGTAAATTACAAAGGGAAAAGGTTTTCTTTGAAAATGCAGAGATGCTGCTGCACACACACTGGGATATGTTATTGTTTCAGTTCTTAGTAATGGTGATGATCTCTCCTCAGAAAGCTCTTCAGAGTGAGAAAACAATCTATGCTAATTGCAACATTACCATGAGTAATATAATCTCTACAAAAAAGGATTGTCAACAAAAGGAACAGACCAGGTGTGAGGCTTCATTTGCACTCCATCTTCTTATTCTGAAAAACAAACTCTATACAAACAGGAAACACCCCAAAGATTTTAGTTTTGGTCACCCAACAGCATGTAGCCACCTCTTCACACACTTCACTGTTGACAAAGCACATACCTTCCACAGTTGCTCTTTTTGGCTGGATAGTGATGGCTCCTTCTGCAATATCTTCATGCTGATGCAGTGGGTTGATTTTAGAACCCCAGCTGTCTGACCCGACCCAGAGAAAATGGCCTACTTGATCAGCTCTTTTGGCTGCTGCAAGGATCTGCCTATGGAAAGAAACACAAAAGAAGATACAGGTATAGAAACTGAACCCACAAATTTTCAAACTCAACGAGAGACAAAGAAACTATGCTGTCTCAAAACTTAAGCAATCAACAGCAAAAGATATAAGGAGGTTTTTATCTTGCATGTGTAAAGAGATATGTAAGCCAATAGCAAAAATGTCAAAACCCTTTGAGTAAACAAATGAAAGGTGTTGAGAGTCAAAAGATAAAAGGAGAGACAAAGATGCAATAAGCTGAAAATGAGTATTCGCATATATTAGAAATTGTATGGCCTCAGTGGGAGAGAATGTGCTTAATCCTGTGGAAACTTGATGTCCCAGCAAAGAAGAGGGATGTTGGTGGGGGTAAGGTGGAGGTGGGTGGTTGGATAAAGGAGCAGCCTCTCAGAGGTGGAAGAAGGAGGTAGGGAGGAGGGCAACTTTTTGAATGTAAATAAATAAAATAATTTAATATTATTTTTAAAAAATTGTGAAAGCAAAACTTAGAAAAATAGTCTAAATGTTTTTCCCATATTAGCCAAATAAAGTTTTGTTTTATTTCATTTCCAGCTCTGAGTTTAAGGTGGAAAGGGAAGATAGTAGTAAGTCTCATTTCTAGAAAGTACTATGTCAATATAAACCACAATTCTCCAGGCATTTATTAAAATAAACAGGATTCTACTCTCAGACAGAAAGTTCATTTTTTGTGTGTGTTTAGGGATAGATATTGTCTGCAAATATCAAAGGCAACAAGAGAAAAATATGAAAAAGAAAATGTATCAGTGAGAAAGTTATCATAACAAGATATGGGAAAGAGGTGAAAAATGAAATTTGCACACACTCACACAAACTACATATATCCACATACAAGCATATATAGACAGTTGCATACACACACACACACACACACACACACACACACATACACACACACACACACATTCATACAAATGTACTCATACAATTTCAGACACGTGAACAAACCACACACACATACATGGCAAGGTACGAAATATTCTCCCTCCCTCTCATTCTCTCTTTTACATTCTTCTCTCTCCCCCCTCTCACTCCCCCTCCCTCCCTCTCCTCTCTCTCTCTCTCTCTCTCTCTCTCTCTCTCTCTCTCACACACACACACACACACACACACACAGGCACACACACACACACACACACACACACACAATTTCTCATCACTCAGAATTTTAAATTTTCAGACACAGATTCAGAAGTAATGAGGATATGTTGGAAGACAAAATATGAGATACTGAAAACTCAGATCACATTTTGTTATTCCCAGACTCCACCCTCAAAAAAGAACTACAAATAGTAATAAAATTGTAAAAAAAAAATGTTTCTTAATAGTGTGAACCTGCAGCTACAGGCAGAAGAAAATTTGTGATATGAAGGAGGAAGAAAGGAGTGGGAAGGAGCAGGTAACTACCAGTGGCTTAAGTACTGAAGAATTCTCAAACATATGTAATCAGCATTGTTTTAAATAGTCATTTCTGGGGCAAATACTGTTTTAATAAATGTATGTCATAATGTTTGCCTGCCAAATACTAATTGTAAAGTCAGAATAAGGAAAGTTATAGGCATAAAACATAATGCTTTTTTATTACAGAAAATGATATATTTATTTTTATTGACATGTATGCATTGAAAAGATTAAATGCACCACAGGCATGCAGATGTCTTCACCAGCAAGAAGAGAGAGTCAAATCCCCTGAAGTTGGAGTTAAAGGGCAGTTGTGGGCTGAAGAATGTGTGTACCCTCGGTCCTCTGCAAAAGCAATAAGCCAGAACTCTCAGGGCCCAGGAATCAGCACTGCCTGGGAACAGACACTTCCTGCCCCAGTCCAGATCCCACCCAGTTTCATCAGGACTGGCAGCTTGCCTGCAAGTGGCTTGTCTCTGGGAAGAGACACTTCTGAGCCCAGAAGTGAGTCTGCACTTCTTCTCTACTCACTATCCCAGAGAGGCCACCCATAACTCTCAGGGCCCAGGTAGTGTGAACAGACACTTCAGGCCCCAAAACAAAGCCGGCAAAGTTGCATTAGGACCAGGCATTGCCATCAGAACTCAGCTTACCCAGAGAGCCTAACACATAGGAACAATCTTCCTCTAGAGACCACGGCCCCACAGACCCACAGGAGAGATGAGCTCCAGTCAGAGACAAGGTCACCTAGCAGCACTAATAACAAGATGGCAAGAGGCAAGTGCAAGGATCTAAGAAATGGAAACCAAGACAACCTGACAACATGAGAACTCAATTCTCCCACCACAGCAAATAGTGGATATCCCAACTCGCCAGAAAAACAAGATTTAGACTTGAAATCATACTTTATTATGATGATGGAGATCATCGAGAAGCACATAAACAGCACACTTCAAGAAGTACAAGAAAGCCAGGAGAACAAACACAAACAAGTTGAACCCCTAAAAGAGGAAACACAGAAATCACTTAAAGAGCTACAGAAAAGCATGAACAAATGAAGAAATTGAAAACAGAAATAGAAAAAATGAAGAAATAATAGAAAGAGATAACACTTAAGTTGGAAAACCTATGAAAGACATCAGGAGTCATAGACACAAGCATCACAAACAGAATACAAGATATGGAAGAGAGAATCTCAGGGACAGAAAACACCATAAAAAAACATTGACACAACAGTCAGATAAAATGCAAAAATCAAAAAACTTCTGACTCATAACATCCAGGAAATCCAGGACAAAATGAAAAACCAAACCTAAGGATAATAGGTATAGAAGAGAGAGAAGGCTCTCAACTAAAATATCCAGTAAATGTCTTCAACAAAATTATAGAAGAAAACTATCATAACCTAAAGAAAGAGATGACCATGAACATAACAGAAGCTTACAGAACCCCAAATAGATTGAACCAGAAAAGAAATTATTTCTGACACATAATAGTCAAAACAACAAATGTTCAAAATAAAGAAAGAATACTAAAAGCAGTAAGGGAAAAAGGAAGAGTAACATATAAAGGAAGACCAATCACACACCAGATGTTTCAATAGAGACTATGAAAGCTAGAAGATCCTGGACTGACATCATACAAACTCTAAGAGAACACAAATACCAGCTCTGGTTACTATATCCAGCAAAATTCTCATTTACAATAGAAGGAGAAACCAAGATATTTTAGGAGAAAAGCAAATTTATATAATATCTGTCCACAAATCTAGCCCTAAAAAGAATAAAAGATGGAAAATTCTGCCACAAAGAGGGAAACTTCACCCAAGGAAAATCAGGGAATAGACAAGCCTGCCCAATCTCCCCCTACCTATTTAATATAGTACTGGAAGTACTATCCAGAGCAAGCAGAAGGCAAAAAGAAGTCAAAAGATACAAATTTGAAAGGAAGAAATAAAAATATCACTATTTGAGATGATACGATAGTATACTTAAGTGATTCCCAAAATTCCACCAGAGGACTTCTACAGCTGATAAACAACTTCTGTAAAGTGGCTGAATATAAGATTATCTCTAAAAAAAATCAGGAGCCTTCCTCTATTCAAAGGACAAATAGGCTGAGATAAAAATTAGAAAATTGACCACATTCAAAATAGTCACAAAGTCTATAAAATACCTTGAGGTGTCCTTAACCAAGCAAGTGAAAAATCTGTATGATAAGAACTTCAAGTATTTGAAGAAGGAAATTCAAGAAAAACTCAGAAGATGAAAAGATCTTCCATGATCATGGATAGGAAGAATCAACAGAGTAAAATGGCCATCTTGCCTAAGGCAATCGATAGAGTCAAGGCCATCACCATCAAAATTCCAACTCAATCATCATAGAGTTAGAGATAGCAATTTCCAAATTTATTTGGAATAATAAAAAACCCAGGATAACAAAAACTATTTTTAACAATAAAAAATTTCTGGGGAAATCACCATCTCTTACCTCAAGCAATATTACAGATCAATCATGATAAAAACCACATGGTACTGGTACAGAAATAGGCAGGTAGATCAAGGGAACAGAATAGAAGATCCAGAAATGAACTCTCACACATATAGTCACTTGATTTTTGACAAAAAAATTGGAAACATTCAATGGAAATAGACAGCCTCTTCAACAAATGGTATTGGCTCAACTGGTAGTCAGCATGAAAAAGAATGAAAATAGATCCTTTCCTATCTCCTTGTACAAAACTTAAGTGCAAGTAAATTAAAGATCTCCGCTTAAAACCAGTTACATTGAAACTATTAGAAGAGTAAGTAGGGAAAACCTTAGAACACAAAGGCGCAGGAAAAAATTTTCTGAACAGAACATCAGTGGCCTGTGCTATAAGATCATGAATCAATAAATGACTTAATGAGATTGCAAAGTTTCTGCAAGGCTAAAGACACTGTCAAGAAAATGAAATGACAGCCATCAGGTTGGGTAAAGATCTTTACCAATCCCACATCTCATAGAGGCCTAATATCCAATATATACAAAGAAGTGAAGAAGTTAGACACCAGAGAATCAAACAATCCTATTTAAAAAATGGGGTACAGAGCTAAACAAAGAATTTTCAGTTGAAGAATATCAAATGGCTGAGAAGCATCTAAGGAAATGCTCAACATCATTAGTCATCAGGGAAATGCAAATCAAAACAACTCTGAGATTCCACCTCACACAAGTCAGAATAGCTAAGATCAAAAATTCAGATGGCAGTACATGCTGGCGAGGATGCAGAGAAAGAGGATCACTCCTCCATCGTTGGTGGGGTTGTAAGCTGCTACAACCACTATGGAAATTAGTCTGGTGGTTTCTCAGAAAATTAGACATAGTCCTACCTGAAGACCCAGTTATTCCACTTCTGGGCATATAGCCCAAAGATGCTGCAACATACAATAAGGACACATGTTTCACCATGTTCATAGCAGCCTTATTTATAATAGCCAGAAGCTGGAAAGAACCCAGATGTACTTCAGTAAATGAATGGTTACAGAAATTGTGATATATTTACACAATGGACTACTACTTAGCTCTTAGAAACAATGACTTTATGAAATTTCTTGGAATACGGATGCATCTAGAGAATATCATCCTGAGTGAGGTAATCCAGTCACAAAAGAACAGACAGAATATGCAGTCACTGATAATTGGCTGCCAGCCCCAGAAAACTCTGAATACCCAAGAAACAACTCACAGACCATATGAAGCTCAAAAAAAGAAAGGTCAAAATTTGGAAGCCTCAGTCCTTCTTAGAAAAAGAAAACAAATAAGTGTATAGCACCCTCTCAGAATGCTTAAATCATTAATAACTCAAGAGCTAAGAAGATAGCCTTGAGGCAATTTTTGGAATTTAAAAATCATGTTTAATCTTTACACAGAAAAAAAAAAAACTTTGACTATTTCCATGTTATATTTTGTTTTACATGTACTTTATACTCATTGTAAGTTAAGATTTCAATGCCTACTATCAAACCTTTAAAAAATCAAATACTGACAAAAATATATTCATATAGTGTTATGCCAAAATGCTTTTAAAAATCTGTACATGTATCTCTGTTTTTTTAAAAAATAAAGTTGAACAAAATTTCAAAACCTATAGATTATGAAGATTGTAGTCTAAGAGGGGGCTCTAAATGCCTATTATTTTACAAAATTATAGATACCTCAAATTAATATTTTAATACCTCAAATTAATATTTTAATAATACATAAGTCATCGGGGGGAAAGGAAGACCAAACTGAAGGGGCCAATGGAAATAAGTAAGGTGCAGCAGAAATTAGCAAAACAGAAATAAAATAAACAAGATAAAGACAGGAAACAGAAAAAATACAAAATAGTCAGAGTCAGTTCTCTAAAAAAAAAAAATGTTGAACATCCTGAGTCATTAGGGAAATGCAAATCAAAACCACCCTAAACTTTCTCCTCATAACAGTTAGAATGGCTAACATCAAAATCTCAGATGACAGCAGATGCTACAGAGGATGTTGAGAAAGAGAAATACTCCTTCACTGTTGGTGGGATTGTGAGTTGGTACAACTACTCTGGAAATCAGTTTGACAGTCCCTCAGAAAATTGGACATAGTGCTTCCTGAGGACCCAGCTATAGCATTCCTGGATATACACCCAAAAGAACCTCCAACATCTAACAAGGACATATTCTCCACCATGTTCAACTCAACCTTATTTATTATAGGCTGAAGCTGGAAAGAACCCAGATGTCCTTCAATAGAGGTATGGATATGGAAATTGTACATATACACAATTGATTACTACTCAGCTATTAAAAACATGAGTCCTTGAAATTACTAGGCAAGTGGATGGAACTTGAAGCTATCATCCTGAGTGTGTTAACCCATGTTGTTGAAGAAAACAACTCATGGTATGCACTCTTTTATAAGCTGATACTAACCTAAAGAGCACAAACACCCATGAAACAATTCACACAACTTATGAAGTTTGAAGTGAGTGTAATGCCAGCAGGTGGATGCCTCAGTGCTTCTTAGAAGGGAAAACAAAACTCTCAAGGGAGGAAAGAAAGGCACAAATGGAGGAAGGATTGGAGAAAAGATCAACCAGAGACAGCCTCACCTGGAATCCACCCCATATGCAGCCACTAAACCCAAGCACTATTGCTGATGCCAAGTAGTACTTACTGGCAGGAACATGATATGGATGCCTCCTCTAAGGCTCTGCCAGAACCATACTGATACAGAGAAGGATGCTTGCAGATAACCAATGGACTGAACACAATAACCCCTATCTATGGATCTAGAGAATGGACTGGAGAAGCTGAAAGTGTCTGGAACCCATGGTAAGAACAAAATGATCAACTAGCAAAACCCACCACATCTCCCAGAGACTAAAGCAACAACCAATGAGCTCAAATGGAGAGACCCATTTCCTCAGGTGCATATGCAGCAGAGGATAGCATTCTCTGGCATCAGTGGAAGGAGAGGCCTTTGGTCCAGAGAAGGCTCCTTTTCTCAGTATAGGAGAATTCCAAAGTGCTGAGGTGGGAGAGGGTGGTTGGGAAAGGGAGCACCTTCATGGCAGCAATGGTAGGTGGAGGAGAGGTGAGATTGGGTGAAGAGAATAACATATTAAATGTAAATGCAAAAAATATCCAATTTAAAATAATGAGAGAAGGGGAGGGGAAGAGCAATAGTCATCTTAAACTATGAGCCATCTCTCAAACCCTAAAATAGTTTTTCCTTTAGTTTATTCATTTTTGAATATATTTATTTATTATTTATTTAATTGATAGTTTACATATTTTTATTTCAAATGTTGTCTCTTTTTCTAAATCCCCCCTCTCCCATTCCACCTTCCCTTGCTTCTATGAGGATGCCCCCAACCCTTACCTGCCTACTCCCACCTCAACACCGTGGCTTCCCTACACTGGGGAAATGAGCCTTTACAGGACCAAGTGCTACTCCTATTGATGCCAGACAATTCCATCCTCTGCTGTATATGTGGCTGGAGCCAAATATGCTCATTGGTTGGTGGTTCAGACTCTGGCAATTCTGGGAGGTCTGGTTGGTTGATATTGTTGTTCTTCCTGTGGGGTTGCAAACCCCTTTAACTCCTTCAGTTCTTTCTCTAACTTTTCCATTGGGGTCCCTGTGCTCAGTCTGATGGTTTCCTGCAAGCATCTAAATCTGTATTAGTATGGCTCTGGCAAAGCCTCTTTGGAGACATCCATGTCAGACGCCTTTCAACAAGCATCTCTTTGCATTAGCAATAGTGACTGGTTTTGTTGACTGCATCTATGTTGGGTCCCCAGGAGGGACAGTCTCTAGATGGCATTTTCTTCAATATTTGCTCCATTCTTTTTCCTGTATTTCCTTCCATGAGTGTTTTATTCCTCCTTCTAAGAAGGAATGAAACATCTCCATTTTGGTATTCCTTGGTCTTGATCTTCATCTGGTCTGTGAATTGTTTCTTGGTGCTTCAAGCTTTTAGGCAAATATCTACTTATCAGTGAGTACATACAATGTGTGTTATTTTGTGACTGAGTTATGATGGTATTTTCTAGTTCCACCAATTTTCCTAAAAATTTTATGAAGTCATTGTTTTTAATAGCTGAATAGTACTACTTTTCTCTTTTAAGAGAAGTTATTTAAGAATGTATTACACAATATATATGTTCATATATATATACATATATATATGTTCAATATATATGGGCATATATGCATTAAAATATCTTTTGGGAACAAGAAAGAGAGGTCAGGGAGGGAGAAAGAACACAGGAAGGAGAAATATTAACAGTATTATAACTTTTTCCAAATTCAGAGTGAATGATGGAATTCTCAGAAAAGTATGTTTAAAATATCTGATCTTAAGACTTTTGATTTACAAACCTGAGAGAAATGGGATATGTCTGTAATGTCAATGTTAGTAATAATGAGAAAATACTAAAGCTAACTAAAATAATAAACAAAACTAAATATATTAACTTTAGGTAAAAAATTTACATCACAGAGTCTAAAGAAAGTAAGTTCTTGATTCTGCAGTTAGGTGTTTACATACTCATAATAATGTAAATATTATGTTAATTTTTATATAATAATTAGAAATGTGGCATAAGCATGTGGGGTCCTTAGAGGAGATTTAATGATTTAAATCATCTCAGATATGAATAAGTAGAAAGTGCAGGGAATCAATGATTCTAACTTGCCTAACTGCCCAGTATGGAAGTAAATCCAGAGATGGTTAAGGAGTTGAAATAGTTGCCAGAGAAAACAGAGCTAGAGATTGTGGAGACCAGGACAGAAAGCAGATACTCTACACTAGAGTGTTTTAGTTGTGGTTTTTAATTAAATCCCCAGGGCTGGTGAGATGGTTCCATCAGCAAAGGTACTTGGCACTAAACCCAGGGACTTGAGTTCTATTTTTTATGTCCACAAGCTGGAAAGAGACAACTGACTCCTACATGCATTGTCCTTTCTTCTCCACAAACTCATTCATGTATTTGAGTCTGTGCATAAGACAAAATAATTAAGTGTGTGTACATATATATATACACACACACACATATATATATACATACACATATATGTTTTTCTCAAAAGAAAATAATAAACTTTGATAAAAGATACTTGGTTTGTATGTCAAAAGCTACAGTTAAAATGAGAACATAATTTTAGAAACTATGACTAATTCTATTTATTGGTTATGTACTCATACAGCAAGCCAGCTGAAATAGTCAGATGCAGATATTAGCACCGAAACAATGGATATAAGATGGGGACTCCTGTGATTGAGTTGGGAAAAAGCTGGAAGAAGATGAGGAGAAGGGAAGCCCCATGGGAAGTCCAGCAGTCTCAGCTGACCTGGACCAATAAGATCTCTCAGACACTGAGCTGCCAACCAGGCACCATACGCCAACTAATGTGAGGCCCCGGACACATATACAGCAGAGGATGCCTGGTCTGGCCTCAGTGAGAGAGGATGCACCTAACTTTAGAGGGACTTGGGGGCCCAGGTGTGTGGAGGCCTAGTAGAGTGAAGTGGAAGTGTTGGAGCATCTCCTTGGAAACGGGGGTATGGGGAAGTATGAGATGATGAGTGGTTAGGGGGCAGACCAGGAGGGGTATGATCTTTGGACTGCAAAAAAGGATTAAAGAATAAAAATACACAAACTAAAAAAGGAAAAAATGAATAATTTCTTGATTTCTCTAAGAAGAAACTGGCCAATAGAGACATGTGCATGTATAAACAGGTTTATTCAATCACAGGAAGGAGGAGAGGATAATTTGTTGCTAAATAGTTTGGAGAAGCTATGATATCTGAGGAAGTGGAAAAGTTAGACTCCAAGAAAACCAACAGAGACCAGATACATATGAACACATGGACATTTACTGAAAGTATAGGCAGTGACTACATTTTAATGTGAATTCTAAAATATGCATGTAGAACTTGGGCAATTTGCATTCTGCAGGAGAAAGCTTAAGTGCATTTGCAACTTCCTTGAAAATTTTAAACTGTATTTTATTAGAGTTTGTCTCTGAATGCCAAGGATCTGGGTTTTATAAGACACGATTTTAATTATTACTTGTAATCATTAATTTTTCCACAAAATTGGGGAAAATTGGTGAAATTTACAGTATCTTCTTATTTAAAAAACAATAGCAACTCTTTCTTATTTTCTAAGTGATTTACAGTGGGCATGTATTACTTTTATGTGGAGAGTCAAATTTTGAAGATAGATTTTGTTATTTCTTAAAATCCAAATTATCAATACCCATGACTGATTTAGCATTTAGCTTCCCTTCAAAATTGAGATATTAATGCCATTGTATTGCTATTCTCACAGTATTTGAAGTTAATGTTGCAAGAAATGTCAAATTTTTCTATCTCTACAGTTTGAAAAAAAAGAATCAACATAATGGTGATTCTGTAATCTTCAGATGGTTCTGCCTTTAAGAACTCATTCTAGAAGAAACATATGCACTGGATTTTAATCACTGAGCTCAGAAATCAAGATGCTCACATATAAACCTCAATACACAATAGTATTTAAAATAGAAATTAAATCCATTATAAAAGCAGTATGTATACTTTATGAGGGGATTATGTACATATTCTACCTAAAAAAGTCCATCACTATTAGTCAAAAATAACATAATTTTAATCACAAAACTGTCTTAAAAATGACATAGACATCTATTGCCAAATGTATTACATATTAGTAAATATTTAAAGTAAGCAAAACAAAGATGTAAGAAATGGTTTAAAAATATTAATAGCATCAGGGGAAAAACTAGAACCTGAAGACCATTATAATGAAAACAAAACCTCAAAAGTAATTAAAAAGCAAAAAGAAATAAGACATACTAAGATTGATAAAAAATAGCAGAGCATCAGGAGGAAAATGATCTATTTAATGGGTATCCAAATCTTTCCAAGAAAGAACAAATATAAAAAAGAACTTGAGAGAAAAGAAACACAAGAGTCACTAAAGCAATGGCATTAGTGACAGACATGTACAAGAAGCACCCAGAACATGGCAGTAGATTTGGTTCAAACATGTATGTGGACAATTGTATACATGGTATATGTAAGGGCAAAGTGGCAAAAAACAAATTGAGTTTTTAGACTATTTTAGCCAAATTATCCCCACAATGAAATTCTAGCAATCAACAAATGAGCGGCAGATCAGAAGTGTCCAACTTGGCTTATAAAGGAAAACCATGGAGTAGAACAGAAAGGGAAAGAGTGAGGAAAAATGAAAGGGAGAGGGAAAGAGAGCAAGCATGTGTGCGTGTGTGTATGTATGTGTGTGTGTGTGTGTGTGTGTGTATGTATGTGTGTGTGTGTGTGTGTGTGTGTGTGTGTGTGTGTGTGTGTATCCTAAAGCCAAGGGAACAAAATAGCTTTCACTTATATCATTAAGCACTGGATGTGGCAGTCCACCCATCCATTTCCTGGTATTGACTGGGCATCAACTATTTTCATAGTATCAGGACAGATAGTATGGACGGAAAAAAAAATCCAAAGGTCGTATGGTCTAATGATAGCAAGAGAAAAAGGACAGTATAGATTTATCTGTTGTGAACAACACCATGAACAAAACATGAATCCTCTGACATGAACCAAAAATTTGAAGTGTTAAAAGGAAAAACGTCCAAAAATAATCTAGTCAGAGAAATCTTTGAAAATATACAACAGGTAGTTGAAAGACCTCGGGAAGAGAGAACAGAAGCGGCCTCCAGGCCAGTAGTACGTGCAGTATGAAGGACAGTTTAGAGGAAGATTAGACTACAAGCACCTCTTGTAGGACTTTTTTTTTAAAAAAAACATTTTAATGATGGGAGAATTGAGATGCAAAGAAAATGGGATCTAGGGAAAGAAGCTGTATTAAGGAGAAAGAGGTGTTGATCTATGTAGTGAACAGCCTCAAGTTCAAATGCAATACCATGTAATTGTAAGGACACCTCAGCTATGAAAAGACCTGCTTAGTGGGATGCTAGAGATATTCAGGGATATTGGGTAGGGCATGTGGAATGGGGAGAGGGAAGAAATGCTACTGAGAATGTCCTTGGAATATCCTTAGGAAAAGTTATCATGGGATAAACTCTTCAATTTTTCCAATAAAATACAATTCACCTTCAAAATCAATGACACCAAATTCTAAGAAACAAGATAACGTTTTAAAGCACAACTATTACTTACAAGGAAGTATAAATTAGCAATCTTCAGATGGTTGTCTCACTGGCCTTCATAAGGAAAAACACATCTTTATCACAGTACTTTATCACAGTAGATAGAATCTAACTTACAAAATTTTATATCTACACTTAGAGCATGCAAAATGATGAATCTATGATTACATTGCAAAAGAGGACATTTAAAATGCTCTGTGTACTGTGGATATAATATATTAGTCTGATATATTCACATATCACTTATATTATGCATTATTGTTACATATTTTCATATTTATAGCTCAGCAAGATAGTTCTGTACAGGAAGTTTACTGTGGCATTATTATTTATAGTGAAATTCTGTGATGAAAATGTAATGGTCAATTCACAAGGGGCAAGTTATTTAAACTGTAGTACATAGATAAAATCAAATTATGCATGTAGATTTAAAAACTGCACAGATCTACAGTCACTGAGAATCAGGACCTCTGATGAAAAATGCTAAGACATGCTGGGTAATGAGCAGATATATGCCTTATATCTACAGGCTACTTAACAATGGGTCAGGAGCATGGTACAGAATGTCTCTAGAATGACATACCACAGAATGACAAGCTAGGAATCTTGGTATCCATAAAGGAGAGTTGTTAGCCATGGTGCAAGACATTTTATTTGGGGGATTGGACACTGTTAGAAAAAAAAATGTTAGCCTTTTTCAGCCAGGTAAAATTACTGTTAACTTTTAAGAAGCCAAAATAAAGATTATGGACTGTGCTGTAGTGTTCTGAAAATGAATCAGGGGCCATTTGCATTCTAGAAGAGACCTAAAAGATGGTTTTGTATGGTAAGAGGCCAGGCAAAAGGGGAAGTTAAAGTGACAAGTTTGGAGTGTAAGGAAATTAACGCACAAAGGAATAGATAGCCTATAGTTGTCCAGTGTGGAGTTCCAACATTTGGTGTCCTGAGTTTAAATGCTAAGCAATGACGATGGCAAAATAAAATGTCTTTTATACTAACAAACACCATTCTTAGAATAAAGACCTGAAATACTTAAGTATATTTTTAAAACACAAACTATTAAAGGTCCAGTATGTGTTCTTTCTACCAATAATTGAATACATTTGTTTTTAATCAAAATAAAGCTAAAGACATTAAAGTGCTAATTCTTCTGAAGAGGCCAAGCTGTTTGGAGAAAGCAAACATGATACAATTTACTACCTTATAATTAGTGCTCTGTTCTGACTCTTTCTCTCCTCTCCAACCTCCTTATCATTCTGTCTTGTAAAGCTGTGGCATGCATAAGAACAAGGTTCACCAATCATTCTTACTTTATATCCTCATCGTTGGCAAAAATGACCACAGCCCTGGAGTTGGGGGTGTCCAAGAGCTGCTTGATAATTCTATCGAAGTCAATGGTCCTGTCCTTGCGCTCTTGGGGAATTCTCACGGACTGGGCAATGCAGAGGCCACCTGTTCAAGAAAAGAAAGCAGAGTGTTAATAAACTTGCCACAGAGGTATCAAAAGGACAGGAAAGTTTGTGTGTGTGTGTGTGTGTGTGTGTGTGTGTGTGTGTGTGTGTGTGTGTGTGAATGTGTGTGTGTGTGTGTGTGTGTGTGAATGTGTGTGTGTGTGTGTGTGTGTGTGTGTGTGTGTGTGTGTGTGTGTGTAGTGGGTGATGCTTACTGTGCAGCATTATCTTGGGGATACCTATGCTTCCGGAAAGCATAAGACATCATGCTTATTTTTTAACTGTTTGGGCAAATCACACAGTTAAACACATTCTCGTGCATTTTGAATACTAACTTCCCAGGAAAGCCAATGGTACTGACTGAAAGGAAGCAGGGAAAGCTTGACAGACAAAGTGTGTGGATGGAGGTCTTTACAATGTGTGTTATATACAGTAACATATAGACTGAAGCAGCTAGTTTTCATCTCTATGCATGAGAGTTTTCTGACCTTTATATTCTCAGTTCTTTTCCCCAACACATGACTCTCAGATTTTAAAACCAGCTTCAAAGCAATTCAAACAAAAGTAAAGAAATCAGTAAGAATGTCAGTTATTACCAACAAAACATTGTGGATCACATACAATTGGTTCTGCCATTATTTCATATATTCCATCCTGTGTTCCTATAAACCATGTGGATTATAGGAGCTAGTGTTCCCTACTTTTTGTAATGAGAATATTAGATAAGTTATTTTCCTCCATGCTCTTCAGCATCCTCATGGTCCCAAGCAATTTTTACAAATGTCAAGAGGAGACATAGAGGGAAGTTCCTGAAAAATGGGTAGACTCCATTTTATTGCAAGACATGCTAAGCTCATCCCTCAGAAATATAAGATTTTAAAAGATATACTTTCAATACTTTCAGACAGGCAAGTGAAGAAAAGGAGATACTATGTTTATAGTAAAAGTTACAAAGACCAGCAATGGGGTAGAAGACTTAAGTGGAAACTAGAAAAACTGTGTGTTTTTTCCTGTCATTTGTTGGGAAGACATGCAAAATGAACTTTTTTACACTTACAACATGAATTGAGTGTGTGTTTTGGGTAGGTTATAAATAGGCTTCTGCAAACACAGAAAACTATAAACTCTGATTCCAAATTAAGACTCCACTGAAACTTTATCTCAGTTGTTTATGTTACTGTCATGTTAAGCAGCATTCAAACATCAGTCCTCCCGGGTGAGAGGGAGCCAGGGTGAGCAGTGTGGAGCGGTATGCACAGGAACTGATCTCGCCACTTTTTATTATTTACCATATTAGAACACCTGTGATACATATCATTGTTCAGTTGTCCTGTAACAACATAATCAGGCTAATCAATCTAGCGGACATTTCTATAACCATAGGTACAACAGGAGTACACACTCATTTCAAGTGCTGCTCAAAGATCCATTAACTCCAACCATGCCCAGTCCTTAAAGAAGAAGGAAATGATAGCTCACAGAAATCCTGCAAAATATATTCTAGGAACTTAATGAAAAGTAAATCATTAGCAAAAGTCATGGGAAGATCCAAATCTTTAACATTCAACAACAGCCTTTTCAGTTTAGCAATGGGTCAAATAGGTAGTATCCAAACAATCAAACACTTTCAAAAGACTTAAAATAAAACTACTATACACTGAAATTAATGTTTAATAGCTGAAATTGTAGTTAGATGGAAACATATTTATACAAGAAGAAATTAAAAATAACATAGATATCCTATATTCCCAAAAAGAGTACATAAATAAACACATGGAAAGCAAAAATATGATTAAAAAATAAGTCAAAAATCAATAAATGTTGACATACAGAAAGAGTACAGAATAAAACAGTACATTACCAAATCTCTTTGTTGAAAAGTACAATAAAATTGATAGTGTTTAAGCTATGAGAGAGATCTCAAAAACTGCATGAGAGATAAAATAGAAATATAACTGGGCATTCTATTTATTCATGTGATGGCCATTTATGCCCTTAAGCTCAGAAATATTAAAGAAATGGAAGACTCCTTTGAAATATGCAAGTTATAATTGTTGTGAATGTTGAATGCAAAATTATCATCTGAATAATCCCAGATCATCTGCATGATCCCATATAAGTTATAAGTACCAATTTGAAAAGTGCCCAATACCTTCAGAAAAGAAAGTTACAGGCTCAACTGGTTTCATTGATGGATCCCAAAAGTCTGTTAGGAGGATGTGAACCTATCCACACAAGATGTTTCAATAGCGAGGGGGTTAATATTTAATTCATTATATGAGGTCAGAAATATAAAACACTTCCAGAATCAGCTAAAACCCATGTCAAAATTTTCACGTATAAGAAGAAAGTTCATGTAGATAGGCTGCAGATTGATGTAAATGTTAAATGGTGTGGGCAGTCAATCTGAGCTACTGACATTGTTTTAGATGTCATTAAGCTTCAAATGCCACCTCAGGAAGCATCATGGAACCATGTGTTGAAAAGCAATACCAAGTGTACAGCACCCTCTCAGAGTGTGGTACACCTAGAGCTTAAAACATTAGTAACTCAAGAGCTAAGGATATAGCCTTGTGGCAATTCTTGGTATTTAAAAATCATTTTGTTTAATCTTTACACATAAAGAAAACTTTGACAATTTCCATGTTATGTTTTTAATGTACTTTATAATCATTGTAACTAGTAAGATTTCTATGCACACTATCAAACCTTTAAAAAAGTCAAGTGCTGACAAAAATATTCATATAGCTTTATGCACGATGCTTTTAAAAATATGTACATTTATCTCTGTTTTCTAAAGTTGCTTAAATTAAAAAAAAAAAACAGAAAAGCAGTCTAGTCACATGCTATCATAATCTTAAGAAAATAAAGCTAGCTATAAATCTTTGTCCATAACATGATGAATTCGATCCCTATGTGTCACATGAAAAGGAAAAGAAAGAAGAAAAGCAATGTCCCAGTCAAGACAGATGCAGTAGGAAGGCAGAAAATCCAAGCCTTTTTCATTGTTTAGGACATCTTTATTCTGCCTCTAAATCCTGGGCATGTATAAATGTCTAAAACCACCATTCCACTGCTATAGCAGGAGAAACCACAAGGTTTCAAATGGAATTCTTGATGCTCATTGGCCTTCTTTACCTTTTTCCCCAACATCATTTAGGTAGTTTTGAGATAAGGGTCACAGGTCAACTGTTGCTGAAGTCTCAATAAGTTTTTGCCAAAGTCTGAAGGCAAATGTCAAAGTTAAACATAGAAAGTAAAGCAAGATTAATTGAGAGGCTAGGTCAGACTTTGTTATTTGAAGTAAAGATCTGAACTTGACTTCCTTTATTGGGGGTGAGCAAGGGCAGGACTACATTCAAATAATTGATTTGTCTCATGACCTCTATAACCAAAGAAAAAATGCTATATCCATTTAGGTGTTAGGTCTAGGAAATAGAACTCAGCATATGGTATTCCTTATAATCATAGAGCTAGAATTGGGTGTAAATTATTTAAGTGATTGATCTGTCTTATTGGGTGTGTATAAATTGTGCTGGATAAGGACTCTGATTTTCCTTAAGTTAGAGTTTCAGAAAAATGCTTAAGAAGATATTTCCAAATATCAAAGTAGTCAATCCTCTTTGTTAAATAGTTGAATGGCATGAAAAGAGATATTATTTATTGTTTAATATTTGAAATTTTTGAAATCCTCAACTTATCAAAAGAGTGAAACGGAAAAATTATCAGTATTCAAGTTTTTTAAAAAAAATGGATCAGCAGATCCTATAGTTCAGACCAGTTTTACTCACATAAACATAAGGTTTTCTATGGAATCTAGTGTAAAAGGAAATGTGGACATAAAACATTAAAAGTGCTACTGTTTAAAAAATTAAAAAATATGGACTGGAGGGATGGTTCAGAGGTTAAGAGCACTGAGTGCTCTAACAGAGGTCCAGAGTTCAATTCCCAGAACCCTATGGTAGTTCACAACCACCTGTAATGGTATCGATGCCTTCTTCTGGTGTGTCTGAAGAGAGTGACAGCATACTCATAGACATATAAATAAATAAATAATATGCAAACAAATTTAAAATGATACACTCTTAAAACTTAACAATAAAAAGCAATACAGCATTAACAAACAGGAAGTGGAAATGAGAAAATAAAGAGGAAGTTAGTGGGAGGCATACACTGAGGAGTGAATATGACAAAAATTCTTTGCATACGTGCAATATGCAGATCTGTTAATAGCCTTCTCTCTAAAATACTGCTTAAGTAAGGAAACTACTAACAGACACAAAAGTAAATTGGGTAAAAGAATCGTTTAGAACAGGTACCTGAAGCGATAGGAAAAAGGAGACATGAGAGAACTGTTAAATTTCTATCACATACTAACACAAAACCATCAAAGTTTTTAATAACAGCAACTTTCTATGATCATCAAATGCTGGAGATGAATCAGAATAGAGAAATATCTATTCATTACTAATTACACTATGTGATGGCTCAATCATGTCAGAAAGTGGGTTCATATTTTGCAGGTGTTATCACAGTTAGTTCCTTTTGGAGAATCAACTCTTACCCTAGAAAAGAATTGCAACTTTATTTTTTAAAAATGTGGATGTTCATATGAGATTTAGTTATAATTATCACTAATGAATATATATCAGTTTTAAAAGGTAAATAGATGATAAACTGTGAATAATGTACAGGTCAGAATATTTCTTAGCAGCCTACAGGAGTCATTCTTTTAGGGAAAAGGAATGAAACTGAGGTACACTGCACTAGTTGTAAGACAATGAACTCAAAAGTCTCTATCCAGAATCCTTCTAAAGATACAACAATGTGTAAAATGAAAAACTGAAGATGAATACAATTGGGAAACAAGTGTTCTCAGAGTAGGAGAGGTTTATCAAAATAGCTCAGTACAAAGGACTATGTGCTGAGAGGCATAGTTTCTGTTGTTTGGAAATTGGTGTGGTAGGTATAGGCTAAAAAAGTCCTATGCTCATCTGGAAAGCATACCATGTTAACTAGCATTATATCCACTGTGTAGAAGGTTTCCAGCCAACAGTGGCAATGAGCCTCACTGTGTTATGAATCTGTGAAGAACTTAAGGATATGTAGAAAAATGATGACCTGCATCAACTCTGAAAAACAGTGTTTAATGAGAAATGCTCTGGCTAAGAATTGCATGTAAAATGGTGTTCTTATTTGTAAACTTCCTCTTTGATGGATGCAATTTCACAATCTGAAGCTGCTTTCTAGAATTGGTTGAGCAAAGTAAGATAAACTCTATAATGGAAGTCGGGCCCATAGTTACTAGAATAATTACACAGAAGCCTTGAGTCCTGTCATATAGTAAAATAGTTTGGGTCCTTAAAAGAAATACACATTTTAGAGATGGAGGAGTAAACTGCATGCATCTTAGTGTTTATATATGTACATGCTAGCTAGTGTTCTATAAAAGGTCTAAATGCAATCATATCTTACAACTCGCATATTTAGGTAGCATCCAGTTGTTGGTTTGGAGAAATCTTTCAACAGCACAAAAAAAAGTCTCCTTTGGAACATGGACAACTGTATGACTATAGCTGGGGACACATAGGATTCAGCCTGGGTATTCATTCGGGGCGAACAAATAATACATAAAAATAATGAATGAAGAAGGTTATCAAATGGATATGGGAGTCAACATAAATGAGCTTCCCCTGAGTAAAGTGAAGTCACTGGTAAGAACAAAATAAATAATAGTATCATTGAATTATTATTCAGTGGTCCAATTTCCTGTGGCTACCAGTTCCATAATGAGCAAGTGGGTATACGAAAGAATGAATGAAACTTCCCTGTAGAATAATTCCAAACAGACAGTAAAAATGAAGCTAGGGAGAGGGAATTCCATCAGTGGAACACTGCAATAGTTACTGTTGCCTTTTGGTCCTATAGAGTCTGGAGGAAACATTAGAACAAATAGAACATTAGGTTACCTAAAAGCACAAACCACTGAAAGCATCTTAACTACCTGGTAACTGTAACACACCCCTTTAACATTTTCCATAATTTTCCTTTGATGAGGTAGATAGAAGCTATTCAACCTTTGAACACAGATGCCATAAACTGAATCTATGTATCTCTTCAAATGACTTTTACTGACACCTAATGCCAAGAATTACTGCATTCAGTTCAGTTCTGAGGTGATACTGATGCTGCTGGTCTGGAAGCTACACTGGAGGAACCTGCTCCAGGCAACATGGAAGGAGATGCTGAGAAATACTCATCTGTGGGCCTTCACTTGAACTGGAGCTAGCTCTGGGAGGGGGCCGCAGTGTTGTGTACTGTTATTCCAGCCAAACGAAGCTGAGAGCATGGCGGCCTCAAACAAGGAGAGGGATAGATCATTATACTTTGTTATAGAGTGCACAATGATGCCGCAAGAGAACGATAAGGAAGATGTCCGTAGGCAGTGGTCAACGCCATCTCCGTGCTATAATTCCTCCATGTCTGGGAGGCATTATGCAGAGGCAGGGAATGAAATGGTCTGTAAAGTGTCCTGGGGATGCTGGGGAGAAGACATGGCTACTTTACCACCTTCTCTGCAGGCTATGGGAAGGCATTGGGATGGAAAGCCAGCTTCCCATCAGGATTCAATTACAGCTGAATGATTAAGCAAATGAGAGCAAACTCCATTTGGCTATGTGATTAGCAGAGGGCTGGTCCACAATCTGAATTGCTGCTCATCCAGTGCACACTGGAGCACTCGATAAGTGGGGTTTCATGACTGCAGTGTGGAGAAGCATACCCCTTTTAAACTGAGAAGTACCCACAGGTGAACCAAATCAAAATACCTTAACAGAAGAGAGAAATGGGCTATTATCCTGGTAATGGCGATAAGCAAGTTCATAATGCTAAAACGTGAACAAAGGAAGAAGATTGGAACAGGAAGAAAGAGAGGTGAGCATGCTGTTTTCATCTGCTCCTGGAGGGCATCAGTTGTGCCTGCTGATGAAGGAAAGTCATCTCATTTGCATCAGACTCATAGCACAAGGATTCAAAACTCACTTAGGCAGTGGGTGGATGACTTCACCTCAAGCATGCAGATGAAGTGTGTTGTGTCAGAGATATGCCACCTTCACAGGGAAAATCTGTGTCTGGTCATCTCCCAACAAAGAAGAGATCTAGAATGTCCTGCCTATACACACTCGACATTCAGGTACCAGCAGGGCTCTTCCTCCATAATGATGACTCGGCACATATAGTTTTACCTTCACCCCAATCTGGTGTCTCACTGAATTCAAATCTGCTCCATCATTTTTGTTTTTTATTCTAGCTATGTCTCCCCCAGGGGAGTCAGCTTGTCCACTGTGTGTGATGTCCCTGCTGTACAGGTGCAAGCTATGGTTGAAGAGATAGTTGTTAAGCAGATTAAGAATCTAACTTTTGAGAAATCTTATTATGTTTTAATATTATAAACATGCTGTAGGTATATATTTATGTGTATGTCATGCAGGTTCCATGAAGGCCAGAAAGAACATTGGATCCCTTTGATCTGGAGTTACAGGTAGCTGTACAGAGGCTCTGTTATGGAGCCTTATTTGGACTCTGAAATCTACTACAGGGACAACGCATAGATGCAGAGATAGTTTAACCGTTAAAAGCATGTGTAGCTCTTTCAGACAACTAGGTTTAAATTCTCAGCACTCACTTAACAGCTCACGGTTGTCAATAACACCAGTTACAGAAGATCTGACATCCTCTTCTGGCCTTCATGGACATTGCATGCATGCATATGTTGTATAGACAAGCATATAGGAAAAACATTCAAGCATATTATAAAAAAAAAAGTGATAAAGAGTTTAAGAAGAGCTTCAAGGGCTGTTAACTGTCTAACCATATTTCTAACTCCAAGAATACAACTTTTTAAAGTATGTATGTATGTATGTATGTATGTATGTATGTATGTATGTATGTATTTATTTATTTTTGGCTAAGTTTCTAATCAAAGAACGTTTCAACTACCCAGTGAGTTCCAACTGCTGTGGGAGGGATATTTACAAACAGTAGAATTGGGCAGTGCTATTATAAAAATTACAAATGAAAAGTTCTATCACTCGGACTGGAGAGATGCTTTTGTTGTTAAGAGCTCTGACTGCTCTTCCTAAGGACCTGGATTCAATTCCCAGTATCCTTGTGATAACTCACAACGATCTGTCAATCCAGTCTCAGGCTGAGCCTCTGCTCTCTTCTGGTTGGCACCGGCACTGCATTCATGTGGTACACACTCATCTACATAAAATGAAAATAGGTAAATCTTAAAAAAAAAAAAAAAAGAAAGAAAAAGAAATCAAAATAGTCATGTCACGGACAGAGAAACTCCATTCCTGCCATCTCAGCTTCTCAGCTTTGACAGAGAGGATAATTTTCAGTGGCTTTTGGAGACAAGCTCCTGAGATAATAAGGGGAATCTAAGCCTTCAAAATCAATCTTTGCTTCATTTGGAGCTGAAAGCTAGCGGGTTGGTCTTTGTCTGGTAGGATTCAATCTGCAACATTAAGGAGCCAGAGCACAGGCTTCTTCCAATAAACTCTGTGGCTCTCCTAACTGATTACAGATTCACTCCCATCTAAAAGAGGAAACAATTTACAGTCAGCAGCTTGGTCCAGGAAGAGCCTCCACTTGAGATGAGGCCTGTTACTTAGCTAAGCCAATTCAATTTAGCAAATACGGAGAAGGTGCAGTGTAAGATTCTGTTGGAGTTTCCACCAGAAACAAAATATATAAGCAAAAAGGTAATTTGGATTGCGGGGAACTCAGATCAAGACCAATGAAGATCAACATTGATCTGAGTTGGGAGACTGGGTTATAAGAAAATTTTCAAAATCAGATGTCATTCCGTATGGTCTTTATTGATTAACATATTCATTAGCCACCCTGTTTTTCTGTGAGGCAGAGATGTTTTGAAGTTAAGTGCTTCCTTAGATTGCAGGCTGGCACTAGGATTTTCATCTTTCAATTGCTGATGCTAAATTACTAAATGTTTACTTGTCCTCAGATATGATATGTCACAAGGATAGCCAAATATAGGGACACGGAGGATCTATTTTGTCTGAATTTTAATATGCAGCCCTTGCAAAGACAGTCTTTGAGACTTATGCCACTCTCAAAGCAAAGGGAACATACAAATCTTAGATTGTCATGAAGCTTACAAGAATAACTGTGTCCCTCTCTGAGGTTATATAAACAGTAACAATTTTTAGTAAAGGGGTGCTCTCAGATCAATTGACCTGCTCGCATGTTGTAGATAGAACTCCAGAAATGTACCTTTACTGAGCTGTCACCTAGCTACAGTCAAAGATTTGTTGTTGTTGTTGCTGTTGTTGTCTGTAGCAGGAATAGTAGAGCTGCATCCATATAAATGCCCTGCAGCTGTAGAAACCTCTCCTGAATTGAGGACTGCCTGAGAAGACAGATAGCTGGTGCAAACAGTGCTAGCCAATTAGGAACTGCTGTTTAGATTAAATACTTTCTTGGATAAAATGGGGACATGGGTAGAGTGTATTAAAGAGGCTCACAGCACTGCTCAGATGAACTTGCTGCAGAATTTCTCACCTGCTCCTCGGAATCTCTACTTTTGACACTGTACCAACTTGCCCTCAACCCCCAAGAGCTGGTAGGATGGGGCAGAGAGTTGTACAGGACCTAGGCAGTGGTTGTTGTTATTGCTTTTGTTTTGGGGATTATTGTGTGTTTGTTTGTTGAGGCATCCACACTTCTACATGTAATGAATGCATCATGCAAACAAATATGTAAGTAACTTGATAAACTCTCTGGCTCACTAGTTATACTTATCTCATCTAGATAAATAATCATTTCTTCATATTGTCTCAGAAAAAGACATGCAACAGGGGCTAAAATACAGTACTTAGTTAAGGAGCCAAAGACTCTATGGAAGAGGTTATCTGAGGTTTATACTTATCATCTATAGAGAGGAAGAACTTGGGAGGGAAAGGCCAAGGTCATTTGTGAATAAGACTACCCAGCTGTCATTTCTCTAGAAACATTGCTAATATACCTGTGTGGTTGCTTAGAGAGGTGAGGGTTGCATTTCTAAGCAATAGCTCACCCCAGGCACAGTAACCGTGTCAGCTGCACCCTTATTTCCAGCCTCATTCTGATAGAAATGACTTCCTGACCTTTGAAGGACACATCTCAGAAATTACTTCAGGGAAATTGGATTTTTTTTGTTCATTTGTTTGCTTGTTTGTATTGTTGGTTTGTTTTGCTTTGTTTTGAAGTGGGAGAAGAGGAGAGAGAAGCTGTCAGGGCCTTTTCCTCCAGCCAAGGGTATATTTTGATCCATGGAGCCATTACTATATTCTTGACAGCATTAAAACAGGAGTAAAAGCATAAATATTGACCAATTAGACTGGTAAGCCAGGAAAAAGTAATAGAAAACTAGAGACCTTGAGAAGTCATCATTTAGATAAAGAAATGGGGTCAGGGGCTACCCACTTCCTGATGTGGGAGCTTTGCTGTGAATGCTGTCCCTATTCAGTTCTCTGTGCTAAGAAATGAAGACCTTCAGAAGTGATCTTTTAATTCGGTAAATTCTTATCTGAATATAAAAGGAGAGAAAATCCTTGAATGTCAAAGATGTCAAAGAGAGCAGAGAGAAAAAAGATACCCGGGAAGGGCGGAGGCTGTTCTGCAATGAAGACCAGAAAAAATGAAATCACATTCACCTTCATGGATTTGAGAACAAGTTCATTAGGCAACAGGACTCAGGAGAAATGAACATGTAAGAAATAGAGAAAGTTTTAGAGATAACGAATTTGGCAACAGAACACACATCTGGGGAGACGTGACTGGGTTACTGATAATTCTTAGATGCCAACACTGAATCATATTTAAGATACATGTTTTTCATTCTTGCTTGAAGAAAGGAAAGAAAGAATAAAAAATGTTACAGCTGAATTCCCCCAAAATATTCTCAGCACCAGGGCAGAGAGAACATTTCAAGGACCATGGTAGGTTTGACAGCAATGAAGGCTAGTGCTACTAAACATGTACATTCAGGATTTACCTGCATGAGGCTTTCTGGGTCAAATCTGTGAGAATCTTCCAATTGGTGCCCCACCAGGGAAACCACACTTCCCATTCCAAGGACTATTTTTACATGTTAGTAACAAGTGAGTGTATCACATTTTTCTGCCAAGAGCCAGAGGAAAGAAAGCCCTCATCAAACGTGCTAAGGACACGCAGTGCAACAGTTTGACCTGATAAGCATCTGCTGCCAACTTTGGGAAGTAGAAGTTTGAAGCAATGACAATAGTCCAAAGGAGGAGACTCTGAGTAACAGGTGCTTGCAGGTCATGTACAGAGCTCCAGCAGAGAGGCACCATTCCTGCGATGCCAACATGCTGGAGTGGAGACTTCAATCAGAAAGCTTGCTTTTAGTCATTCTTCTCAGAGGAAGCTTCCCGGCTTCTCCTATGGTCTGTGATGCTGTGCAGTGAGTCATTTCTCTTAATGTTTTTACATCCACATTTTACCTGCTGATTCATTCATTCATCCAAAACATATTTACTAAACAACTGCTAAGTTTTCAGCATGCTGTGCTGCTGGTATGTAGCAGTCAACATGAAAGGCAGACATCTCACTCAACTTGTGCTAACAGGACAACTATCCTTTTACATTTTTCTTTCAGGATAGCGATGCCCTACACAATTTCTGTGAGCCTAGTTTACAACTGCAATCCCAGAGCAGAACATCACATTCTTCTGAACAGCTGGTCTCCTGGCAGGTCGTGAGTGGGTTAATGAAGAATGTGCTCCCATTCAGGAAGCCTTGCGAAGGCAAGCTGTTCCTTTCCTTGAACAAGTAATAAGAAATTGGCTGGTTTTTCACAGTCACTGGTTGTTCCTGTGGCTGGATTATTCTCACCAGTCAAAACCAATTGTCATTTGTCTCCAGATAGCTCCTCTGGAAAACTGTCTATGTAGCCCAGGACAAAATGAAGGGAGTCAATTTTTGAAGCTTATGCTTGGCTAACATTTCTCAAGTATTGTTCTCTGTCTCTGTCTCTCTCTCTCTCTTTCTCTCTCTCTCTCTCTCTCTCTCTCTCTCTCTCTCTCTCTCTGTCTCTCTCTCTCTTGCTCTGTGTGTATATACTTAAGTTAATGTGTGAATGTACAAATGCAGAAATAAGGGAGACATTCATTTCTGCAACTTATTTTTAGGATGAAAACTAGAGGCAGGCTGGTGAAATGGCTCAGGAGTTATGAGTACTGGCTGCACTTACAGAGGACCTGAGTTCAACCTCCAGAACACACATGGTAGCTAATTACCATGTATAACTATAGTACTAGTTGATCTAATGATCTCTTCTGCTCTCCATGGGCAGCATACACACAGACATACATGCTGCAAAGCATTCATACACATCTTAGAAAACAGGGAGGGCTACTATGGTATTATGTCATAGTGGGAATTAAAATAAAGGGGTTTAAATATACTTCAGAGGTTATTGCACTGAGTTATAGATGTAATGTTATATCATACTGCTGAATGTACCTCAATGTTATGAGAAAATGTATGAACTTGGTGTTTTGACTATTCATCATTAATCCTTTCACTATGTTCACTTGTCTCCTGTAACAACTTTTCATTGATTGCTAAGAGTTCTGATACTAAATGTTTTAATTTCTATAGTTCATTTTTTGTGGTATGGGTATTGAAATCAGAGCTGCAAGCATACCTATGCACCCCTTCCACTCTTGGGATAACTCTCCAGCCTTGCCTCTATTCTTGTTCAAATTTTACCATGTTCAACAAGCGCTGGACTGAGGTGTGGATACTCTTCTTTCTTGTAGATAAAATGACATGGACTTAGAAATCAAGATTTGTTCTGTCTTTCGTGGCCAGAGGCAACCCTAAGGCAAACCTGAGAGATTTTCATCTCCAGTCCAGACCTACTACCATCATAGGTGTGATGAGTGTTTTCCCTCGTATTCTGCCCCTCAGCCTTTGCTCTATCCCATTCCATTCCCATTCTGATACTCATCAACACAGCAGAATGGGTACAATTCTTCTAGCTCTTGTATGGTCTTCTAGGCTGCTAAACTCTTTCATAACAATCATTTTTCAATAGTAATTCAGAGGCAGGCCTATTGCATTAGCCCCTCTACTGTTTTCCTATGCATGTCTTCATAGAAAGAAAATAGAAGGATCACAATCCGTTCAATAGCTATGAGAAGCAACTTATACTCTGGTTAAAGTTAATTGTATGCAGTTGATGAACTGTATGATCATCTGGATTTAATTCTATACAGAAACATGCTGAGTACTACTCATCTGCAATTGTGTTAGAAATGTGAGTATGTTTGCTTCAATATAGAACTTTGAAAGACAATGCTAACAGCTGTCATTGCACTAGTGATCACTGCCTGTTTCTCAATAAATTAAATTGATCCTTAAACATTCTATCTCTTTTGTACCTTTTCCTGCAATTTTCTTTTCTGCTTATTGTTTCTGCTATGATCTATCCATTCTGCAGCAAACTACTGCTATGGTTAACACTCAACAGACTACACATATCAAAAAGAGCCTTCTTTAGTGCATTTGAACATTTTTCATTGTTAAAGAAATATCACTCTCTATCAATGTGAATGTCAGAAACCAAAGAAGTAGAAACAAATGAATCCTGCCTCCAGTGGCTTTAGAAATGCATCAACTTCCCCGTTTGTCACAGAGCTTAGAGAAAGTGCTTCTCTTCCTGCGGAATGTGTGAAATATTTAAAGCTTCTGCCAGCCAATACTTCTGTAAGCATCAAGGAGGCCAGTTAGCATTGCAAACTCCCTCTTTGAAACAATACCCATGATTTTGCATAAATGCTTTCTGGGTATGAAGGGTAATTTTAATTGTTAACTTGATAAGATTTAGAATCACCTTGGGGTGGGAAAAAAAAAAAACCTCTTGACACATCTGTGAGGGAGTTTCTAATTTGTTTAATTGAGTTGGGAATGGTACCACCCTAACTGGGGTGGGGGGGTACCATTCTGCTGGCTGGGGATCAAGGGTTGAATAAATAGAAGAAAACCATCTGAGCACACACACTTTTCTCTCCCTGATTCCCAACTAATCATAGACTGTGAACCAGGGTCTCATCTTCCTTCTGCCATGACTCCCCCAAACTGCAGCCAAAATAAGCATACCCTTCTTGCAGTGCATTTTGTCAAGGTTAGTAGAGAGATAGTGAACACACTGAGTTTCGGAGGATGCACTTAACCGTTGACACTACATGGCTGAGTTTATTGAGGTTTCCGAGATAGAGAAAAACCATTTCAGGCAGGATTCTCCATCTCTTGACTCACTGACCTGCTCTTAGCAAGATCGTATTCCTGTTCTGATTTTCTTTGGAGAATTTCCAAACAAGCATCATCCAGTTTAAGGATCAACATTTAGGTGCTTAGGTTACACTAGAGAGTTTGATGGATTTCCTGAAATATTGGATCAAGAAGGTTCTACCTTAAGTGAAAAAGAATGACAAAACAAAGAAAACAGCCCCACCAAAAACAAGCAAACAAACAAAACCCACTAATTGGGATTATTCACAAATTACTGCTGTATAGACAATACTTGTACAGTGCCAAGGCAACCTATATCTAGGATTCAGAAAAAGCCTCAAATGCCTCCCATTCAAAAACATTTATATCACAGGCTGGTCATCAGAATACAAATCTGAACTATCACAACTGGAGAAGCAGACTCAGAAGAACTGTGAGTTCAAGGGCAGCTTGAACAATCAGCAATAGTTATGCAATAAAATCATGTCACAGAAACTAAAAAAAAGGAAAAATAAACAAATAAATGTGTTGTTACTGCTGAATTTCATTAAAGTAAGAATTGTCACATAGAATTTACAAATATTCCTTTTCATGATGTGTTGATGTTTCTCCAGATTTATTGCAGAAATGAAAAGTATTCTCAGGAGGACTAACCTTATCTTTGATGACCTCAATGTGACCTTAATCAACTGCTTAGAACAGTCTTAAAAGGAATCAGGGAGGGACATGCATAAAGTTATAACCCCAAATCTCAGAAAGAGATTTAAGTGACTAAAAAGAAGTATGGGACATTTTTAAGAAAATATTTGTTGTTGTTGTTGTTTTGAAATATTAGGGAATTCTGTCCAGCTCTCCCACTGAATATTCAAAGGTTCTTTAAGACTAGCAAGAAGAGAGGATCATGGAAATAGGAGTATTTCCATGTTTCTTTTTGTTTTACATGTAATTTATGCTTATGGTAACTAGTAAGATTTCAATGCATACTATCAAACCTTTAAAATAAATCAAGTACTGACAAAAATATATTCATATAATTTTATGCCAAAATGCTTTAAAAATTTGTACATGTATCTCTCTTTAAAAAAAGTATAGTTGTAAGAAAAAAAGAAGAACAGATCATGGTTTATGTATAAATATGAAGTAAATAGTTTTGAAGACACTAGACTTGGACATAAATTTTTCCTAAGAAACAATGTTCCAATTTATTATTAATAAAAGGAAAGGGTGAGAGAGAAGGAAGGTGGCTACATATCACATAAATTTTACCCTGTGAAGTTAATACTACAGAAACCAACTAGCCAGGAAGAGGAAAAACACTACCAACTTTATTGGAATGCTAACTGCAGAATACTAAATAAATAAATAAATAAATCAACCAAACCAACCAACCAACCAAACAAGCAAAAATTACATAACCTTGAACAATAAATATGAATTTTAGTGTGGGTAAACCAAGCAAGGACTGTACCAATGATGAACATTCTGAGCTAGCCCAGAAAAAATTTCCTCCTAAGACAAAAAGACCCAAAATCTGTAAGTATTCATGTTGGTACATTTTAGCAGTATTGTAATTTATAGACAACAAATCTAAATGATCATGCATATCTAAAATAATTTTCTGCATTTTCTTGTGGCACTCAGCTTCAGTTCTAGAACCTACATCAACACTAAAATCACATGGGCTTTGGTCGTGGCTGCAAGAAAAATATTAGGAAACAGAAATTTCTGTAAACAACATGGTGGACCGAAGAGTGGGAAGGCATAAACAACCAAGTAGTGCCAAGGTCAGAGCTGCCTTACCAAGGGGACTTGAACATCCCAAGGCAATCAAAAAACTTGTAATTATAGTTGGAATGCCCAAGAAACAATTCACAGACTTCATAAAGCTCAAAAAGAAGGAAGGCCAGAATGTGAATGCCTCAGTCACTTTTAGAAGGAAGACCAAAGCCCTCATGGGAGGAAATAATAGGACAAATAGAAGATGAGAAATTGAAGAAAAGATCATTCAAAGACATCCTCACCTAGGGATCCATCCCATATGCAGCTATCAAACCCAAGCAATACTACTGATGCCAAGAAATGCTAACTGGCAGGATCCTGATATGGATGACTCCTCAGAGGCTATGCCAGAGTCATACTGATATAGTTGAGGATGTTTGCAGCTAACCATCGGACTGAACAAGTGAATCCCAATGGAGGATCTAAAAAAAGGACTGAAGGAGCTGAACGGTTTTGCAACCCCATGGGAAAAATAACATTATCAACCAACCAAACCCTCCAGAGCTGTCAGAGACTAAAATAGCAACCAATGAGTACACATGGAGAGATCTCTGGCTCTAGTTGCATATATAACAGAGGATAGTATACTCAGGCATCAATGGGACAAAAAGGCCTTTGGTTCAGTGAAGGTGAGTTTTCGCAGTGTAGGGGAATGCAAAGGCACTGAGGTAGGAGAGGAAAGTTGGGAGAAGGAGCACCTTCATGCAAACAAAGGGGGAAAGGCAGTGGGTGGAAATGGGTTAGCATTTGAAATGTAAATACAGAGAATATTTAATTAAAAATTTTAAAAAAGGAAAGTAGAAGCATATGTAACTTGAGTAGGCCCTAGGATGCACATACCCAGACACTGGATTTTAAATGAAGCCCAGCTGTAATTCAATAAAGATGGCAACATAGAATGTCGGCTACATTGCCTATATAGTTTTAAGTATTTCTTCCTGTGTTGAGAACAGTGAACTAGCTCGTATCCCATCTTCATACAGGATCTTTACTTAATAAAACCAGATATCAACACTGTAGGTTAATTAGGGGCATTCACAGGCAGGGCTAATGAAGGCAACCAGGTAAGAAGTGTCACCGTGTATAAGGAAACTATTAAGAAGCTATTAGACTATGCTCTTAGTCCCATGATAGCCATAGTAACATCAAACAATTAGTTAAAATATTATTCTTATAAAAATCATTTGCTCAATTTAAGTTAGGAGTCAAGAAACATTTAGTTTGTTTGCTTGCCTTTTTGTAAAGAAACAAATACTCAATGTTTAGACTTTATGAGCATTAATCTTTGCACAACTACTCAACTGTCTTGTAATTCTATAGTAGCCAAATGCCCTTATGTTATGAAACACAATGAGGCAAGGGGTTATCTTTTGTGTGGGCCTACACCAAATTGTACATCTGAGAAATTATGCTATGTAACAGAGCTGGTGTAAAAGTGTATTTTTGTGAGGGATGGGAGAGAAAAGAGGCCTTGGGCAAAAGACAGAGACAGAAAAATAGACATGTAGAGAGTCAGGTAGACACAGAGGACACAGAAGAATAGTGCCATGATGAGGGGGAAGAGAGAGAGAGAGAGAGAAAGAGAGAGAGAGGGGAGAGAGAGAGAGAGAGAGACAGAGAGAGAGAGAGAGAGAGAGAGAGAGAGAGAGAGAGAGAGAGAGGGAGAGAGAGAGAGAGAGAGAGAACTGGGGTGGTGGGGAGTGACTTTTATCTCCCTGGCAAACCACTGATGCCTCTGGAGGCAGTGGCAGGTCATAAGATATACAGCTGCCAAGCCAGTAAAATTGCCTGTACATTAACACTCTTGACAACACTCAAGCAAATGGTTATTTCCAAACAGCAAATGTACTGAGACAGACAATTTGGAAAATCCACCAAGAAGGAGGAGGCTGTTTAGGCCTTAGGCCAAGCTCTAAACAAATCACTGATGCATTTCAGGAAGAGACTTGCAAGAGTTAAATTTGTTTTGTTTGTTTATTCTTTTGGTTTCAGGGTGTTTTCCCCACTGAAATTGAGGTGATCATTTTTAAACTAAGGTATTTATTTCATATACTAGTGGGCTTCAGGGACACATATTCATCTCCCCAAGGATGCCTTTTTCTTTCTTTCTCATTCACACTAGAAAATTCCTTCTTCACTCAAACGATATCAATGTTCATGTCATACATATCTCTCTATATATTCTATGTACACATTCACATTTACACACACACACACACACACACACACACACACACCATCATATATAAAAACACTTGACAGTTTTGTCTTTCCATATCTGTCTCTTTTATTTAATGAGATGTTCTCATCTACATCTGTATTCCTGACAATGACATAATTTTATTTTTCTTTAAGGCAAGCTACAACTCTACAGTGTATGTAAATGTCATGCTTTCTTTAACTTTTTATCTGTTGGAATAGATATGAATAGAATAAAACTGAAGACTGAATTGTAATGGTGTCTTTTGAACTGATGTGGGTTTAAGTAAACAAGTACATGAGTATGTTCCAAACAGCATAGGTTTTAAGCTACAATCAACCATAAGTCTTGCTTCCCACCCCAAGAACATCATACTTCATATTTATAATCTGCTTGAAGGCATCTGTGTTAGTATGGTGTTCATAAAGATACAGAATAGAATGGAATCCAATCAGTCATTTCTAATCAATACAGTGATATTATTGTTCTGTACCGGTCAACATATTATCTATTGTTTTACACAAAGAAAATGTGGGAAAATGTATGTGTAGTTTGAATAAGAAATGATCTTCACAAGTGCAGACACATGATCATTTAGTCTACAGTTGGTGGCACTATTTTGAAATTTTTGGTTCCTTTGGAAAGTATAACTGTGCTGGAGAAAGTACATAGCATGGAAGAGATTTTGAGGATTTGCAATATTTTCCCAACTCCTGATCCTTCTTTGTGCTTCATATGTGTAAATAAAACCACGGCTAACTAGCTTTCTGATTCAGTCAATGGCATCTCTCCTCATCAAATGAAATCTATCTTTCTGGAAGCAAAAGCCAAAATAAACCCTTTTTTCCTTAAGTTGTTTTTGGACATGGTATTTTAACTCAGCAACAGAAAAATCACATGTATAGTGCTATATTTATGTTGACTTTTGACAAATGGACAAATGCCAATAGCTCTGGCTTTGGCATCCATGAGATGGATAAACAGAGGTGGGCAGCCACTGGGGACCAGTGCTTAGAGCCACTGACTAGGGTAGATGGAGATAAGTACAGAGGCAGCTGCCAAAGCAGCCAGCAGTTAGAGAAGCTGTGCATCAGACTTTTCCCTAAGGGAACAAGTCTTTCTGTGGCCAACATAAAGACTGTGCACTCTTCTTTCTCCTTGTAGTAGGTCAGTGAGAAAGAGAAGGAAAAAGAGAATTCCCACAGACACACACACACACACACACACACACACACATACACACACATACACAAAGGAAGAAATAAAAGGCAGAGTCCAATAACTTCATACACATAACTATGCATGCATGCATACATACATACACACATACAAACATGTATATAGATAAACCTACAGACATATACATATTCATACATAGAATGGTTAGTGCAAAGCTCCAGCAATCAGACTCCAAGTTTTTACACATACAAACATAAAAACAACAGGTTGATGTGAAAAAAAGTTTCAACTTTATACATACACACATAGCTGATGGATAGGAGAGACAATGTTCCGCCATACCACACCATCCCATCCCATTCTCACTTTATTCTTTCTTCCATTGCTTATATATCTCAGCAGCATCTTTCAAGCAGTATACAATTGCAATATAATTATATTTTAATGTTCTTCTAGTGAATGATTATGAAAGAACAATGTGTTTTTACAATATCTCTACAAGAAATAACATAACATAGTACAGGTCAAGAAACCAAACTATTCTCAAAAACCCATGTACATACAAAGCTAATCAACTTGTTAAAGATTAACAAAGTATAGTAAGCAAGGTAGTTTTCTCTGCGAGTTTCTCTTATTGGCAGACAGCAATTTGTGGTTATAAAGAAATAAGTAATTATTTTATTATTCATATTTAAAAGTAATCTTATAAGAATCTTAACAGAATCACAAATCTAAACTTTTATTTAAAAATCAGTCATATCAACCTTAAATCCTCAAAATTCTTATGTACTCACCAGCAATTCTTAATACATCCTATGAGGAAGCTGAGGACAAAAATGGCCGTAAGAAATCAGTCATCAGGAATCCAGCCTCAGTGAGTCACTTCAGCCAGTGCTGCTATTGTTCTTGTTTCCTGGCCATAAAGGGTCCCTAGCTTAACTTATAAGTGTGTGCCTTTCAGAACTTCATATTGTTCCCTAATTCTTTTTTGTATCATAGTCAATAATATAAACATCTCAAGCTAGCTTCACAAACAACTTTATTTTTCCAAATGTGTTCTAAGGGCGGTGGTCATTGCTGACAACCTATGTCTCTCTGTTTTTCTCTAGGGTGGTGATAGAATCATCAATCTGTACCAGCAACAATGATTGAAAACAAGCGTTATTACTGTGAATGCCGGAGATACTATCCAAGGAGGGACTTGAAGCCGCCTTAAAGTTTTTATATAATTCATCTAGTAAGAGGGATGTGAGGGCACCAAGCAGAGCAGAACTTGGTAATAGCATAAAGTCCTCAGGACACACAGTCTTTGGGGCTATGTCCCACTGAGCCTCACACATGTGACTGGGATAACCCACAGTCTGAATTCCCTGACTTCTAAAGCCATTTACTGCTTCTTCTCTATGGCCCTAGGCAGAAAAATTTGTTTTGCTTGAAATTTTTGAGTTTTTTTTTGGGGGGGGTACAAATTTGAAAAGGTCAATTCAATTTTCAAATAAGAACACACAGTATAACAGTTCATAAAATCCTGTAAAAAAAGAAGCTTCATAAATTTTGGTCAAAATTGTATTCATCTTTTTGTCATTCAAATTATTAGTACACTTGCTTTTAATGGACTATATTTTAAAAATAAATTGTACTTGTCTGGCTCTGGCAGAACCTCTCAGGAGACAGCTCTATTAGGTTACTGTCAACATGCACTTCTTGACATCCACAATATTATCTTGGTTTGGTGACTGTATACAGGATGGATCCCCAGGTAGGGAAGCCTCTGGATGCCCTGTCCTTCAGTCTCTGCTCTACACTTTTTTTTTTTTTTTTTTTTTTTTAAATTGAACAACTTTATTTTAAAAAACAAAGATAAATGTACAGATTTTAAGAATTTTTGCATAAAAGTATATGAATACATTTTTGTCAGTACTTGATTTTTTTTAAAGGTTTGATAGTATGCATTAAAATCTTACTAGTTACAATGAACATAAAGTACATGTAAAATAAGATGTAACCTGAAAATAGTCAAAGTTTTCTTGGTATGTAAAGCTTAAGCATTATACTTTCTGTATATCCTCCTTTTCTTCCCACTCCTAAAAAGGACTGAAACATCCACACTTTGATCTTCCTTCTTATTGAGCTTCATAGAGTCTATGAATTGTATATTGGGTATTTCAAGTTTTTGGACTAATATCCAATTTTTAGTGAGTACATACCATGCTAGTTCTTTTGTGACTAGGCTACCTCACATAGGATGATATTTTCTAGTTCCATCTATTTACCTAAGAATTTCATGATGTCATTGTTTTAATAGCTGTGTCAATTCATTTCATTGTGTAATTGTACCATGATTTCTGTACCCATTCTTCTGTTGAAGGACATCAGGGTTCCTTCCAGCTCCTACTTAGAATAAGTAAGGCTGCTATGAACATAGTGGAGCATGTGTCCTTGTTATATGTTGGAGCATTTTTTGGGTATATACCCAAGAGTGGTATAGCTGGGTTCTCAGGTAGTACCATGTCCAATTTTCTGAGGAATCACCAGACTGACTTCCAGAATAGTTGTATCAGCTTGCAATCCTACAAACAGTGGAGGAGTGTTTCTCTTCCTCCACATCCTTGCCAGCATCTGTTGTAACCTGAGTTTTTGATCTTAGCCATTCTGACTGGTTTCAGTTGGAATTTCAGGGTTGTTTTAATTTGCATTTCCCTGATGACTAGGGATGTTGAAAATTTTTAGGTGTTTCTTGGAAATTCATTATTGCTTAGTTGAGAATCCTTTGTTTAGCATTGTTCCTCATTTTATTCATAGGGTTATTTGATTCTCTGAAGTCTAACTTCTTGAGTTCTTTGTATATATTGGATATTAGAACTCTATCAGATGTAGGATTGGTGAAACTCTTTTTTCCAATCTGTTCATTGTTGTTTTGTTCTATTGACAATCTCCTTTGCTTTGCAGAAGCATGGCAATTTTATGAAGTTCCATTTGTTGATTCTTGATCTTAGAGCATAAGCCATTGGTGTCCTGTTCAGGAAATTTTCTCATGTGCCCCATGTGCTCAAGGTTCTTCTCCATGTTCTATTCTATTAGTTTCAGTGTATCTGGATATGTGTAGGTCCTTGATTCACTTAGACTTGAGCTTTGTACAAAGCAATAAGAATGGATAAATTTGCTGGCAGCCAACCACTGAACTGTGAACAGGGACCCCATTGAAGGAGTAAGAGAAAGCACTGAAGGAGGTGAAAGGGGTTTGTAACCAAATTGATAAATTTGTTGACAGGCAACCATTGTACTGAGAACAGGGTCCCCAATGGAGGAGTTAGAGAAAGCACTTAAAGAGCTTAAGGGGTTTGCAACTCCTTAGAAAGAACAACATAATCCAATCAGACCACCCAGAGCTTCAGGGACTAAACCACTATCCAAAAGAGGAACTATGACAACAGCTCCATATGTAGCAGAGGATGGCTTTGAAAGGGCATCAATGGGAGAAGAAGTGCTTGTTTATTTGAAGTCTTGATGCTCCATATTAGCTGAATGTAAGGGCAGGAGGTAGGAGGGTGTGTGTGTGTGTGTGTGTGTGTGTGTGTGTGTGTGTGTGTGTGTAGGAAGAAGCAGGGATATGGGGCACTGGATAGGGATTTTCTGGAGGGGAATCTGGGAAAAGGAATAATATTTGAAATGTAAATGTAAAAATATTCAATAAAAGAAAAAAATGTACTCATAGATAACCTAGAATAAGCACAGACTGACAAAACATACCAAGAGATGCACACACATATGCAAAGCTAGAGTTCCCTTTTACAAATAACTGATAGATGTGTTGAAATTGGAGTGTTAAGTGGAACGCTGCAATCTTGGTTTTATATGGACAACCCATAGCTGTACATTTCCACTTTCTTTCCATATTGAAACCATCACACATTACAAACAAGTGATCTCTTACTGCTCTGCTCTTCTAGCAGGCAATGGTATAATTGTATGCTTATTAATAACTCATGTTAGCACACTTATCCTGAGTAGGATAGCAATTTTTATCAGTTCCACTTTCTTTCTGCCCACTATTATTATGTACTTGATGTCATGATCAGTGTCAAAAATTATTTAACTGTGATTTGAGTTAAAAATGAGACCATGAGTTAAATCATGAGTTTTCCTTTGGAAATGGGAAGAGGGTGGAGCTACAGAGACAACTCAACAAGTAAGAACGTTTTTTGTTTGTTTCTTTGTTTGCTTTTTACAGTTTCAAATTCTCAGCACTGAGATAGTAGATCAGAACCAAAAAAAAAAACCAGTAATTCCAGTTTCAATGAATCTGACAGTTGCTTCTGACTTTCTCAGGTACCAGGCATACATGTAATGTACATACATGCAGACAAAATACCCACACAAATAAAAAAAAACATAAAAAATAAAGAGCATAAGGAGGGTGAGTAGTAATTTAAAGGAACCATGATATGACTGATTTCAAGGAGAGTGTTACACAACAAAATTCATCAGTCCATGAAAACAAACAGAATGTTCTAAGACTGAGACCTGGGAGGAACTTAGAAATGAAAAAAAGACAGGCTTTATTGCATAGTCAATGAGTTATAATAAAATCTAGACAGCAGTAAGCAGATAAAGGTTTGGCTGGAGAGGTGGTTAGCAGCTAAGAACACCTACTGCTCTGATGGATGACCTGAATTCAGATCCCAGAACTAATATCAGGTAGTTTGCAACTGTCCCTGTCCTGTAGATTGGATGTTCTTTCCTTGTTTCCAGAGGTACCAGCACACATGTACTTATGGCCGCATAAAAATAAAACCCCCTGTCATATAAAATCTCAAACCAAACCTCTTTATTGAAGGAAGATGATGATGTTACTTTATTGTTAAAATTGATTGGTCCATGTTGACTGGTAGCTCAGCTCTCTACCTGAAGAAACAGCTCAAGTAAGGAGCTTACCACTACATCAGCACACATACTTATATGCCCCACACATATCCCACACACCTCATCTCTGAAGCTCAGTACTCAATTAGTTTTGTAATCAGCATCTAATAACTACATGTATCTGTGATTAGGAGTATTGTTATTTCAACCCAGCTAATTGAACCTGTGGAAATCAGTGTTTTCTCATTTTCCCTCAACACACATTTTTCTATCACAATGTAATTGAGTTAGTAGGCTTCACTGGGGATGTATTAAAGCTGCCAGGGATGTTTTCCTGTCTTTGGAAAGAAGGTGACCCTGCTGTTCCAATATGGTTGTACTATCACTTTACAAACATATAGACAGCACTTGTAATTAAAACAATAACCTCCCAAAATGTTTTGATTAAAATATTGTTCAATCAGCTTTTGTATAACATTGGATTTCTTAGAATTTCAAATAAAAGTGTTGGGTCACTATTCCTAACTTACTTTTGGTAAAATTAATTGCTGAAGCATTTTCCATATGTTAATAATTCTTTGTGGAACGTTTTAATGCCAATGGAATCCACCTGCAGAGATTTGAAGAACCTGTTAGTGCTTTGCTCAGGATATATTCATATAGCTGTTTTTCTGAAATGATACTCTTGCTAAATTCATTTCTGTCACACAATATTGCCTCTGCACTCTCTGTCTCTCCATCTCTCCATCTCTGTCTCTCTCTATCGTGGGCGTGTGTGTGTGTGTGTGTGTGTGTGTGTGTGTATGTGCGTGCGTGTGTGTGTGTGTGTGCATGCGTGCACACATGTGTGTTTGCCTAGAAGAGGGTATCACATGCCCTGGAACTTGGGTTTCAGCTGATTATTAGTTACCTAGTGTGGGTATTAAAACTGAATTTGTAAGTGCAGAAAGTGCTTCTAATTTCTCAGTCATCTCTTTTGTATGCATTATTCATTCATTAATTCATTCATTCATTATTGTTGATTGCTTTTGAAACGGCCTTTCACTCTTTAGCTTAGGATAGTTTTAACTTATTACAGAGCTCAGGCTAGCCTCAAACTCAAAACTCTTGTTCCTCAACATTTCGGGTACTGGAATTAGGTGTATCTGGTACTAATATTATTTTTATTGTTATTTCAAAATATTGGCAATGGCAGTAAAACAGTCTAAATGTTAGTTTATCACAGTTTTGTAACAATTTAATTACACACAATATTTAATTTATTTTAAATTCTCACTTTAAACATATCTAAACTACCATTGCCTTCATTTCGTAGATCAGTAACTGCAAATTTTAAGAGACTAAACACCTTCCTCTTGGCCAATGATTATGAAGTCTTTTGTTCTGGCAATCTAAATCATGGTGAATGTCCTTAGGATCTGTCTTCTCAACCATGACACACAACTTCCAACTTTTAGAGCCATATTTAGAGAGATGCAAATCAAGGACATATAATTACAATCTGATAACAGTGAGATATGGAGTTCTCTCAAGCAATTAACCTGATTTGGGATACAAACTAATCCTGCAACTTATTTAAGGATACATGGTAAAAATTTTAGTAGTGAACATGGGAGCCTGCACTGTAACAAATCGACTGTACTTCAGGTGGACTAGAATAGATGAAGCCATACTTTTTTAGGGATGTTACTGAAAGACTTTGTAATCAGATACATTAGTCCAAATCTATCAGTGACTCTCAGTCTTCACGTTTCATAATGTGACTTTGAAACAAGTTTACGAACCCCATTGCAGAGACATTACTGTTTTATTGTCTTTGTTGTTGTTTGCATTTTGAAGTCAGGGTCTCTGATGTTTATCTTGGCTTCTAATTTTAACCATTTCCCTTGTCTAAGCTTCTCAAGTACTCACAGTATGGACATTAGCCACCATGCTGGCTTCATTCTTAATTATGTACAATGAATGCTTCCTAGTATATACAAAACATTAGTTATTGTTTGTGTTAGACCTTAGAATCTCAAAATACCATAGAACTTTTAAATACTTCCACAGCAAAGGGGAATAGCGGCTGCAAATCAATAAACCGTGTCCTGTTGTAACCATTCCAGATGATTTTGTGAGTTCATAGTTACAGGAAGACATTATAAATCTAGTAAACAAATCAGAGAAGACTTACTATTCTGTGTTTGAAGATGTATAAGACACAAGATAAGTCATGTTAGCCTCACCTTTAGCCACACCTTGACATAGTTTAGACTGTAAGATGATATGTCTCTATCATAGTGAGGAACTTAAGCTTAAAATGATATAATACAGCTTCAAATAGGAAAATCACATGTGATCATATTGTACCACCGACTTCCAGCAAAGAAATGCTGGTCTGACATTTTCCTTACCATGCACAGCTAAATATTAAATGCTAGAAGTGAAACAAGTTCTCTAACATTTTCTAAATTTGTGCTATGTTTATGGATGGAGGGTTGTATTTCCAAAGTAGAAACTATGACACAGTATGTCTGGGGTAGAACTTGACATGCTGTGTCTAACAAGATCTCATGTGATCATCAGCACTCCTGATAGTTATTTTTAGCAGAATAAATTTTAACAAAATATATTTAAAAAAGATTCCCTGCCTTATTGGAAAAACTTGAATACGGACAAAACAATCTCATGAAGTGATGGAAATACTTGGCTAAAACTAAATATCTGTAGATTTTCAAGGGAGGACTGTGGGTACTGTGCATCTGATGGAGCATTTTTATGAGAGCCATGAAGGTCAGGGCTCATTGTCTAGCCCCACATAAACAAGCACATATACCTTCTGTAAGACCAGCCCAGGGGAGCTTAAGAGAGGAGGATCAGGAGTTCAATGTCATCTTCTACTTCTTAGTAAGTTCAAATGAAGCTAGTCTGGACTATATAAAAGCTTGTTTCAAAAAGAAAATAAAACTAGACACACAGAAATGTTTAAAAGAAGCAAGATTTCAAAGGAAAGTATAGGAACAAAGGTCACAATGCACTGAAGACCCCCATTTCTATTAACATGAGCAAAATGATCTAGGTTGTGAGAGGGGAAGAACCGAAGCACAAAAGACACTTATGAAATATTCCTCACAATGTCCCATAAAACACCTATTTTAATCACTGGTAAAAGAGTTCAATTTACATAGACGACAATGCTAAATTTAAAGAGCAGAATCTGGAGAGTTCTGTTGTGTTCTCCTTTTCAGAGACTATTTTAAAGGCGATGTTATTTCCAGCATTTCAGACTTCTTTTAAGTCTTCCCAAGTACAGGGAAACAGAAAGCTCATCAATTATGTTACCTCTTACCTGCCTGGAAAGGGAAAAGTGTTCATATTCATTTCAAAGTTGCAAAGAGAACTATCCCTTACTACCTTTGCCAAGAAGAGAAATAGAGAAAGATAGGAGGGAGGAGGGAGTGAGGGAAGGTTGGATAGAGAGAAATGGGATTGACTTAAGATAGGAAAGAAGAAAGGAGGAAATATCTATGTGAGAAAAAATGTAAAACAAAATATACATGTTTCTTATTTTTCTCTTCAAAGTGAATTAGTATTTGAAAATCACCATGTTAAAATTGATAATAAGGCTCCCTACCTCACGTTTTGTTCATGGAGATTTAACTTTCCTCACAAGCCTGCACAGTCTCACAGAACAGTATTCTTCCAAACCCTTCTGAACTTTTTGGCCTTTACAAAAGTTTGGTGCTTGTTAGGTTATGTTTTATTTCAGTGTGACAAAAGCTAAAGTCATTCTTGATAAGTAATTCATTTGTGAGTGTGAAGCCCATTGTCATTCCTGTCACCCCTGGGCAGGTGGTGCTGGATTGTGTAAGAAAGCAATCTGATCAAGCTAAGCCAGAGAAAGAAAGCCTGTAACTAGCATTTCTCCATGGGTTTTGCCCCAGGTTTTGGTGATTGTGTATTACTTGAATTCCTGATCTGTGATGGAGTGTGACCGGGTAATATCACACAAACAAATAATATCTTCTGAAATTTTGTTTTGGTTAGTGATTTATGACAGCAAGAGAGAAACATTCCTAGGTTAGAAATATATCCAAATTACATACGAGATCATCAGCAAGCCGTAAGTTGTTGACATCTTGTGTACAAGTTTCAATAGAATGCTTGGTGCTTCAAATATTCTTGCTCAAGCATGATTATTTGTAGACCATGAAATGAGACCTATACTTCATTTTACATTTATTCATAAACATTTATGGAATAATTTTCTCAGCTTGCATTACATGCATGGAACTCATTGGGTGTATATGAAGTGTTATGTATGATTAGAGGTATTGATGGGTCTGGACAGATTATGAGGTATAGGTCTTGAAGATGTGCAAGTCCACAGCATTTACACTAGCTTTTTGTTATTACCTAATTTTATTCCTAGCTGATCAGCAAGAAAGCTAGTATCTGAATGTGGACCCTGGTAACAGGGTTTACTAAAGTACTCATAGGACAAAGTCATCACAGTTTCCAGCAGAAGAAAATTACATTTGAAAAATGAAGAAACTAACATTCCAAGAGAGGGGGACTGCAACTCTTCATAAAAAACTATAACTGTACACACTCACACTGAAATTTAGCTACACTGTCTTCTAAGACTAAGGATATGTCATTTTGGGATACTGGATTCCCATGCCTTGGAGAGCTTTTCTAATATAAACTAATGAAATTTAGTTCACCAGAATAAAGAAAAAATAATTTCTTGTAAATTTAAAGAAAATTTCAAGTGTTGTATTTTGATAGATTTCTTATTAAAAATCATTTACTTGCATTCTAACAAAATAAACTTGTCTTTTCTGACCACAGTGTGGATTAGAATTTGATGTAAACCCACAGACCCTTTGTGGATACTTGCTGCCTGTATTCACATACAGAATACATTGCCAGTTGTAAAATGGCATTATCTCTTGCTTTCAGAACCCACAGACAACAACATAATTATTTCATGGTACAAATGGATACCATAGGAAAGATGTTAATCACAACTGAATTGGTACTTGAGAATACCAATTCATTTTGATGTAGGGACTACAAATTGTCTTTGTTTCCCTACCTTGACTCTCCTACCACTCCACACTTCACAGATGTTCATCATCCTGACACAGTCATGGACTCTTTATAAAGCATTAACAGTATGGAAAAGGGTACCTGGGTCTACCAGATTTGTATCTGTGAAACCCTGAAGAACCCTGCTAGAGCTTATCTTTAATTGATGGGTTGCTTTCTTATTTTTATTGGCTCCTACTATGTTTTATATTCTCTCTGTGCAAAGAACTTTCTCTGCTATTCATCTCTTCTGCTCCCCCATCCCCTCAGTTTTCTCATCTCTGTCAGAAGTAGAGATAGTATTAACATCAGGCTTGACTGGTTCTGGCTTCCAGACATGTTCCAGTTATGTATTGGATTCACATATAATCAAGTATGCAAAGAGGAGTGGGGAGGTGCCTCCTTCCAATAGAGATTGTTACTGTATTTTCTCTAGTTAGACTAGGAGTTAAGTCAGAGAAACTATGGGCTCTGCAGTGAAATTAACATTATCTTATGTCAACCAAAGGGAATTGGATTCAAATAAAGTCTGTTTGTTTCAAGTTTAGGTCTTTTGGGAATAGATTTGGTTGGTGTGTCTTGTTTTATCTTTGACAAATCAGTACAGTATTAACCATCTACACCTTCCTATTAACTTCAGTTCTGAGAAAATCTGTAATACAAATTTCCATTTACATTGGCAAATTAAGGCATTCTCTGGGGTCTCCTTAAAATTCTTACAGAATGAAACTGGATGTTCTCATGGTAAAGAGAAAATACAAAATTTACATCTACTCAATTTGCTACTGCCTTTTTTTTGGGGCCAAAACATTAAGAATTCACTGAAAATTATAATCATTGGCCCACTGCCTGGGCAATGCTTCCAATTAATGACTTTGTTTTTGAATGGTACTTACTTAGTTTGTGTAAGCCCTTTACTTTATCCAACTTCATAAAATTTCAAAATTCATGAACTGGGTTGTTGTGTTTGATGTCTATATGTAACTGAGAGCAGGCACAAGGCAAGGCAAGGCCTGTGATTGGACACTGAAAAAGTAAGGTGGGCACAGAGTTTTGGAAAGGTGGGGGAGATAGAAGAGCTGAAGAAGAGAAGATAGAGGAAGAGGAAGACCCGGATTCATGTGTCTTGATTTATAAGGGATGAATTATTACAGGACAATTTGTCTTATCTAGGTGGGAAGTTAATATAAATATCAATTGGCTCTGAGTTTCTTATGTGGATGTTTTATAGAGTGAGAATTTACTGATATAAATCTGATGGATACATTACAAGCTTCTAGAGTTTTAATTTTGTTGGGTTACTACGAATTGCGACAATTGCCACAGAAGGTAGATGCTGGGAATTTGAGCAGGATTCACAGCAGAGACTAGCCAATAGGCCTGCCACTGTCAGGGACAGAGGGTAGCAGGAGGTAGCATGGTATATTACCTTGAACAAGTCACTATTTTTCTAATATTTACCTCTATAGTTTATGGTCTTTTTTCAAAGTTGGGTAATGAGAGCAATGGCAATGACATCATATCTATAATTATGTCCTGGACACTATATAAGGACTACTGCAAATAGACACTCAGTAAACATTTGTCAGTTAAACATATGAATCAAGAAAATGGTGTGTAACCTGCAGCTTCTGGGCTTCACATGGCTGAGAATAGGTACAAATGCAAATAAAACATAAAAATTTTAAGTCAATTAACACATGAAGAGATTTCATTTTGTAACCTGTTTGTAGCTTGATTGCATATTTCATATGACTTAAGTTTGCAGAAGATGATACTATTTTTAGTAGTAAAATAAAAGAAAGGAAGAAAGATGGTCTCCAAAAGCTTAGTAAGGTAAAAAGAATAATGATCAGTGATATCACTTCTTAAAATGTAGGATGTTAAACAACTAGTTATTTAGTAGTATATATTTTATCATTTAGGTGAACATTTCCTTAGTAAAATTACAAAACCATAAATTATTTTAAATATTAAAATATATTAAATCTATTTTTATTTAATTATACATTGTTTAAAGTAGATAAGTCATGGGCTATCTTTGGCAGCATACATACTAAAATTGGAATAATACAGAGAAGATTAGCTCGGCCCCTGCACAAGAATGACACACAAATTTGTGAATCTTTCCATATTTTATAAGCTGGAGGTGCCAAGTTTGGATGCCTCAATTTAACTTGGGAGGAAGAATAAATCGATAATGGGGTGGTGGCACAGAGGGAGGGAGGGAGAAGGGTGGGAGAAGGGTCAAGGATGGAAAAGGAGAACATGACCTGGTATAGTCATGGGGGAAACAGGAGCGAAGCCTTGAGGGTCAGCAGAAAGAATGAAAATAGACAACCTTGAAGGTAAAAGGTGGAGGGATCCTCTTGCTCTAGAATGTACCAGGGACCAGAGATGTGAGAGACTCGCAGGACTCAAAGGGAGTGGCCTTAGATAAAATGTTCTACACTAGACAGAGGGAACTTATAGAGCCTATCTCCAGTTGAAGACTGGGCATCAAGTGGAGTGATGGGGTTGCAATTCCACAGTCAAAAACTTTCCTCCATAATTGTTCCTGTTTCTAAGAACTTCAAAGACAAAAAATGGAGAAGAGCCCGAGGGAAAGGAGGCCCAATGACAGGCACAAATTGGGATCTAGCTCAAGGGGAGGGTCCAAAGCTTATCATTATTACTGAAAATAAGGTGTACTTACATAAAAGAGCCTAGAATGAATGCCCTCTCAGAGGCCTATCAAGCATCTGAAAGAGTCAGATGCAGATATGTAGACCAAACCAATAAACATAAGGCAGAGAGTCCTGTAGTTGAATTAGGGAAATCCTGGCAGAAGCTGAGGAGGAAGGTAATCCCATAGGGAAACCAGCAGTTTCAACTAACCTGAACCCCTGAGATCACTCAGTCACTAAGCCACCAACCAGACAGCTTAGACCAGCTGAAATGAGGCCCCCAAAACTACACAGCAGAGAACTGCTGGGTTTAGCCTGAGTGAGCAAAGATGCACATAACTCTCAAGAGACTTGAGGCCCCAGGGAACAGGGAGCTTTGATGGAGTTGGGAGTGAAGGGGGTTGAGACATCTCCTTGGAGACAGGGGAGGAGAAATAGGATAAGGAACAGTCAGAGAGCAGACCAGAAGAGAAATGATGACTGCATTGTAAAAAGAGTTTAAAGCATGATAATTTTTTAAAAAGTAGATAAGTCAGATTTCTGGATAGATATTTTTTATTTTTATTTTATGTTTACTTTAACAATAATAGAATTAAAGTGGAAGATGAAAATAAAAACTAAAACCTATTATTCATTTTTAATAAATTAAAGTTCTGACCTTAGAAGTTGCTTTAATGTGTCATTCATTAACCACATTTTTACATTTTGAATACATGTTAATTATAGCTCTGTAGCATTTTATCACAGCTCAAGATGTTCTTATTATGGTAAATAAACAAACCTCCCATAAGATAATTATACCAGTATTGACTTAATATAAGAAAATGATATTTAATATTGGTTCATAGAGTCACAGACAAATAGTGTTTTAGCAATAATAAATTCCTTTACATCTTAGAAAAAATCATCAATTATTACTCATTTTCCTAGTACCCTAAGAGAAAAAAAAGAGACTCAAGATACAAAAAATATGACCTACCACCATGTCTCTTAGCTAGTTGGTATGAAAATTGACAACACTCCTATACTGTACTGGAATGCTTATTTTCTATTTTGTTTAGAATATTCACAAGTTTTCATATTTTAATAAAATACTATTTGAACATAGACAATCTAATTAAAACATTTAAGGTATAGAGGTAAAACTATTTTTCTTATGCCCAGAAGTGGCCTAAGACTCTGAACATTGGAATATAGACCATTATTCCTTGGTTTGTAATGAAAATTTTGATCAAACATAAAAAAAAAGCTTGGAATAACCAAGATACAATTCACAGATCATATGAAGCTCAAGAAGAAGGATGACCAAAGTGAGGATGCTTCAGTCATTCTTAGAAGGAAGAACAAAAATGTTCTCAAGAGGAAATTTGAAGACAAAATTTGGAGCAGAGACTGAAGCAAAGGGCATCCAGAGGGTGTGCCACCTGGGGATCCAGTCCATATACTGCCACCAAATCCAGACAATATTTTTGATGCCAAGAAGTGCATTCTGACAGTAGCCTGATATAGCTGTCTCATGAGAGGATGTGCCAAAGCCTGACAAATACATAGGCAGATGCTCACAGCCAACCATTGAATTGAGAACAGTGTCCTTAATGGAGGAATTAGAGAAAGGATTGAAGGAGTTGAAAAAGTTCACAACCCCATGAGAATAACAAAGCTATAACAACAAAACCAGAGCTCCCAGAACTAAATCACTATCAAAAGAGTGCACATGAATTAACTCATGTCTCCAGCTGCAAATGTAGCAGTGGATGGCTTTGTTGAACATCAGTAGGAGAAGATGCCCTTGGTCCTGCCAAGGCTCGAAGCCCCAGTGTAGGGGAATGCTAGGGTTAGGAAGCAAAAGGAGGTATGTGTGATTGAACACCCTCATCAAAGCAGGGGGAAGGAGTATGGGATGGGGTTTGAAGGGGAAACAGGAAAAGGGGATAACATTTGAAATGTAAATAAAATAGATCCAAGTTTTTTCTAAATTCTTTCACCAATAAATATAAATAGTCAGTAAAGCAAAATAAAAAATAATAAAAATGACAGATTTCTGCGAAATTATGAGGATATCCAGAAAAAAAAGAGTTGAAAATGAGGGTTATTTGAAAAATTAAAGCATGTCCACCTTCCTTTATTTTTATTTTTTTTATTGAAGAACATTATTTTAAAAATAGCAAAGATAAATGTACAAATTTTTAATCATATTTTTTAAGGTTTGATACTCTGCATTAAGGTCTTACTAGTTAGAATGAGCAAAAAGTACATGTAAAACTGGATGTAACATGGAATTAGTCAATGTTTTCTTAGTGTGTAAGGATTGAGCATAAGGGTTTTTTTTTGTTTGTTTGTTTTGTTTGTTTTGTTTTGTTTTGTTTTTCTTGAACTTCACACAGTTTGTGAGTTGTTTCTGGGGCAGTCAAAGCCTCTGGGGTTAGCATCCCACTATCAGTGAATGCATATTATGTCTGTTCATTTGTGACTGGATTATCTCACTCAGGATGATATTCTATAGAAGCAACCATTTTCTTAGGAATTTGGGTAAGTCATTGTTTCTGATAGCTGAGTAATACTCCATTGTGTAAATGTACCACAATTTTTGTATCCATTAATCTACTGAAGGACATCTGGGTTCATTCCAGCTTCTAGCTATTATAAATAGAGCTGCAATGAACATTGTGGTGCATGTATCTTTGTTGTATATTGCAGTGTCTCTGGGGTATATGCCCAGAAGTAGAATAGCTGGATCTTCAGGTAGGACTATGGCCAATTTTATGAGGAATCACCAGACTGATTTCCAGAGTGGTTGTATCAGTTTACAACCCCACCAACAGTGGAGAAGTGTTCTTTTTTCTCCACAACCTGGACAGCATCTGCTGTCATCTGAATTTTGGATCTTGACCAATCTGACTGGTGTGAGGTAGAATCTCAGGGTTGTTTTGATTTGCATTTCCCTGATGGCTAAGGATGTTGAGCACTTCCTTAGATGTCTCTCAGCCATTCAATATTCCTCAATTGAGAACGTTTTGTTTAGCTCTATACCCCATTTTTAATAGGGTTGTTTGATTCTCTGGTGTCTAGCTTCTTGAGTTCTTTGTATATCTTGGATATTAGGTCTCTATCTGATGTTGAGTTGGTAAAGATCTTTTCCCATTCTGTTGGCTGCTGTTTTGTTTTCTTGACAATGTCCTTAGCCTTACAGAAACTTTGCAATCTCATTAAGTCCTATTTGTTAATCTTTGACCTTAGAGCTTGAGCCATTGGTGTTTTGTTCAGGAAATTTTCTCCTGTGCCTATGTGTTCTAAGGTTTTCCCTACTTTCTCATCTAATAGTTTCAGTGTATCTGGTTTAATGTGGAGATCTTTGATACACTTACACTTGAGCTTTGTACAGGGAGATAAGAAAGGGTCTATTTTCATTCTTCTGCATGCTGAGTGCCAGTTGGACCAGCACCATTTGTTGAATAGGCTGTCCTTTATTCATTGAATGTTTACAGATCCTTTGTCAAAAATCAGGAGCCCATATACATGAGGGCTCTATTCTGGATCTTCTATTCTATTCCATTGATCCATGTGCCACTTTCTGTACCAGTACCAAGTAGTTTTCAGCACAATTGCCTTGTAATATAACTTGAGGTCAGGGACAGTGATTCCCGCAGATGTTTTCTTCTTGTTGAGGATGGATTTCGCTATTCTAGGTCTGTTGTTATTCCAGATGAAATTGCACATTGATCTTTCCAACTCAATGAAGAACTGGGTTGGAATTTTGATGGGGATTGCATTAAATCTGTAGATTGTTTTTGGTAAGATGGCCATTTTTAAAATGTTGATGCTTCCAATCTATGAGCATTGGAGATCTTTCTATTTTCTGAGAACTTCCTCGATTTCCTTCTTCAAGGTTTGAAGTTCTTCTCATACAGGTCCTTCACTTACGTAGTTAAAGGCACACCAAGGTATTTCATACTTTTAGTGACTATTGTGAAGGGTATCTTTTCCCTAATTTCTTTCTCCACATGTTTGTCCTTTGAATATAGGAAGGCTATATTCCAATTTGTTTCCCTTTGATTTCCATTTGCTGTCTAAAATTGCTCCAGCCAGGACTTCCAGTACTATGTTGAATTGGTAGGGGTAGAGTGGGCAGCCTTGTGGAGTCCCTGATTCTACTGGGATTGCTTCAAGTTTCTCACCATTAAGTTTGATTTTGGCTGTTTGTTTTCTGTATATTGCTTTTATTATATTTAGGTATGGACCTTGGATTCCTGTTCTTTCCAAGACTTTTAACATGAATGGGTGTTGAAGTTTGTCAAATGCTTTCTCAGCATCTAGTGAGATGACCATCTGATTTTGTTCTTTGAGTTTGTTTATATGGTGGATTACATTGATGGATTTTATTATATTAAACCATCCCTGCATCCCAGGGATGAAGCCTACTTGGTCATGGAGAATGTCCATTTTGATGTGTTCTTAGATTTGGTTTGCAAGTATTTTGTTGTGTATTTTTGCATCAATGTTCATAAGTGAGATTGGTCTGAAGTTCTCTTTCCTTGTATGGTCTTTGTGTGATTTAGGAATCAGGGTTATTGTAGCCTCAAAAATTAGTTAGGTAGTATTCCATCTGATTCTATCTTGTGGAATAGTTTGGAGAGTATTGGTGTTATGTCAGCAATAAATGTCTGATAAAATTCTGCACTGAACTTGTCTGGACCTGGGCTTTTTCTGGTTTGGAGGCTTTTGATGACTTCTTCTATTTCTTTAGGTGTTATGGGACTATTTAGATGGTTTATCTGGTCCTGGTTTAACTTTAGGATCTTGCATATGTCTAGGAATTCATCCATTTCCTACAGATTTTCCAACTTTGTGGAGTATAAGCTTTTGTAGTAGGATCTGAGGATTTCTTGAATTTCCTCAGTTTCAGTTGTTATGTCTCCACTTTCCTTTCTGATTTTGTTAATTTGGACACTCTGTCTTTGCCCTCTAGTTAGTCTGGCTAGGGGTTTATTAATCTTGTTGATTTTCTCAAAGATACAGCTCTTGGTTTTGTTGATTCTTTCATTGGTTCTTTTTGTTTCTATTTGGTCTATTTCTGCCCTAAGTTTGATTATTTCTTGCTGTCTACAAACTTGGGTGAATCTGCTTCCTTTTGTTCTAGAGCTTTGAGCTGTACTGTCAAGTTGCTGATGTATGCTCTTTCCAGTTTCTTTTTGGAAGCATTCAAAGCTATGAGTTTCCTCTCAGTACTGCTTTAATTGCATCCCATAAGTTTGGGTATGTTGTCTTTTCGTTTTCATGGAATTCTAGAAAATCATTATTTCTTTCTTTATTTCTTTTTTGATCCTGCTATTGTTCAACAGAGCATTGTTTAATTTCCATGTGTATGTGGGCATTTTTTGTCTTTGTTGTTGTTAAAGAGCAGCCTTAGACCATGGTGATCTGATAGGATGCATGGGAGTATTTCAATCTTCTTATATCGATTGAGGCTCATTCTGTGTCCAATTATGTGGTCAATTTTTGAGAAGGTGCCGTGTGTTGCTGAGAAGAAGGTGCATTCTTTTACTTTAGGGTGATATGTTCTGTAGATATTTATTAATTCTAGTTGGTTCATAGTCTCTGCTAGTTTTACAGTGTCCTTGTTCAGTTTCTGTTTGTATGATCTCTCCATTGTTGAGAGTGGGGTATTAAAGTGTCCCACTATTATTGTGTGGGGTAAAATGTATTTTTTGAGCTTTAGTTGGGTTGCTTTTATTAATGTGGGTGCTTTTGTATTTGGAGCATATATGTTAAGGATTGAGAGTTATTCCTGAATGTTTTCCATCTAATGAGAATAAAAGTTTCCTTCCTTATCTTTTTTGATAACTTTTGGTTTAAAATCTACTTTATTGATATTAGAATGACCAGTTCAGCTTGCTTCTTTGGGCTGTTTGCCTGGAAGTTTTTTTTCCCAACACTTTACTCTGAGATAGTGTCTGTCTTTGTCTCTGAGATGGGTTTCCTGTATGCAGCAAAATGCTGGATTTTGTTTATGTATCTAATCTGATAGCCTATGTCTTTTTATTGGGAAGTTGATCCATTTATGTTAATAGATATCAATGAATAGTGGTTGCTGTTTCCTGGTATTATTGCTTTTGTAGGTTGAGTTGTGTCTGTGTCTCTTTCTTCTTTTTGTTTACTTGGTTAGGAGTTTTCTTGTTTTTACTAGGATGTTGTTCCCCTCATTGTATTGGGTTTTCCACCTATAATTCATTGTAGTGCTGGGTTTGTGGTCAGATATTGTGTAAATTTAGATTTGTCATAGAATATCTTGGTCTCTCCATCTATGGTGATTGATATTTTTTCTGGGTATAGCAGCTTGGGCTAGCACTTGTGCTCTCTTAGGGTGTACATGATCTGTCTAGGCTCTTCTAGCTTTCATAGTCTCTGTTGAGAAATCAGGTGTGATTCTGATTGGTCTGCCTTTATATGTTATATGACCTTTTTCCCTTACTGCTTTTAGTATTCTTTCTTTGCTTTGGGTACTTGGTGTTTTGACTATTATGTGTCGGGAGGAATTTCTTTTCTGGTCCAACCTATTTGGAGTTCTGAAGGCTTCTTTTATGCTTGTGGTCATCTCATTCTTAAGGGTAGGGAAGTTTTCTTCTACAATTTTGTTGAAGATATTTACTGTGTCTCTTAGTTGATATTCTTCTCCCCCTTCTATTTCTATTATCCTTAGGTTTGGTTTTTTCATTGTTTCCTGGATCTCAGACATTTTGGGTTAGGAGCTTTTTAGTTTTTGCATCTTCTCTCACTGTTTTGTCTATATTTTCAATGTTGTCTTCAGCTTCCTAGATTTTCCCTTTTATCTCTTATAGTCTGTTGGAAATACTTGCATCTGTGACTCCTGATTTCTTTTATAGGGTTTCTACCTCTTGGGTTGTCTCTTCTAGTGTTTTTTTTATTGAGTCCATTTCTGTTTTAAATTCCTTCTTCCATTCCTTCATCTCTTTGGTTATGTTGTCTTCTAGTTCTTTGAGTTCTTTGAGTGTTTTTCTTGTTTCTTCTTTAAAAGCTTCCAATTCTTTATTCTTTTCCTCCTGTACTTGTGTAAGGATCTCCAGCATCATTTTGAGGCAGGATTTCATGTCTGAGTCTTGTTTTTCTGAAGTGTTTTGCATTCTGCTGTTTGCTGTGATGGGAGAGTTGGGTTCTAGTGTTGCCAGGTTGTCTTGGTTTCCCTGGGATATGCTCTTTTGCTTTCCTCTTGCCATCTTGTTGTCAGTGATAAGTTCTTGCCTTTCCCTTGTACCTGGCCTGTGTCCCTGGATCTCTGCTTGTCCAGGTGAGGATGGTATGAGCCCTGTTCTGCACCCCAAAGTTGCCGGGTGGGAACAGATGTCCCAATGCTGGGTTCCTGGTCCCTGGATCAGGGAGGGCAGGGGTGCACTTTCCGTGCGCACTCAGCAGAGATCTCTCTGTCCCCTGGCTACTCAGGTCACTTCTTACCACGCCTTTCTCTCTGTTGCTTTGCTGGTCCTGGTCGTCAACCTTTCTTTAGCTTATACAGTTTTGGATTTCTTAGATTCATTGTGGACTATGTAATGCAACTTTTGAAAACAGAGTCTGAAGTAGAAATTACTGATTTCTTTAACTCCTCTGTTGTGTTGTGAAGTTTTTCTAGATATGTCTTGTGAGAGGATAAGTTTACTGAAAGGAGACACTTGAGAGGGTACATGATGTATAGAAAGAAGAAAGACACTCTTGCTTTGCTATGCCATGTAACACGTGCTGATCTTTGCTGGTCTTCACTGGTCCTCATTTCACAGAGAGAAATGTGTCAAGGAACTTCAGTGGTATTCTGACTGATTCTGGTTGCTTCCAATGATTTGCATGGATTCAGTAAACCTTTCCTGTTTCTGCTGGATTGTGCTACCACTACTGATTTAGGCTTGATGTTGACATGAAGGGTGGAATCACACCAAGGAACTACTTCTAAACAGGTCTACACCACTCTTTCCCATTAACATTTTTCTCCTACCTGTAAGAAGTGGGTTAGAAGGAAGTTTGAGGGGGTTAAGAAACCTAAATAGGAGGAGAAGGCCTTGGACCTGTTAAGGCTAGTTTCCCCAGTGTAAGGGAATGCCAAGGTATTGAGGTGAGTGGGAGGGGAACATCCTCATAGAAGCAGGGAGAGGGGGCAATGGTAGAGGAAAAACAGAAAATGGGATAACATTTGAAATAGATATAATTATCCAAAAAAAAAAAAAAAAAAAAAAAAAAAAACCCAAAAACCTAGTTTTGAAAAATCTAAGCCATAGGAATCAGGGCCAGATGTTTCAAAAACACAACCTGTGACTGAAACTGGAATCCAGGATTATGTGTAATAATATACTAGCTATGTGTTGCCACATGTTTTCAAGTTAATTCATGGGAAACATTTAAATATTGGCTCTGTATAATTGTTAGGTTAGGTGATAGACTTTGTCTAGACTTATCACCAATGATAATATTATCTTTAAGTGGTTCAGTCCAAAGCAGCCAACTTTTAAGAAGGCTACTGACTGTATTTTGAGACACAATTGAACTTACACACACACAACTGATGCTCAGTATAATAACAGTAACTATATAGCTTGCAATGACAAGTATGCAAGTGGAAATGAAGATTATACTATTTAAAATGTAAGACTCTGAAAGCCAAATACCTTGTGTTATTTATGATCTGTGGCTTACACACACACACACACACACACACACACACACACACACACACACAAGTAAAATAGAAGTAAAATTATCTAGGGAATTAATGGGATTAGGAGGAGAAAGAGGAAGAAGTAATGAGGGGGTAGGTGTGTCAATAAAACTTGGATGAATATGCTCTGTGAAACTTAACAGTATATGAAATGAATACATATCATTAATTCCCTGTGTCCAATGGCTACTCACACAGCACAAAGATATAGCAAAAGTAGTCTAGTCAACATTTCATCAGAACTGGAATAGTTGCTCACAAGAGGCCACCTTGAGTGACTATTAATAGTTAACAGTTGCTGATAGAGGAGGTGGTATAGCCACTTACAATTAGGACATACACTTTATGATCATTGTAACTAGCAAGATTTCAATGCATACTATCAAACCTTTAAAAAAGTCAAGTACTGACAAAATATATTCATATAGTTTTATGCAAAAATGCTTTTAAAAATCTGTACATGTATATCTTATATAAAAATAAAGTTGAAAGAAAAAGTAGCACATGCTTCATTCAATCACCTCCCATTCAATGTGATATAAGCATCTCTCATTAACTCAGTGGGTCACCCAAACTGTGGGCAAAGTAGGAGGGGGACCTTTTAGACCAAATAATGGTTACTTTATAGAACAAGGACAATCTCATGTATTGCCTAAAATGTAGAGAATCAATGACTCCCCTCTAGCCTGAGTCTTGATGGTGGTGCCAGCCTATAGTTCCACCTTCTCAAGAGACTGCATAGGAGTGATCACAAGTTCAAACCTTTTCTGGGCCACTTAGTGAAATTTAGTAGCAAACCAAAAAATAAACAGGCCGAGGATATAGTTAAATATCAGAGCACTTGTCTCCAAGTTCAACACTCTCTACATAAAAAATGAAACATAAAAGCAAAGAAAATACATCTCATTTGCTTCCAAGAGGATGGAAGCATGTAATCATCCCTTTCTCATAAAAGTAAATAGTCTTTTACCATAAAATCTGCCATATGAACTCATTTTATTTACTCAAATTAATAAAAACTAATTTCTGCGTAAAAGACTGTGTATGGAAGTTTATAGTTGCTGTATACATAATTGCCTCAAACTTGCAATCAACTGAGAACCCTTTCTGTCAAGGAACAGAAAAACAAACCATATTAAATCTAAATGATGAAACAGAACATGCTGAAAAGGAACCTTTTATGCATGCTGTATAATGGAATAAGTCTGTCTAAAAAAGCTACTAAGGATATGATGATGCTTCGAATAGGAAAAGTCTATAGTTATGACTGAAATATTATTGTTTGCTATGTTTGGGGGAGAAGGAAGCATTGAACAGGTGGATGGATTTTTTAAGGGCAGAGAAATGAATGATCTCTATAATGGTGGGTGATTATCATTACATTTTGGTCTAAAACTATAGAATATATACTTCTACCAAAACTTATCTCAAATACCAGAATCTAGGTGAATTTGAGGTGAGAATGTAGACTCATCTCTTCTTGCAAATGGGCCTCGGATGGGGGATATTGCTAACTGGGTCATGAGTACATGTATGAGTACTTGAAGAAAGAAAGAAAAATCTATCAAGTTGGTGCTAAGTAATGCTATGAATAAAAAATTGCTGTTCTAGCAAATTACTGAAATAATCATTAGTTAAATGAGAAGGATCTCTCTCACTCAGAGTGGTGCTAATTTGCAAACTATCATTTAATTAACACAATTGCTGTTGAATAGTCCTAACTTCTGTCTCCTGCTTAATATGGGCTCATAGTAAGCATGCATCAAGTACATCTTTGAAGGCAAAAAGAAAAAGCAAACAACCAAAGGTGACAATGAGAACAACACTGGACTGGGTGTTATAAGTGTGTTACCCTCAGTCCTGTCCCTTTATAGAAATAAGAATGCATCTTCATGGTCTTGAATCATACAGTAGAAAAAAGTTTACCGTGATGTATTCCATGATGTAATGCAAAAAAAGAAATTGATCTGAGAAGATAATTAGAACAAAGAAAGGTACCAGTAGGGAGACAGAACGATGTGCTAACATTTCCTTGGACACATGATCAAGTAAATGTCTACTTATCTCAGTTAGCACATCCACTTCAGACAATTCACCCTAGTCTAGCATGGTGTGAAAAATGAGATTACTGGTTGTACAAAGAACATGGTGGATTCTCAAACAGCTGCATCATGGAAATGACTTACCCTAGATTGGGCCTCAACTGGGGCTTCGTTTTTATGTCCTCCACCCTTTTTGTGATCTATCACCACATGACAGTATGTATACCTAGTGCAGAGTTGATGCCTGCCAGAAATGATGACTGTGTCTTACCTGCTCAGAAATGGAATCCATCAAGAAAGAAATGAGTATGGATCATGCTGACTGGGTAAGTACATCTTTCTTCTTCATGCCTGTGTTACAATGTTTAAGTTGATACTTTCCTTAATTCTTTTGGATGCTGCTTTAGTGAAGGTTTTACTGCTGTGAACAAACATCATGACCAAGGCAAGCCTTATAAAGTGCAGCATTTTTTTTTTTTTTTTTTTTTTTTTTTTTGTGGCTAGCTTACAGGTTCAGATCTTCAGTCCATGATTATCAAGGCAGGAATATGGCAACATCTAGGTAGGCATGGTACAGGAGAATCTGAGAGATCTATGTTTTCATCTGAAGGCTGCTAGCAGAATACTGGCTTCCAGGCATCTAGGGTGAGTGTCTTAACGCCTATGCCCACAGTGAGACACCTACTCTAACAACAAGGCTACATCTACTCTAGAAGGGCCACACCTTTTAATAGTCCACTTCCTGGGCTGAGCATATAGAAACATAACAGATGGGAATGAGTCAGATCTGCTTAACACAGAGACAAAGGTCTCAGTAGAGGAGCACTCTCAACAATTAGCAGCTGACAAGAGTAGAAATCAGGTGTTTCAACAGTTTCTGAGTCATTCCCATGAGAATGCTAAGAGAAAACCTGAAGCAGAAGCAACTCTCCCTCTTCTAGGGGGGACTTTGTTTTTAACTGGGGATGGGGTATGGAGTTGACACACTTTTCTCTACAGAGACTATCAACATGAGCTGTACTTGCACTTTAATTTGCATAGAAATTAGAGAAGAACTTTTTTAATAAAGCAAACTATGATTTTTAGTAGACTACAAAGCATAGTCTTTTGCTTTGCTGACTAGAACCACATTGATGCTGATGGCCCTATCACCACTTTGAGGATAAAGAATATGCAATGGGGAAAAGGGCACCAATCTTTTATCAAACTTGTCCTTATTGGTGGGTGTGGCTGTGGAGATCAGGAAAATCTGCAGGTGTTCTTTCTCCTATTCTACCAAGTGAATCCTGGGATTGAGCTCAAAGTGTCAGTCTTGGAAGCAGACACTTTATATCAACTAAACCATCTCATGAGTCTGAGAACCTCCCTCTTAATCCAAGCTGAAGCACCAACAGGGAGATGTCAGGATGGCTAGGCACCAGTTGAATAGTGGGGATAATTTTTCAAAGAAAATATGAAGGCAATGAAAAAATAAATTTTAACATGGAGTTTAATGAGAAAAATCACCTAGTAATCCAGACCTGTATATCACTGATACTGCTGCTGATGGTACTGTCATGGTCCAACTACATATCCTTGTCCACAGTGAGGTTCCAATGAACCAGACTCTGCTAGAGCGTTCTTCAGTTGCTCCTGCTAACCACAACTCAAATTGGAAAGTAATGATTTTGAAACATGCCCAGAGCAGACTGCCCCTGTGCTGTAAAATTCCTTATGAAGACTAAGGAGGCCTTTCTGCAAAGCAGTAGTTGGCAAAGTTTGACTCCCCCGGGACAGCAGCAAATGTATCACACAGGGATTGCCTACAGATGTCAATTGTATCACCAGATATGGTTACAAGGAACTTGGGATGCCATCCTTGGAGACAAACAGGCAGAACCTTAATTTGAATGTATCCTGGACTACCAAAAGGGCACATTTTATAAAAATAAAAGTCAATTCTGTAGCATTATCCCATATGCCCACCAGAAATTTTGAGGTGCTTGGGATACATTCTCGGGGTTTCATGTGATGCTAATGTAGCAGATAGTTTGAGAACTAATTATATAAAAGAATAGGAAACCATGAGCATATGGTCAAGATGGAGTGGCTGGAAGGTTTTCTGATTAAAAATAGTGAAGGCTAATATCCCTGTAGAAAAGGTAGATAGAAGTTCAGAAGCCAGAGAATTAGAGTGAATGATGTAGCTAAGGGCAGGAAGCAATAGTCTTCCACACTCCTCAAAATGAAGAGCAGGCAAATGACCGCCCAGAGACCGGATTTGCTCCTCAACCAACCTGTGTGCCTGAGCCAGCAGAAAAGTCAACTTCAATCTGTGTGAGTAGAAGGAGCAGTTTCTTCATGCATTTACATCACCAGCCTGGCACCTGAAAGGCTTCTGCTTTTGCAAGCTTTGCAGAATCAGATGAAAGGCTGACAAGGAGAGCTCAGCTCTATAGGGCAACAGTACTCAGCCAGGGTTGTGTGTTAGAATCATCTTGGAGCTGTATGAAAACAAGATGCAGGAAGCAAACCCACAACAATTAAGTGGATCTCTGGTGTGTGTGGCCCAGTAGGATTCTGCTAAACTCTGATTGGTCTTTCTTTTCTTTTTGTTTTTAATCATTTGTATTGAATATTCTATGTATTTATATTTCAAATGTCATACCTTTACACCCCTCTCCCACGGCCCCTCCCCTTGCTTCCTTGAAGATGCTCCCACTTCGATCTAATCACCCTGGAATTTCCCTACACTGGAGAAATGAGCCTTCACTAACCAACTCCTACCATTGATACCGGACAATGCCATCTCCTGCTACATATGCAGCTGGAGGCATGGGTCCCTACATGAGCACTCATTGGTAGGTGTTTTAGTCCCTGGGGGCTCTTTTGGGAGTAGTGGTGGTTGTTATTGTTGTTCCTCCCATGAGGATGAAAACCATTTCAGCTCCTTCAGTCCTTACTCCAGCTTCTCCATTGGGGTCCACAATGCTTAGCTGCAAGCATTCTCATCTGTATAAGTATGGCTTTGGCAGAGCCTATGAGTTTCTAAGAGAGATTAGTCTAATCCTGTTTGCTTTAGGAAATCAGAGAGAGTGAGCTATGATGTGGTAAGCACCTGACAATGCTGATGGAGGGAAATAACAAGCTCTCTTATTTAAAACAGTCCAGAGTAAAAAGGTTTTTGTATTGCATTTTATATTCATTTAGGTATAGAACTAGTTAAAAGTCCAATATGCAACAATGGTTGCAAATTTCATTTCCTTGGAAAGCTTCATGAGTTCAAGAAGACAGAGGTTTTATGAATCTCCATTTCCATTAGCGTTGGAGTATTTCAAAACCCCGTAAGTTTTGAATTAGCAAGGAAAATGGCAAGGGAAAAGTGTTTCTTGCTTAAAAAGATGTAAAGGCATTTTTTTCCTGTGGAAGGTTGTTGTGACACCCTCCAAAGACCAACTTCATGTTTACAGAAAGTTAATTTCTAACATCCTCAGCTATTACAATGATACTCTTTGGAGTTTCTACTGAACGTATCTCCCCAGTTCTTTTCTAGTAATTAAATTAAATTTGTGATACACTGATTTCATACCTGCTTAGAGTTATAGCTTTATTTTCTGAAATAAAATATTTCAACTTCACATTCACTCTAAATTAGTGATAAGAATCTTTATGAGATGAGAATATGGCATACAAAGGTTCTACTGTCTGTATAAGGAGCAGCTAGAATATTTTTTTTTCTGTTTGCCTGGGCCTATTCATAGAAGCTGCCACAAAAACACAACTTTAAGCCCCTGACTCCCAGGTCATTTTCAAAGTCACTCCAGGTTAAAAAAAAAATTAAGGATGACCCATGGTAGCCAAAGTTGGGTTTCACTAGTGAAGTTTAGGAACTTTACACTCAAGAGGGGTTATATGAATGAAGATTCTCAGTACATGCTTTCTTGGTGTGTGTTTTGTGTTATTTTTTTACACTCCAGATTTTATTCCCTTCCAGGTCTATCTTCTGACCATCATCCATACCTCCTCTCTGTCTCTTGTCTTCATAAAGAAGTTTACCCCAACACCAAACCTACATCAATCCCTCTCCCCATCAGGCCTCTAAACTCCCTGAGGCCTCCAGGCTTTTGAGGGTTAGGTGCATCTTCTCTGACTAAACTCAGACCCAGCAATCCTCTGCTGTCTATGTATTGGGGGCTTCATATCAGCTGGTGTATGCTGCCTTGTTGGTGGTCTCATGTTTGAGAGATCTTGGGGTCTTGCTAGCAGCCATCCAAACCTAAAATACTGTGGCATGTGACTTACATACTTTATGTTGAGAAATAACATAAACAAAAATGTTATAAGTGAAAATAGAAACTGTTCTTGTTGCTTCATAGATCCAAGAAATCTCAGATGAAGGATCTGGTAATAGCCTTGTTCCTGCCAGAATTGCAAGGTAGCATAAGCCATCATCACATAGGGAGTGGCAGGACGCACTTGTGTTATTGCTGTGTACTCCTACCCTTCTGCTTCCTTGTGTTTTTATTCTTTACATCTTGGGTTTTTTATTACATCTCTTGCTATTATAAAATAATGGACAAGTGGTAACTTAAGGGATAAAACATTGACTACAGTTTGCAGTATGAGGGGATATAGTCTCTCCTTTAAAAATGCTATGCAAGAAGAAGCTTAAGGCAACTGGTCACATTGCAACCACAATAAGGAATCACAGAGCATTGAATGCTGGACCTCGGGTAACATTCTTCTTTGCATCTAGTCTGGTATCCCAGGATGATACCCATGTTAGGATAATTCTTGTTCTTTCAGTTAACCTTATATAAATCCATATATGCCAAAAATTGTCTTTTTAGATATTCTAGGTCTTACAAAGTTGTCAATCATTACTAAACAAAACATTATCTACCAAATCTACTCTGAGCTGAACCTTTAATGCTCTCTTCTTCTTATTCTTTATTTATCTTATTCTTTATTCTTATTCTCTCATCAACACAGGGGTTTCTCTGTATTACAGCCTTTGCTGTCCTAGAATTTGATTTGTGGAGTATGCTGGCATCAAACTCATAGAAAACTGCCTGCCTCTGTACCCCTCGTGCTGGGATTAAAAGTTTGCATCACTACAGCCTGTCTAGATATTTTCTTTTCATGTTTGTGTGTGTGTATGCATTTGTGTATGTTTGTAAATACATGAACTTGAGTGTAGCACACATATAGGTCAAAGGCATTAGGTGCACCAGAGCTGAAGTTACACATGGTTTTGAGCAGCCACACATGGATGCTGGACATTGAAGTCTGGTTCTCTGAAAGAATGGTAGTACTCTTAACCACTAGAATTATTTTAAAAGAGAGCTAATTACAAATCTCAAATGCAAAGTATTCGTTAGGATCTGATTTTCTTATGCAACAATTTCATTAGATAGCTGTCTAAGAAAGCGCCAGCATCCTGTGTGAGGAGTCACCAACTGTCATTACAAATTAAAGAAATTATGGTCATTGGTGGTGTTATCTTTAATGCCAGCATTCTGCAAGCATGTTCAAGCAGATCTCTGATTTTGAGTGAGTATCACGATAGCCAAGGCTAAACAGAGTAACACTGTTTTGCAAAACCAAAATAAGTAAATGAACAAATGAAAAAAAGTAAGAAAGAGAAAAAGAAAGAAAGAAAGAAGGAAAGAAAGAAAGAAAGAAAGGTAAGTAGGAAGGAAGGAATGAAGGAAGGAAGAGAAAATGACACTCAGAATAACACTGGTATCTCCCCTCAAAGAAAAGTAAAAGTTCTAGTTTAATGGATGTAAAATCAGTTAGCCATCGTTAAATTTAGAATCAAACTTGTTTTATAACACTTGGGAGAAAGCCAGCAGCCTATTTAAAAATAGTAACTGCCCACATTTTTAAAAATACGATATGACATTGTAAGTTATTCAATGCCCAGTTTCTGTGTAAATTATCACTACAATAAATCTGTTAAAGGAGGTTATACTTAATGTATTTCCTAAATTGTGACTTGAAAGCTTCTGCTGAGTTGAAAATAAAATGGCTTACATTTTACTCAGTTAACATAAGCAGAGCAGTCACTTAGTTCTCCCTAGGTAAGGCTCTGCAGGGTGAGCAATAGCAGTGTTTAAGCTTTGATGGCTCACAAATATTTTCTTGTGCATATAATTTGTGGGTATGACTCTGGTCAGACACAAACAATTCTCTTTCATATAACTCAGGTTCCATTGCAGAAAGTAGTTTCCATCAGCCTCTGCCTACACAGGCATCGCACCATTCCCTGATCTGGTTCTATTTATCAGGACCAGCTCTTGTAATTTTATGGAGTCATTTAGGTGATTGCCCAGTGTGTTGTGTTCAAACAGAAGGCTTTCTTCTGAACACTCATATCTTTCTTTTCTGAAACCTTTCATTTCTAACCAGGAACAACGAATTTTGACAGTATTGGCTTTGGTTTCTATTTTAGGTGTGGTTTCCTTTGAGCTATGGATTCCTTTTTGTTTGTTTGTCTGTATGTTCTATCATACTGTAGTATGGTATCTACTGTACATTCATTTGATAATTTGATCATAATAAGGACTATCAGAGAAGTATGTTTTTGTGTGTTATAAGTAGGTGTGAATATGTATGTATTGACATGTATGATATTAACATCATGCCTTCCCTTAGCACATCTCCATCTCACATTCTTTTTGACATACAATCTCTCATTAAAATTGAACCCCAAAATTTCTGCTACACTAGGTAACTGGCAAGACCTCTGGATCTGCTTGTCTGTACTTCTTAGAACCAGAGTTATAAAGACAAACTGCCAAGTCTGGGTTTTTAAAAGAGAGTTTGTTTATTTCATGTGTATGAGTACATTGTCTTTATGCATACCAGAAGATGACTTTGGATTCATTACAGAAGGTTATGAGCTACCACGTGACTGCTGGAAATTGAACTCAGGACCTCTGGAAGTCCATCCAGTGTCTTAACCACTGAGCAACCTCTCTAATAGTCAAATCTGGATTTTAAATGTTTACTACGGATACATTTTAAATCTTCAGACTTATTCACAGAGCAATTTACCCATTGTGTTACCTCCTAGACCTTCCTCTTATATTTCATCAACATTTTTTATGACTGCTTGCTTGCTATAGAAATACACTCAGACTCATAAGCTCTCCTGGAGTCAGGATTAACACATGACCCAAGCTCAGCTTCTTCTATTTACTTGAAGGCTCACAAGAGGGGGAACTGATGGCTGGATCCCCTTCCTGCAACTCTGTACTTTCTGGGGATGTAGGAGGATTAAAGATATAATGCTTTCAAAGGACTTGCTTTTTCTTAGCAGGGTCATCGCTGGGAGATAGAAAATGCTGGGTGATGACATAGCAGAAAACAGAAGATAGGAAGGTCACCTGTCACACTTTCAACGGAAACTGGACAGTAAAGGGCAGCTCTGACAAGACAAAAGAAGCCATAGATGGGGCTCCAGCGACCTGCTTAGCTCTTCCTACTTGCTTCTCAGCCAGAGAACACCAAGCATAGTACTGACCCCAGAATGTATGCCTTAGTATGTGATGCCTTATACCTTTATTTGCATTTTAGGTGTAACATTTAAGTTAGCCTCAAATTTCTTTCTAGGAATAGAATGTATCTAGAAATGGGAGAGTACACTTACTTACAGCTCTCTCTAAAAGTGACAGAGTTAGACTTGTGTGTCTATAGTACAAGGAATCAAATGTGTTAATCCTTTGTTTGCCACTGACACACACCAAGGTGTACATGCTAATAATATTTAGTGGATGGTTCCTAATGAGCTGTAATTATGGAAACCGAGGAAAGATCCTGTTATATGATAATCTCTGACTGCCTGTTTTGGGTTAGTAATTTATACATAAATACTTATTTCATACAAAATTGAGTCGAATCATAAATCAGGACCAACAGCATTTCTCTTTGGATTGTATCCACTAAGAGTCAGACTGTTGGAATCAAATAAAGAATTACCAGCTGTATCACTTCTTACACTTCCGTATGATGAATATGGATGTGAATCTAATCTCTGAGTAAAACTTCATAATTCTCCAACTGACCCATCACTTTAGTAAGCTCCACTGATTCAAAATACACATGTGGGCATTTCCCTCTTTTGTTTCCAAGCACTGTTTCAGATGGAACTGAAGCCTGTAGTTCCAACAAAACTCAACAAAATCGTATGGTGCTTTTAAAGGCCACTAGTCTTTCACATGCATACTCAGCTTGGGGAAGGCAGATAGGAAGCATGGAGATGTAGGAGTATGTTTACATATTTAATGCCCTTCATTTTACACCAAGAGAAACCAAGGCAGAGGTGGAAACAAAGTACATTTTCACAGTCTCCTATTAAGTGCTTTTCACACACACTCAGTCTTTGTACCAATCCCTGACATTCATAGCATTGTGCTCTGCCACCAGGAGATCACTTACTTAGTGTCTGATAGGGTCAAATTTGAGCTTCTAACACACCAATCCATCTGATACATTTGGAGAGAGCAGACACTTAACTACAGACCCAAGGGTACAGAATGTCAGATGGGGTCCTTGCTCTGACTGACTCCACACAGAAAATTAGGATTCATCTTTGATATCAGTTCACTTGTTTATGTGTCTGTATGTCTGTGTGCACACATGTATAAATACACATGTTAATGAATTTGTACATATGTGTATGTGTATAAGGTGGTCAGAGGTCAATTTCAGATGTTCTTCCTCATAAACTATACATTGTGTTTTTCTGAGAAACAATATGTCCCTGACTCTAAGCTTGGCAATTTGGCTAGGCTGGAAAACTAGAGGGTTCTAGAGAGCAATCTTTCTCAGTCTTCTAGGCACTGGTATTCCAAGTAGGCACTATCCTGCTTAGAATTTTAAATGTAGGTTCTGGGATTTAGACTCACGGCCTCCTGCTCTTGTGACAAGCACTTCATTGACTGGTTCATCTCCCTAGCTTCACAGTCTCAGTTATTCAGAATTTTTCCTTTTTTTTGTTTGTTTGTTTGTTTTTTACATTTTTACATTTTTTTGGGCCCATAATATATGACTTTTCCAAATCATCATCTTGTGGGACAAGTGTTGGTATGGTACTATGATACCTCCACACTAACATCTTTCTACTGTACTTGTAGCTCTTCTCTAGAATGTGTCTTCAATGCCTCTACATGAAAAACTTAACAATCTCAAAAATAGAAAAATTCATCCCAGAGCCAACAGAGGATTTAGAATGCCAATAATCTACTGTGCAGCTTACGGGCCAGATGCTCTAACAGATAGTATGTTTGAAAATCTACTGTGCACTCATTTAAAATGAGTACCTGGGAGGCTGTGATCACCAGCAGCTCATCTGTACTGATGATGGGTCCATCAGATTACCATCAGACCTGGAGCAGTGTGTTCACTTGGAAGAAGCTACCGGATGTATCCACTGTTCTCCACATAGAGCTTCACCTGGTGTTGCAACAAGATCTTAAGGACCCAGAGTTTCCGATGCTCTGCTTGGGTAGCCATGTTCTCTTTCTTTCCTTGTGTGCTCTTTCAAATCTTTCACAGGCACCCATCCTATCTCTGCCTAATTACCTTCTGCTGTCTCCTTCCAGGCTCCTCATTTTTAGGGTGATTTGTTTTAATCTTAGTATAAAGCTTAATCTCTCCACCTGATCAGTATGCCATGATCCTCTATTCTACATTTAAGTGTTTTTTTACCCTACACCTAAGCATATGTGGGAAGTTGTAAGAGGATTGTTACATAGAGAGAAACAAGAAATGGGAAGGAAAGGGATGTTAGATGGGGATGTGGGAGGAAATGAAAGAGGAGGGTACAAAGCTTTCATAAGATTGATAGACGGCACATGGGTATATGGAATTCTCAAAAGAAAAATACAGGTATTATTTAACTAAAGCTTAAGGTTCAAACAGAAAGAATAATCCAATGAAACACTGTTTTACAGTGGTTAAATTGTGGGCTTTTGTGTGAAAGTGTGTGACACATTTGGTATAAATGACTTGTAGTTATTCTCCTATAACTGGGAAGCTTCAAGTTAAAAATAATAATATGTGAAATAAATCGTAATTCATTAAAATTTTTATGTGCAGGTGTGTGTGTTTGTGTGTGTGCTCGTGTGTGAGAGAGAGAGCACATGAATGTATGTGTGTGTATGTTTGTGTGTGTGTGTGTTGTGTGTGTGTATGTGTGTTGTGTGTTGTGTGTGTTCTAGTTAGTATTTTCAAAGCTCTAGAAAAAGATCCTCTGGAGCTTGAGTTAGTGATCATTATGAGCCTTCAGTGTGAGTACTGAAAACAAAACTCCAGGCCTTTCCAAGAGAAGAAAGTGCTCTCATAGCTCAGCCATCTTTCCATTCCCAGTTGCTCACTTTAAAGGCCAAGGATAGATGCAATGAAGATGCCTAGGATGACATACAGTGAAGAGAGTTCCATCACTCTGAACTTCAAGTGGAAAGTACAGAGTGGAGATGAAAAAAATACTCCTTTGAAGTTTCTTAAGACCAATCACTCAATTAGAAAAAACCAACCAACCAACAAACAAACAAACAAACAAATAAATAAATAAAACCTGAGAAAAGTTGAAGTGTTTACAAATCTTTGTTCAGTCAGAATGCTAATCTCTCAAACTAATGCTCATCACAAGCATACCTCAGCATCAGGGCTTCAATCATCTGGTCCATATTCTCACACATACTGTAGCAATTATTTTCATTGGTCATAAATTATAAATAATTTTTTGTTCATGCTAGGTTTCGATTCAGGACCAGCTGTAGCTAAATATATCACTGTATGTAGTAGATCTGAGCCTTTGGACTCATTGCTTAATATTTATTGTTGGAGGAGACAGATAAAGAATGGTATGTTGAAGGAAAACCTGTGCCTGAAATCTGTCATTCCTGTGAGGAACTAGCGCCTGAACATATTGAATGCGCAGTAAGCCAGTTTTAATGACTATTCAGAAAGATCAACTCTGTGTATGAAATATTATTTCACTTTTTATCAAAATGAGCAGTGAAATAATCCCCTAGAGTATCTTTGTGGACGCTGTTCAGTGACATAATTTACTCATGCTGACAAAAGAGTAATAAAGTGCCCAACGTTTAAAAAACATCTTCCTTGAAAAACACATTTCGAGAGAGTCTCTTACCTGACTGGCCCTTGCTTGAAAGGTTCCCTCCCTAAGATCTCTTAAATGATAGTTTGAAAAGGGTTCCTTTGCCTTATTCTAGACTATGAACCTGAAAATGAGAAAACGTAGAGGAAGGGAATTCCCACAAAACACTTACTTGTTCGCACTCCTGAGTCTCTGCCAAAGCAGCTCTTCTCCATCTGAGAGAACCTTCATCCTGTCATGTTTGCCTTTTGCAAGCTGCCCACTGACACAAGGCTTCTCAGTTATATGTAAGGACACTCATTCTCAAGCATGTTCCTTGACGTTACTAATCAGAAAATTTACCCTATTGCTTCTTTCTTCCAGAATAATTTCTTCTCCCTGACAAAATCCCCAGCAAGCATCATCTCATCTCACTCACCTTCGGATCTGCATTTACTACATGCACTGAGAAATGGTAGGTCCTGTTTCTACAGTATCATGTGAACCCTCCTGAATTTTGCTTGGTGTGTACTGCATGTGACTGTTATGTATTGCTGGCATGTCTACAGCTTCACAGTTGAAACAGCTACTATAGCAATTTGTGGTGGTCCGTTTATCATAAAACATTCAGGAGTTACTGCCCCCAAGTATTTGACCACAAAATCAAACAGATATTCTGATCAGTATCAAATTTCCCCCCCTTTGGTCATAATATAGGCATGCTACATTTCTTTCTTAAATGTTTCTTTCAACTCACTACAAACTAAACTTTTCCTGACACAGTCATTCACCATTTTAGGCATAGGTACTTAATTCAGATACTTCATTAAGCAAGGGTATATACCCTTTTCTTCTAGCACAGGAGACTATAATTCATGAACAATATAGAGAATTTCTTAGAGTTGTAAGTCTTATGAGAAAGGTGTTCTGATTAATGAGGGATTGGTAGCCAACAAGCATGTGAGATTCTAATAAAAACTATCCGTTCTGGACTGTGAGACATATACATGTCTATGAAGGTGTAGTGGTATACAAGGAGGATTCTGTTGCATCATCATCATGAAAGGACTGGCAAGGAGATAAGGAATCCTATATTGGTCAGAAAGCAGCGTGCACATACAATCAATGCTCAGTTGCAGGTTTGTGTTTTCTTCTTGTGTTAGTGGAATAGTTGAAGAAAAGGAGTGGACTGGTGTGACATGCAGCTTTATGTGATGACTTGTGCATATTTGTCCAAGAACAAACCAGATTGAGTATTTCTGAACTGTTTAGGCTAGAACTCCACAGAAAGCTACTATAGTAAACAAATGCCTTTTATTATTAGCTACAAGCTAGAATCCAGACAACCCTGAAGACTATATCATAGGGAATCTTCCACTTCTTATGTATATTTTCTTAGAGGGAAGAATTATTCCATTATTGCTAGAAACATCTCTCTGCTAGCTTCTCTCATTATGCGCAGTATGCTTGTGTGTGGCTCGCACAGCTGAAATGAGCAGGATTTTACTTCATGCATAGTTTCTAGTAATTGTTTTCCTAAAGTGTATTATCCAGCGGGGACATTTCTGGGCAAGCCTTTTCAACCTGTCAGCTTTCTGTCAGTTACATTGCCTTACTAAGGGAGCAGCTTGATGCCACATAAGAAGGATCTAGAGAGACTGTAGCCCTTCTGAGATTCAAGGGAGAATCACAAGTCTAGAGACCAGAGATAGAGTGTAAACTAAATGTGCTTATAAAATGTGAGCAGCTGTCAGTACATTAACTACTCAGTTCTTCCAGTTCAAAGGGTTGCAATGTCACCACAGAGCCTTCACTTCACAGATAAGAAACCGAAGTTTAAATATGATAGATCTGATAACAATACTATGAAATCCCCATGCTTTCTTTGATGAGTTCTACTCTATTTGGTCTTCAGGGCAGACCAAATCTATTTCGACTTACTCACGGAATAGTTGTAAAGGTAAGTGTGAAAGGCTGCTTGCTTGGTGTATTAAGTAGACTCTTCACTCTTCCCTCAAGCCCAATCTAGTCTAGGATTTATTAAATAAGTTTACTCTGTTTTTTTATTAGATACTCTCTGTATTTACAGTTAAAAGGTTATCCCCTTCCCCTACTCTGCTCCCCCTCCCCTCCCCCTCTACTTGTTGCAAGACTTTATCGCCTACAATATAAAGCCTGCTTTGAAAATCAAATATTTCACCAAAATGACCAAATTAATAAGAGTATCAGCTTTTGAAGAGCATGTGCCAAGTGGAATTGCGTCCTTTATGCATTACCTTGGGAAACACTCTAAAGGACTCTGTCAGCAAAGTTTCCTTTTGATCGGAAAGAAAAAAAAAAAAGAACATTTAAAGCAAAATCCTAGAATCACAGAAAGGTTAAACCACTTATACAAAGTCTGAGAGTTAATAGTAAACCATTGTCTGTCAAATGGGACTCTGAGGCAAAGATGGAGAACCTAACTGAACCAAATGTAAAATACCAAGACAGTGGAACTGAGTCACAGCTATGCTCACTCTTGCTCCTGTTTATACAACTACTATTGAGCTGCAGTGGTGGTGTGACTCAAATGGTTACTAAACTCCAAATCATATTTACTCTCTTCCCTCCTGTGGTTTGACTATGTCCCAACCAAAGTTCCTGTGTTTGAAATTTAATCACAGGATGAGTGCATTAACTGTAAATGGAGGACACACATTAAGAAGGTAATTGAGGTCAGATGAGGTCCTAAAGGTGGTGTTCCCAAAATAGCAATGGCATCCTTATATAAAGAAGAAGAGAGACCTGACATAGCATGCTTGTTCTATGTATCCATTGGGATGCTGCTTCCCAATAGGACAGCAGAAAGGTGCTTAGTAGGTGCGGAAAAGATGTGGGTAACAAGATGTGGTTAACAAAATGTGGGTAATAATCTTTTGTATTCTGCTACTGTAATAGAAAGGCATGATGCTACACATACACAATCAAGATAGATAGATAAATGGTAGATAGCATTCCTGTGCCTGAATTTTGAATTTCCTTAACAAGAGAGACTTTTGGTTGTACAGCATAAGCTTCCATTTTAGTATAATTACCAGTTAAAGTACTGTTTCTTTCTGGAACTATATCCAACAAAACCAGTTTTTAAAAGGTTGAAACAGAAAATTATATATCTAAGCAGGAAGAGTGCTGTAGTTGTATGTGACCTGTGATGTTGGACATGTCACAAGCCCAAGAAGCAGTTCCTAAGGTTAACATTGACATTCTGTGCCCAAAGAGGAACATGCTATTGAACCTTCTGCTTGCAGTTGTAGGTGACCTTCTATGATAGAGACCAGGAAAGGAGACCACCCAGGAGGTGTTCAGGACACCTGTTCTTCAACCTCAGCTACACTAATTTTTCTTGAATCATTTGTAAGAATTTTGCTTGTCTGTTTCACTAATGTTGTCTTTGTGACTATGAGCCACAACTGTGAGTGCTAGGAACTGATCTCAGGTCTTCTGCAAGATCAGTATGTGCATTTACCTACAAACCCACCTCTCAGCATTTGTTTGCATAGTTTTAAAGTTATACATGTGAGACATCAGTGGTTAGATTATGTAAATGCTAACCAAGTTCACGTTTTCAATTCTCTTTTACTCAACCATTCCAAAAAGAGTAATGAAATACCTGTTTTGATTTCATAAATATCTACTTCAGAATAGAAATGAAGCAAGAATTTTGAAAACAGTTCTTAAGAGACCTTGACCAGTAAGTCCAGAGAAGGTCCAGGAATCTCTGATTTTCACTCTTTGCTCTAATCTGGTACAAAAGGCTTCTATTCATTTATTTTCTCATTGATTTCTTTGTTAAAGAGGTTGAGAAAGAAGCAGAGAGTAGATTTTCTATATTCATATTCTTTATCTAAATATCACTTTGAGTAAGTCAAACAAAGGGGCTTGTTCTCTGGTAAAGGGAGTTGATTTATCACTTGGGTGAGTGCTTCCAGAAACACATGTAGAATAGTAATAACAGACCATGTGCTCTCTGCATTAGATTATATGCGGATTTCAAAGGCTGCAGCGCATATAAGCACATTAAATTCTGGTGAGGAGGGGATGTTTGTGGGAGACACTGTATCTATATGAAGTGTCACAGGGTTAGGCACAGGACCAGAATTTATTGAATAGATTGAGATATTTTAAAAAGTGAATCATCTAGTGGCTAGTGTGCTTTGGTATTCTTCTTTAAGGTCACCATCTAACCCAGACCTCAGTGACATCAAAGGGATTTCTAACAAGTGCACAATAAAAACTCAATGACTATAATCATCCAATGCTGGACATGAATGCAAGTATATCCTCTCTATTATAATGATAAGAACACTGATGCAAATGACTGACATATGGGGTTTGAGTGGCATTTAGAATCTTTCCATGTTTTATGTAAATTTTATTGTATCCTCAAGCTATCTCTGTAAAAAGATAATGTCATAGTCATATGAAACTCTGACAATAAGTATTAAGTAATTAAGGTTATCATTTGATAGAATAATTATCTAGTGCACTTCTCTCAGTCAATATAACTTTTGTGTTTACATGTTTGCTGCTGTTTTCTATATTATATTTTTATTTCTTTGCTTTTGTTTTTTGTTTCATTGGGAGGAATCAATATCCTGCTGGTTATTTATACTTTCTATTACCCCTGGATGACCATAGCATGCCTTCCTGGGTTCTTCCTGAATAGTAGCTGGGAAACTCTGGTAACTTGATATTTACCCTATATCTGCCAGCCAACTGCCTACTGAATATGGTTGAACCCCATGTCAAAGTTTAGAAAACACACGACACACTAATCAAAGAAACCTCTGTGGTTTACTCACTTTTTCTAGGCTAGACATTCTGATCATCACGCCATGTTCCTTCCTCTTTTCAAGCTACTCTGTTTGTTTTCTCTCACTTTTAACTAAGCAATCATAAATGAACTAGAATTTTTTCACAAAATTAAGTGCATTCAAATAAGGGCATCGAAAATTCTTAGTGGTCTGTCTCTTAAAATAAACCTTATAAATGTTTATATTTTTACATAAAAGCCTACTCATCAACACAGTTTTCCTGCTTTGTAATCTTATAAGAACTTTATAGTTTTAAAATTGAAAATATAAATTATTTTTTCATACAATACATCTTAACCACGATTTTCCTTCTTTCCCTTTCTCTTAGCACCTCTGCCCACATCCCCTCTCCTCCAGACCTACTCCCACTCTGTTTCCTCTTCAGAAATAATTAGGCCTCCAAGAGACAGTAGAAAAACAGGACAAAACAAGACTAGTAAAACCAGGTAAAAGCCATCATATCAAGGTTGGACAAGGCAATCCAATAGGAACAAAGTCCCAAGATTATACAAAAGTGTCATGGACACACCTGCTTCTACTGTTAGTCCTTCAAAAACACATCATGCCAACAGCCATAACATACAGTTTTTAACTATTCTATATACTTCTTACCTACATAGAAATTTGATTTTCTATAATGGTCATCAGGTCATTGTTGGTTACAGGATATGCTGTAATCTTTCGAAAGTTAATTTTAAGAAAGGCTGAATCTTCTGACTATTTGTATTTTTAGGTTCTTAGTACATATTAATTCATCATAGCTCTTTCTTTTATGATCTTATTACAGCCCTCCTTATTCAATTTCTTGCTCTATATATGCTATTTCACACACATATGTTCACTTACTCCTTCCATTGCAGACTTATCTAAGCAAACGTTCAGACACAAAGAGTGAAGACTGTGCTTTCCAACTTTACACTGGGAATCATGTGAGTCCAAGAGATCTGAACAAAATACACTGGTAATCTCCAGCTCTGCTGTGTCTTCAAAAATGAAGAGGCCTCTTATTCCCTTCCAATTTATCCACTTGATTACTTAAGTTGGTAAGTTTAATGTCCTTGAGGTTGTGAAGTCAGCATGGGTCCTTGGGGACTTGCAGATATAGCCGCATAGATGTTATTAGCACAAAGAGTAAATGTTCTCAAGACTAAAAACTATTTTTAGTTTTTCCATCACACATGCCTATTTCTATATTGTCACATTACAAATTCATAATTCCCTATTACTTTCCATATTCTTTTCAAAGAACAAAAATTCAGAAAGAAACTCCATAGTAACTTATCTATGTCTACATTGTTCATTTTATGATTAAATCTGTCCTTCTGTCAAGCCCTTTATAATTCCACACCCAACTCCATTTTCCTGAAAAGAATTAGTTTCTATGTTACAAGATCATATTCACTGTGTTTGGTTGCTACATTAGAGCATTGAAGAAATGGTCTTCAAAATGTTCTGTACTCATATTTCTGTCACAAGTTAAATGCCAAAACATGGAATTATCCTGCCCTGGTTAATAATTAAACATCATCCATTTTTTTCTCCCTTAACTACACACTTACCAAATGAAAAGAAAAGGTATGTAAAGCTATAAAACTATAAAAAAGGCAAAGAGATTCATAACTGGCTCACACATATTTGTGAGCACATCATAGGCATGAAGTGGAGCCTTTTGTGTTTAGTCTTTCAAAGATGGGGAACTATTTGGAAGAAGTTCATCATGAGATATGATGCTTTGGTTAATCTTTTGAGTGGAATCATTGAATCTCTTTACAGTCTCAAAAAAATCCAGAAGCTTCCCTCTTTCAAAGAATGCACACGTTTGTGAAATCAGATGAATACACACATGTTTGTGCAACCAGATGTGTGTCTTCATAAATACACAGAGTATTTGGTTCAATTAGTTTATGTTCCCCTGTGTGAATTCAAGAGTAAAAACTAGACTTTAATTGAACTTCTGATATGAAAACCAGAGACAGAATTGTGGCGTCACACAAGGCTCTTACATGTGTGAGTCCTGTCTTTCTAGTGTCCCATTCCCTTGAATGTCTAACAGTCAATTGCCATAAATCATCTACTTCGTGCACAGGAGAAGAACTGCATTATATATGGATGAAATAAGTCAAGATGGACATAGACAAAGCGTAAGGTAAGAACACATATAGCACTGATTAAGAGATATTCTTTTTTGGAAAAGACTCAGATTGAATAGTCTTTTTAAAATTTTGAAACTGAAAAAAAAGCACTAGGCTTGATAAAACTATAAAAAACTATAACCACATAGGTGACAGTGTAAATTGCTTATATTCTCATGGACACTCATTATACTTGGTTTACTAAACTCCAATCTTCATTTAACAACTGACAGCAAAAGTAAAGGTAGAAACAGAAACAACAGTGGCTATTTATACAGCATCTTACAGAGTAACTTACAGATACATGTCTGAAGGACAGAAAGGGGTTCACCACTGGACGAAGGCCTCCCTAAAAAGTGCCAGATTCATAGTAATTTACAGCTAATATTTTTAATAAAGAGCCACAGTTTAAACTAACTTAATTATACCTATACTTTTTGAGCTGGAAAGATGACTCAGCTGGTAAGGGAGCTTATCAGCAAACAGCTGAGTTCAGTTCACAGGACCCATGTGGTAAAAGCAGATAACTTACTCCTGCAAGCTAGTATATGATGTTACATTTGCACCAAGGTACACACACACACACACACACAAACACACACATCAAAATAAAATATGATCAAAAAATAAAAACCTCATATAGGTAATTATCTCTTCCTATTGTTTCTTTTAATTTGAGAAATAATTTGCATGCCACTAACTAAACAGTCTTTTAATACGGTTTAGTAATGTTTCTACATGTGCTAACTTCTAATTTAAGGTTGGAAACATGTCCATGAAGCTAAAAAATCTATTTTGTTATTAACTCACTCCATGCAAATATTTTTCAAGTTTATTAGCACTTTCTGCCGAAATGACACTGAAATAAAACTTTGATTCCTTATGCGTGGAAATTTAGTTTACTTGGGATGTATCTGAAATAAAGCCATGGCTCTCTTTATATTACTGCAGATATATATTGCTAAAGGACCTTGGCACCTTCTGAGAAATATCCTAAATGTCTGAACATTACAGAGTGATCCTACAAAAAGTGTCAACCATAAAATGTGTGTCTGCTCTTGGGAACATGAAGTTACCATTTTGTACATGAGACCTTTGATCCTAAAAACTATTACTCAGTGCACAATGAGATGGTTGTGTCCTTAGAGAACTTTACTTACTTAAAAAGAAAACACTTTCAAATACTTTCCACAAAGCATAATTCTTTTAAAATTTATGGTTTTGATTCTGATCATATGTGTTGGAGTATAAACTAAACTTCCATCATATAAGACATAGATATGCAATTGTTTATGCAAAGCAACATGATAAAAGCCTTTTAATCTTATTACATTACCTTGATGCCCTTGTAGAAATTTGTTCATACATATGGGTAGATTTATGATTTCTGGATTGTTTTTAACAGAACAATTTTTCTATTTTTATTTCAATGTGATATTCTAGATTATTCTAGCTTTCTAAGTCTTAAAATTGCCCATTGTAATGCTTATATTTATTGTCTTTTTAAAGATTGGGTTAATGGCTGTTCTAAGTCACAAATGTTTCAACACATACTTTATAATTAGCTTTGCAACATTTACCCAATAAAATCCTGCTGGGAGTTTAAGAATTACACTAAGCTTACAGATCAATTTTGGTATTGTTTGCATACCAAGGCCTACCAGGAGCTTTAGTAGATGTATTCATGTTTTATTTAGGCTCACAAGGCTCAAATAGGCAATACCCAAAACCAACTTAAGTTCTCAGATGGAATTAGGTCCATACGAAATTGTCAACAAGGTGCAGTCAGGCGTTCTTGTTCAACTGCAGCAGTGCACAGACCTAATCGCTCTCTAGGTGCTATCTGTCTTCTTTAATGACAGCTGAAGAGAAATGAGACAAGATCCCATTGTGAACTCATTGCACTATAATAGGTCTTATGTGAGCCCTAGCAAAGCTCTTTATTTTAATGATGAAAATAACTATGATGGATATAATTGTATTCTGATGAAGCAGCAACCCTCCCCCCCAACCATATTTAAACTCAGTTCTCTAATTTAAGTGCATACTCTGTAAGAATGTCTGCGTTCATTTAATGTCTGTGACTGTGATAAAAGTATATTCGCAAAAAGTGACTGGGGCCATGAGGGGTCATTTTAAATCACAACTCTAGGCTACAGTTTATTGCTGCAAAAAAGTCAAAGCAAAAACTTGAAGCAGTAAAAGCACATTGACAAGCAAAAGCAGAGCAAGGATGGAAGAACGTACGGTTTCTTATGCTCCTCACCCTCCTATACACTTACATAGTCAATGACCCAAAAGAAGGTAATGGTGCTACCCATAATGGAAGAGTCTTCCCACATAAATTATTTATTCTGTGTAAATATATGGTTATGTGTGTGAAAGCCAGAGACAGCAGAAATGTATCCATTCTATCTTTTTATTTCTATCTCTGTATTTTGTACATTAGTCAAAGTTCAGACATTTTGGATTTCCTTTCTCTCTAAAACACACACACACACACACACACACACACACACACACACACACACACGCATCCTTATCATATAATTGCCTGTCAGCTTAGAAAGAACTTGGCTGTCTCTCCTTTTTTAAAAGCTTTTTTATTTTATGTTTCTGAGTGTTCTTTCTTGAATCACTCCAGAAAAGGGAATCAGATTGAAATCTTTTGGCTTCCAAAATGTTACAGTACACCCTGTGTGTCTAGTGTATTCTGTGAGAGGTTTGAATTCAAGTATGCATTATTAGTGCTCAAGTCAAGGTCTGTGGCATTTGCACCATTGAGGTTTGCCATGCCTGGATTGTTAGCAAGTTGTGAAAGCATTGAATTCTTGTCTGGTGACATGAGCCACCAAATGGGTATTGGGGATTTAAATAAGATCTTGGAGAAAGTACCCAGTGCTCTTAACTGCAGAGCCATCTATCTCTTCAGTCCTGGGTTTCTCATTTTTTTTTCTATCTTCCTTCTCAGGGTAGCTGCTTTGATTTCCAATTTATCAGAGACATTGTTCCTACTCTTAAATGTAGTAATAATCCCTGAGCTATGAAGTGAATAAGTAAATGATCAAAAAAGTGATCTAAAAAATGTACATTTCGACTGAAGGGACAGTGCAGGATTAAGAGCACTGGCTTATTTTGCAGAGGACCAAGGCTTGGTTCCCAGTACCCATATATTGGCTCACAACTTCTGGCTTTACTTGGGCATCATTCATGCATGTGGTCCACATACAGGCATCCAGGAAAACACTCCTACACATAAAATTAATTTTTTTAAAAAAGATACATTCCCCCATTTAAGAAAATCAAAACCAGTGTCAGCTGAGGATGTGACTCATCTGAGGGGATACAAGTAGGAACAGGGAGGAGCAGGGAATGTAGTTTGGAAGATAGAGTGCTTGATATGTAGCTCAGTCTCCATGTGGGTTTCCCAAAAACTGGAGTAGGTGCTACCCTAAAGCTGTTGTTTGTCTGTGAAATCTGTTTACCTAACTAGACTGCCTTGTGGCCTCAGTGGGAGAAGATGAATCTAACCCTTCAAAGATTTGATGTGCCAGGGTAGAGAGGGAATACCCAGGGACCCCACCTTCTGAGAGAAGAAGGGGGAAAATGGGGACTGTGGACAGCAATCCAAATGTAAAGTGAATAAAATAAATTAATGGGAAAAAAACAATCAAGACAGTCCTCAAAGTCATACCCACTGGTCAACCATAAATAGAAAATCACTTGTGACAACTCTTCTTTCAGATGATTTTAAGATGTATAAAGTTGACAATTAATTAGAAATGACTATCACAGGCTCCATATTATGGGTCCATTTTACCATGGAAAATGAATGATATGTACAGTTTCTTTGGCTCATTTAGTTCTAGCCAGTGTGGCAGCCATTATAGAAGTTGACATTTTCATTGACCATTGTCTAAGCTCTATGATACATCCTACAAGGATTCCACCAAAATTTTTCAGAAAAAAAAACTCCTACATTAGTGAACTGGCTGTAGGAAACAATGATTGCTCTCTTTGCTTAGAAAAGAACTGTTTCCATCCTGTTCTAACAAAATGATTAACATCTTGGTTCTTTATTTCCTTTTTAGTTGTTGCTATAAGACACAATAACCATGAAAACTTATTTTTAAAACATTTAACTGAAGGCTTACAGTTACAGAGTATTAGAGTCCTTGACCATCATGGAGGGAAGCATGGTAGGAGGCAGGCAGGCAGGCATGGCAGTAAACTTTAGCTGAGAGTCTTAATCTTGATTCACAGGCAGAGAGAGCTTAATGGGAATGATTCGAAACCTCAAATCACATGCTCAGTGACATTCCTTAATCAAGAATACGTACCTCCTAATGCTTTCCACCCTGTCCCACCAACTGCCCACCAAGTATTCTTATGTAAGCCATTCTTCTTCAAAGCAGCACAACAGATGAATAACATTTATCTATTTCAACATGAGATACAGGAGAGTCAGGTGTAGATATGTAGATTCATGCCAGGATTGCTGTGAATCTTGATAAGCCTTGGCAGAACATGCAGTATTCAACCAACCAACATGTACACCTGTGCATAAACAGAAACCTGGAATAGTGCCCTGGAAAGCTGTGTAGAAAACCCACATAGTTGGCAGTCCTAGAGTCCCCACCAGACACCAGTCCCATTTTTCATGCCGATGGAAGCTTGGGACCATTTTAGAAATTCACAGTCAATCTCTCTTCTCTATTTCTCAATTCACTAACTCACTCAAGGTGGTCAGGCTTCTGGTTATCAGTGAAGCCACCATGTTGTGGGTAACTGAGAAACTTTGAATGAATTTCTTTAATGCATAGAAAATAAGATTTGGTTTAAGTTAGATCTTGTCTAGTTAAACTAATGTCAATGATTATGAACCTTTTTAAATTTTATTTGTTTTCAGACATGGTCTTGGGTCTTTCATTTGAACCTCTGCTTATTTTATAGCTGAAGAGTTCTTCAAGCTTCAATTTTTCTTCCTCCGTGTGAATGCAGGGATGCACGATTATTTCTCGTCATATGTTGCTGACAATGAAACTCAGGTCTACTGCATGTTAGGCAAGCATGTTGCCAACTAAGTTACAATAGCCCCTAGACACAGTCGCTTTTTGTTATACCATACTATAAAATAATTTCCAATTTAAAGATAAGTTCCTGGATAAATAATGAGAAATGATAATATTAAATATTAAATGCTGACTACAAAATGTTCAAGCAACATATGAACCACTATGAGCATTAATTATGATGAAGATTGGCAAGAGAAACATTGATACTGATGCTGATGATAATGATAGTGATGGTGAGACAGATGATGGAGATTAATGACTCTCTGAAATAGTCCCTGGACACACTATTATTTGCCATGTATATAGTGATGTAAATCAAACACTGCGTATAAAATGATGTCATATAATATATTGTATATTAAACAATATCAAATTTAACCTTAAACAAAAAGGTGTTAATTTTGAAGTAAGCTTTGGACAAAGGAAGCTCTATTTAATTAATTCAAGATTATAGTGGTTGTTCATAATAACCTAGGCACAGGCCTTTGAACAAGTGGGCTTCATGGAAGAGAATGAAGAACTGAATAAATAACCAGGAGAACAACTGAAATTTTGATTTAAATGACAGGGAAAATAAAAACTTTGGTGAGTTAGCTCCCAAGAATGCATGTTAGAAGTAGTAAACAAACTTTCACATATTGTTATGTGACTTCCATAGAGGGGGAAAGACAAAGGAGGGGGGAGAAGGAGAGGGAAAGAAAGGGAGAGAGAGAGAGGGAATGATAGAGAGAGAGAGAGAGAGAGAGAGAGAGAGAGAGAGAGAGAGAGAGAGAGAGAGAGAGAGAGTGAGAGAGAGGGAGGGAGGGAGGGAGGGAGGGAGGGAGGGAGGGAGGGAAGGAGGGAAAGGAAGCAAGTGAGAGGGAGAGAGAGAAAGAGATTTAGATCCCTGATAAGTATGTCAAGATTGAGGTATGAGTGAGGCAGAAAATTCCAACTAGGTAAATCAATGTGTAACTGCATCTTATTAATTATAAATTTTCTTCCTGTTCATATGTATTGGCATAAATGTAGCCATCTAAAAATCTTATTTTAGAAGCCGCAGTCTGTAAATTAGTAGATTGAATTACTCCCAACAGAAATGCTTACTTGGTGTACTTTGAAACAAGATGGATTTAGATTTAAAATTAAAAAGGGCATAAAGATTCATATATCTATATAGTTTAAGATAGTGCAATCTGGTTTAATGCAGGACTTCCCTGCATCTATGGTCATAATTCACTATATAGAAAGAGCAGCTGTCCTGTGTAGGAAATCTTTGTTCCCTTTGGGTTTTAAGGTCACTCCACTTCCAGATGGATTGGTGTGGTATACTGTACAGTCTTTACATTCCTTCATCATTCTCTCCACTTCTTCATGCCTTGGGCATGACTACTGCCTTGAGTTCATGAGGTTCTGATATATCTCAACATAATTAGGAGAGATGGAAAAGATGATGTTGCTCGGGCTCTGAGACCTGCCCAGCACAACTGATACTTTTATATGTTTAAATTCTTCTTTCCAGAGGACCTACAGCATAGCACATAGGTTTCAGGTCTCCACTACAGAAATTTGCTAAAACACAATAAAATCAAACCAGCATCGACAACACACACACACACACACACACACACACACACACACACGCACGCACACACACACTACCACCACCACCACCAGCACCTCACCATATCAGAGAGACAGAAAATAGAGACAGAAAGAGGGGTGGGGAAAGGGAGGGGGTAGAGGGAGGGAGGGAGGGAAGAAGGAAGGGAGGGAAGAAGGAAGGGAAGAAGATAGGGAGGGAGAACTGGTAGGCGAGCCAGAGAGTAGGAGGCTATGGAGAGGAAGCCCTAAAAGGCTGCCACTGCTCCATATTAATCCATGTAGCATGGGAATCCACTGGGAATATACGCTTCGATTGGAAACTGTTTCCAGGAGGACATAGAGAATTATGTGATAAAATAACAGGGCACTTTCATTCCTTCAATAATTTTTGAAAGTCCAATGGGATGGCTGCAACTGAACGACACTGAAGACATGGGCAAAATTTAGAGGCAGATCACTTGGTCTGAAGTAAGATACTCTGCCTGTTGGAGAAGGGCAGAGCTAATACACACACTGAAGACTCCAGAGAGGACCCATAAGCTGAGGGAAGCAGGAAGCCTTTGTCCTCCTGCTTCTCATCCTCGCACCCGTTTGTAGAAAGCCAGCTAAACAAGCAATGTGTTTTGAGACTAATCTGGAATCTTGCTCAAACAGAAATATGTTCCTTCTCTTTAGAGCCTAGCTCCTGAATCTGTCCTCCAGAGACACAGCTAAGGTAACTTGAGGACATTTGAGAAAGGTCTGTGCGATCTGCAAAGCAGAAGAAAGTAATCCTTGAGATGAATGTTAATCCAAGGAAGGTCCAGGCTCTGCTTCAAAGTGTGAATTAAATCACAAAATCCAAGGAAGCCAGACTCTAGAGCAGGGCTTAGTAAATTGTCACTTATTGGGCACTGCCTCGTTTTATAGATAAACTTTCAACGCAGTGACCATTGTTATGTTACTTGTAGTGGGTATGTAACTGTTTATTGTGATATCACTCCTACCGAGGGTAAATCAAAATGGACATGTGGTTTTCAACAAAACATATGTTTGATGGTTTCATTCTCCCTGCCCAGACTGAACAAAATATTGAGCTAGTAAACCTTGATGTTAGTTACAATGGCCGATACAATCTGATACTCTCTGTATATATCCATAACTTATAAGACTCAAAGACCTGCCCACAGCCTTCTCCCCAAACTTCTGTGCAACTGCATCATTATTTCTTCCTATCAGCCTAGCAGAGGATTTGCCAATGATATTTAATCACTAAAAAGATCGTAATTAACCCAAATGCCCATTCAGCGGAACCTGCCACTGATCAAAGAGACTTTTAGACTTCTCACAACCTTATCTTGGAATGCTGAAATAAGCAGATTAAATAAATTGGGCTTTCTCTTCTCAAAATATAATGTGGTAAGTTCAATTATAAAGTTTCTCAGAATTTTAAACTAGGGCACATATATTTCAATCTCTATTTTAAGAATATATAATCACATTTTGAAGTTTAAAAAAAAAATCTTTTTCAGGGAATCGTCCAAATCCAAATTTGGTAAAAGCTTTGCATCTATTCAACACTAAAACTATTAATGTTTTCCTTCATGTGGTTTTGAAAATACAATGTATTTGTACTCAAAGATCAGCAAGTCATTTCTGTCTATAGTCAGGTAGTACCCCTATTTTCCAGCATCTCAGGATTCACAGAATAACATACTTGGAATAAATGTGAAAATGATATTTTAAAAAGCATCAAGTCCCTCTCACCATAGCCTAAGGTATAATAAGAATTGTGTTCCTTATCAGGCATATAACTGGCATCTGCCAATAACTGCAGCTGCTACTTCAGGTGAGCAGATTATTTAAAGCAATCTCATGAAGCACCACACATTGCTGTGAATGTTTCCATTTCTCAATCATTAAACAACTATTCATTGAAAACCATAAGAGTGTTTCCTCCACTGCCTCAGAGGTGAATCAAAGCTCAAAAGATACTGTTTTACTTAAACACTGATGACAGACAGGTGACCTGAAAAAATATTTTCTTATTTGTAAAATTATAAAATCTCCCCTCATTGCCTGGTACCATGTGTTAGCATTTTGATCTAGGCTTTCTTCACATACTCTAATCCATACAGGAGTAGCTCAAGGGGTATGCTAAGGGATAGAACAATGCTTAAAGTATCTTCTAATGCTTTTAGCTTTTATTATATCTCAATTCTCATCATTAAAATTATACACATACACACACACAAACACACACAAACACACACCCCCACACACACACATCTTCAATTCCAAATGTTTTCAAAGATGCAACCCACATTTAAAGAGCACCCGTAGTATATACAGAAGAGAGCAATGTCACTGGAATGACACAGATGTGCCTCTCTGCCTGTTACATTTCTTCCCTTTGTAATGTCTCCTATAACACAGCCATCTCAGATGTAGCTTCTTCCTGAAAAGCACATAATTTAAACAGTTTTCTTACATCCAGTCACAAATCCTAATATCCCACTCATCTGTCCTTTACTGGCTCTCATCATGCAGTTTGGTCACCCCCAAAGACATATTTTGTATAACACAGGCATCCCCAACAAGCAAAGCATGAACGGGATCCTGAAAATAAAGTTGAATTAAGGGCCACTGGAAAGTTAATCCCCATGATTCTCCTCCCAATTTGAGGATTTTGACAATTACTTAAATATTTGATTTCTTAATATTCTCATCAGTATACCAAAGGTAAGGTTTATTGATTTTGCTGGAATGTTGTAAAATTAAATCACTCAGTGTATGTAAAGTTTTTCAATTGGTCCCTTCCACATGGCAAATTCATAAACATGTCAGCTGTCATTCTGCTTCTTGCAGCTTTTGTCATGGCTTGCATTTACACAAACACAAACTCAACAGGACCTCTCAGTTTTGTTTTCCTAAAGTGCTGATAAGGGATTACATAGATTTGCCAATGTTAACCAAGGACTATGATGATGTGCTTCATGACAGCCAATTTACTTAGCTTTAAAGGTGACTGATGAGACATGCATACATTCATACATATATGCATACATGAATGAACATAAAATATATGTATATAATGTAAACACATGCACATATTACAATTTTATAGATGATTTCCAATAAAAGAATTGAGGATTATGATGGTAGATGGATCCTTTAAATAAGGTCAAATTCTTGGAAGGTTAATACTTTAATTATGTAATTGTGTTGATTTTTTGGTGTAAATCCTCATTCTGGAGGGACAGGACACCGTACCTTGAGAGTAGGATGGTTTTAAAGCAACGATGTCCCATGTATCTCTTCTTCTATGCTATCTTCTTGTCCTTTCAACAACCTACATAAACCATGGCTTCTCAGGTTTAGAAATCACAGCCTATAGTGCCAAACCCTACATAAGCTTCTCTTTTTTATACATGACTACTCATAAACATATTCTCCTATAGCACCAGAAAGCAAGCTAAGATACATGCTCACCTCTCATAACCAATGCATTGTTTGATTGGGCATTCTTTATCCAAATACTTTTGTGTGTTTTTCATTGGGTCACAATAAACCTCCAGTTAAGGAATCTTCAATTTCAAATCTCATTTCAGTAAAGGCTTTCTTCTAGAAACTTCTGAATGGGGTATGTGACAGAAATGTTTTTAATACTTATGCAAAACAGAATTCTCTTTTCCTTCTTTAGATGCTTATTTCTATACCATCAAACACACAAGCACACCACAAATACCATGGATTCAACTCAAAGTATATGTTATGAGTAGCTTTGCATTGCTCCTTTGTATGAGGGAATGGATGGGTGGGTGTGACTGCTGTTTGTCTCAGTCCAATTGAAGTGGGAACAACCTATGTTACTATTTGCTCACCACCTCCAGATTCATAAATATACTGAAAGGTTTTTAATGCAATAGCTGCTTCTCAAAATTACACCCACATTTGCAACTGTGGTTCACTCCATTATTTCTTCCCTGAGGCATGCTTAATGCTGTCTGAAAAAAAAAAAGCCTTAACACATCAGATTTTAAGCCTTTCCAGATCATTGTCACTTCAGAAATGCTGTGCTGGGAAGAAAGAGATCCATTCTTATACAAATAAACTTGCTTCAAAGATTCTTTAAGCCATTGTTCCATATCCAACTTCTAATCAATGTCTAAGTCACCTGTACTTCCACATGCCTTTTACTGGCTTCAGAGAAATGTTAGCCATTTGGATGAAATAAAGCCAGTTTCTGTCAGATGCCTCACTCACAGATGAGCCCCTATGAAGGAACCTGAAAATCTAGATCATGAAAATTCAAGGGCCATTGTATTTACTGTGCACATAGACACATACAGAATTAAAAAATAAAGCAATCTTTAAAATTTGGGGCCTGTGTAGAAGAAGTGGTGTTTTTCTCTCATGATATTCCTACTCAGCCATCAGTCTCAATAGAAGTGTATCCCTTTTTGAACCAAATCAATGAATCAAAATAAACATTTATTTATTTATTTATTTATTTATTTATTTATTTATTTATTTATTGTTGTTGATTTTCTCTGGAAGTATGTGGCAAAGGAACACAGCATTGAGTAACCCAGGGCAGGTTATTGGAAGCCTAGCAATCTATGGCCTTGGATTTTTTTTTTTTTTGAGATAAATACCACCCAACAGTCTCTGTCTCCATGCCATTTTTTCTTTCCAAGACTTGTCTATAATATGTATTTGCTTCTCTTCTAACATGATATTGAATGCTATTGATTTTGCAATTAATTAATTAAATCAATTTGTGCAGTTAATTTCTTCAGCACAGGGAGTTCAAATGGAAGATGAGAGATTACTAATCAATGATGTCTGTAAACATAGAATTTTATAAACATCTGTTTATTGAAAAATAGTAACTATGAATTGTGTAAACAAAGCTAAGAAAGAACAGCCACTGGTCTATCTTCTCTTCCATTCTCTCTCTCACTCTCTCTTCCTCTCCCTCTCCCCCTCTGTGTGTGTGTGTGTGTGTGTGTGTGTGTGTGTCTTAAGAATATGTCCCCTCATTGACTAATTATTCCTGAAGTATAACATTCAGAATGTCTCAACGTTTCAGGTTTGTGTCACCCTTAGACTTTGAAATCATTGAACTCAATAGAAAGGCCATATTTCTCCCCCTCCCCCTTCCCTCTCCCCTCTCTCAATTTTTCTTAGATTACTGTTCTTCCAATTACAGGGCCTTATCCCTCAAAAACAGCCATAGTGATCCAACATATAATTTGCTTCTTGTGCTATGCAATGAATAGCCATAATAATGCTGTTTGGGTCTTTAAACTGAGTTCAACAAAAACAAAAAAAAAAAAAAAAAAAAAAAAAAAAAAAAAAAAAAAACAAAAAAAAAAAAAACAAAAAAAAAAAAACTCTCCCATTTTGAGTTTTTGTGCATTTTTTTTACACAATTATTTTATATTTATTTTATCTGAAAAAATTAACTACTACCACATGAGACAGGATTGTTACTTTTTGTTCAGGCAAAAACATAAAGGAAAGGAATTTTATTTAATTTGAATAGAAGAAAATGAGTATAAGTTAAAATTCTAGTTCTGTGTAAATTCAACCTGTCGGTTCATGCCACCTGCCACCAGAAACAGCAAAGATCCATTGACACAGGCCTGGTGAGACTACACTGGAAGTAGCCAGAGAGCAGAGAAGTCTGTGCTGAGCACTTAGAAAGTGTGCCCCCCCCCCATAGGTACAAGGGAGCAGGATCTCTACCTTAGGGTCTCTGTTTCCACCTGGCAGGCCCATGCATACAGAACAGGCACTCAGGCCATTTGCCACCAGGAACAGCGGAGATCCAGGGATACAGGCCGAGTGAGACTGGACTGTGAGTAGATGAAAAGCAGAGAGGTCTGTGCCTAGTGCCTAGAAAGCACACCCACCCCCAGTGGTTCAAGGGAGTAGGAACTTTGCCTTAGGGTCTCTATTTCCAGCAGGCATGGCCCAGACTGCAGAACAGGTGTTCAGGCCATCTGCCAAAAGGGACAGCGGAAATCCATGGACACAGGCCTGCTGAGACTGGGCTGCAAGTAGCCAGGGCACAAAGAGGTTTGGGTTGAGAGCCCAGAAAGCGAAGGAATTTAAAATGGAAATAGAAACACTAAAAGAGACAACCCTTAAAGGTAAAAACCAAAAAAAGAAATCAGGAGTCACAGATGCAAGGACCTCCAGCAGACTACAAGCAATGGAAGAGAGAATCTCAGGGGCCTAAGACAACATTGAAAAAATAGACAAAACAGTCAATGTTCATAAGTGAGATTGGTCTGAAGTTCTCTTTCCTTGTAGGGTCTTTGTGTGGTTGAGGTACGAGGGTTATTGTAACCTCAAAAAATGTAAAAATTGGATATAGTACTACCTGAAGACCCAGCTATTCCACTTCTGGGCATATACCCCAGAGACACTTTAATACACAACAAAGATACATGCACCACAATGTTCATAGCAGCTCTATTTATAATAGCCAGAAGCTGGGAAGAACCCAGATGTCCTTCAGTAGATGAATGGATACAAAAATTGTGGTACATTTACACAATGGAATACTACTCAGCCACCAGAAACAATGACTTAACCAAGTTCTTAAGAAAATGGCTTCATCTAGAGAATATCATCCTGAGTGAGATAACCCAGTCACAAAAGAACAGACATAATATGCAGTCACTGATAGTGGGATGCTAACCCCAGAGGCTCAGACTGCCCCAGAAAAAACTCACAGACTGTGTGAAGTCCAAGAAAAAAACAAAACAAAACAAAACAAACAAACAAACAAAAAAAGTCATGCTCAATCCTTACCCACCAAGAACACATTGACAAATTCCGGGTTACACCCTGTATTACATGTACTGTTTGCTCATTGTAAAAAAAAAAAAAAAAATCTTTACACACCAAGAAAACTTTGTCTATTTCCAGGTTACATCTTGTTTTACTGTACTTTTTGCTCATTGTAACTAGTAAGATCATAATCACACTATCAAACCTTTAAAAAAAAAAAAAAAACCAAGTACTGACAAAAGTGTAATGTATGCTTTTATGCAAAAAATGCTTAAAATCTGTACATTTATCTTTGTTTTTTAAAATAAAGTTGTAAAAAAAAGATTATTTGTTCAGCTTCAGTGAATATTGCATTGGGATTTTGATGGAACTGTATTGAATCTCAAATTTGCGTTTGGTCAAATGGCTACTTTGTAATATTAACTCCACTAATAAATGAGCAAGGAAGATTTTTCCACCTATGGTTGAAAAAAATACACATAAACACATATAAAAGAGTGTTTCTTAATCTAAAAAAGAAAAAGAAAAAAACCAGTCAGAGAAGATGCAAAAGCCAAAAAGTCCAGGAGATCCAGGACACAATAAGAAGACCAAAACTAATTATAATAGAATTAGAAGGGGTCAAAGAATATCAACTAAGAGGCACAGTAAATATCTTCAACAAAATAATAGAAGAAAACTTCCCTTCCATTAAGAATGAGATGACCATGAGCATAAAAGAAGCCTACAGAACCCCAAATAGAGTGGACCAGAAAAAAAAAATTTCTCCAGACACATAATAGTCAAAACACCAAGTGCCCAAAGCAAAGAAAGAATACTAAAAGCAGTAAGGGAAAAAGGCCATATAACTTATAAGAGCAGACCAATCAGAATCACACCCAACTTCTCAACAAAAACTATGAAAACTAGAAGATCCTGGACAGATATCAATGCGACCCAAAGAGAACACAAGTGTCAGCTCAAGCTGATATACCCAGCAAAACTCTCAGTCACCATAGATGGAGAGACCAAGATATTCCAGGACGAAACTAAATTTACACAATATCTGACCACAATACCAGTACTACATTGAAGTATAGTTGGAAAATCCAATACAAGGAGGGAAACTACATCCTAGTAAAAACAAGAAAGTACCTAAGCAAAGAAACCAAAAGAAGAAAGACACACAGGCACAATTCTACCTACAAAAGCAAAAATAGCAGGAAACAGCAACCACTATTACTTAATATCTGTTAAAATAAATGGACTCAATTCCCCAATAAGACATAGGTTATCAGAATGGATACATAAACAGAATTCAGCATTTTGCTGCATACAGGAAAATCATCTTAGAGACAAAGACAGACAATATCTCAGAGTAAAAGGGTGGGAAAACAACTTCCAAGCAAACCGCCACAAGAATCAAGCTGGAGTGGCCATTCTAATATCGAATAAAGTAGATTTTCAACCAAAAGCTATCAAAAAAAGATAAGGAAGGACACAATTTACACATTAGAGGGAAAATTTGTCAGGAGGAATTCTCAATCCGTAACATATATGCTCCAAATACAAGAGCACCCATATTCATAAAACAAACCCTACTAAAACTTAAAAAAATACATTGCACCCCACACTATAATAGTGGGAGATCTTAACACCCCTCTCTCCTCAATGGGCAGATCATGGAAACAGAAACGAAACAAGGACAGAGTAAAACTAGCAGAGGATATGAACCAATGGAAATTAATAGACATCTACAGAACATATCATCCTAAAACAAAAGACTACATCTTCTCAGCACCTCATGGGACCTTCTCGAAAATAGACCATATAATTGGTCACAAAACAAGCCTCAATAGATATAAAAAGATTGAAACACTCCCATGCATCCAATCAGATACCATGGACTAAAGCTTGTCTTTAATAACAACAAGGAAAACAAAAAGCCCATATACACATGGAAACTAAACAATGCTCTCTAAAGGATAGCATGGTCAAAGAAGAAATAAAGAATGAAATTAAGGATTTTCTAGAATTTAATGAAAATGAAAATGCAACATACCAAAACCTATGGGGTGCAATGAAAGCAGTACTAATAGTAAAATTCATAGATCTGAGGGCTTCCAAAAAGAAAATGAAGAGAGCATACACTAGCAACTTGACAGCACAGTACCCCAGATACACTTTAATACACAACAAAGATATATGCACCACAATGTTCATAGCGGCTCTATTTATAATAGCCAGAAGCTGGAAGGAACCCAGATGTCCTTCAGAAGATGAATGGATACAAAAATTGTGGTACATTTACACAATGGAATACTACTCAGCCACCAGAAACAATGACTTAACCAAGTTCTTAAGAAAATGGCTTCATCTAGAGAATATCATCCTGAGTGAGATAACCCAGTCACAAAAGAACAGACATAATATGCAGTCACTGATAGTGGGATGCTAACCCCAGAGGCTCAGACTGCCCCAGAAACAACTCACAGACTGTATGAAGTCCAAAAAATAAAGAAAACAAAAAAATATACATATATTTACAAAACAAGAAGACTTTGACTATTTCCATGTTGCGTTTTGTTTTGCATGTACTCTACGCTTATTGTAACTATTAGGTTTTCAATGCATACTGTCAAGCCCTTGAAAAAAATCAAGTACTGACTAAAAAAATATATTCACATGCTTTTATGTAAAAATTATTTCAATGTCTGAAAAAACAGTACTGACAAAAATGTATAATTTTAAGCAAAAAATGTTTAAAATCTGTACATTTATCTTTGTTTTGTAAAATGAAGTCGTTTAAAAAATTACATATGCCAAAGCTAACACAAAAGAAATAATATCTAATGAAAATCATGGCTAATATGGCATTATAGCAAGACTTGTACAGTTACAGAAGTAGAATATTGCCAGCAGTGCTTTAATTAGTATTTGAATACTTTAAATAAATTTATAGCCAGATATTGCAGTTGAAAGCTGTTTTTTCCTAAGCTTTGGTTCTTCTTTAACCTCAAGTAAGTCAATGGAATCAAAATGCTCTTCAGAACAACCTTTAAATATACTTAATGGTAAGTGATGTTTATTCGTGGGACCAAATTAAAAGTATGCCACTCTTAGGCTTTGAACAACTAGATCTTGAAGCAAATGTTTTCAATAAACTAACAGAAATCCTCAAAATAGAATTTTATTATCATGCAAATCCCCTAAGAGACAACTATTGAGTATAGTAGAACATGATAGCTTTCAGAACAGGAAAGTAGACACTTGGGGGACGCAATTCAACATAATGCACAGAGGGAAACACTGGTTTGGTTTCGTGCAGTTTCAAGAAGAAATGCTTATTGCTGGTAGATACACTAGATGGTGATTTGGTGAGTTATTTCCAGTTCAAACAGATCTTCTGAATTGTTTCTAGGAAAAAGAATAGGGCAAGGCCCATGAAATATCATGTTTACATTTATATTTTAACGCAGTAAACTTCATATAGGCAGACTGAAACAAGGAAAACTTCTGTTGAACCTTGAAGAATGAATAATGACGGAGAATGATGGCTACTTCTAAGGCACATGGTTCTCATCAACAGGCAATAAGAAGCTGCATCCTTAAGAAACAGGAAAGAAAATCTTTAAGCAACATGAATATATAAAATTTGAGTCTTCCCCTGTCAGAACCTACATAATGAAATTACTTATGCCAAAATGTAACACCCCTAATACATACAACATAACATACAGTTAATAAGAGATTATTAAATAAGACTTTAACCCTTAAATAAAGTCAATATGACATGGGATCATTTATCGTAGAATACTTACTAGTGTATCTTGATGTAAAATTCTGTGTGTTGATAGGAGCCTGATATACGTGTCTCCTGAGAGACTCTGCCAGAGCCTGAAGAATACACAGGCAGATGCTCATAGTCATCCATTGGTCTGAGCACAGGGTTCCCAATAGAGGAGATTGAAAAAGAAGTGAAGGAGCTGAAGGGGTTTGCAACCCCATAAGAAGAACAGTAATATCAACCAATGAGACTGCCCCCACCCAGAGCTCTCAGGAACTATAGCACCAACCAAAGAGTACACATGGAATAACCCAATGTTAGCTGCATATGTAGTAGAGGATGACCTTGTAGGGCATCAATGGAAGGAGAGATGCTTAGTCTTGTGAAAGCTAGATTCCACAGTGAAGGGGAATGCCAGTGCAGTGAGGCAGGAGGAAGTTGGTGGGTGGGTGGGGAAGCACTGTCACAAAAGCAAGATGATGGGGATGGGATAGGAGGTTTCCAGAGGGAAAAACCAAGAATAAAATAATATTTAAAATGTAAATAAAAACAATATCCAATAAAAGAAAAATGAATAAAAGAATATTCTTCAGAGTTAGAAAGTGCAATTTGCAAATTCATCTGGAATAACAGAAAATCTAGAATAGCAAAATCTATTCTCAACAATACAAGATCTTCCAGGGGAATCACCATCCCTAACCTCAAGATATGTTACAGATTAATTGTGATAAAAACCACATGGTATTGGAACAGAGAAAGGCAGGAAGATCAGTGGAACAGAACTGAAGACCCAGTAATGAACCCACACACATGGTCACTTTATCTTTGACAAAGAACCTAAAACATTTAATGAAAAAAGAACAGCCTCTTAAAGAAATGGTGCTGGTTCAACCTGCAGTCAGCAGGCAGAAGAATGCAAAGTGATTCATTATGTCCTTGTACAAATCTCAAGTGCAAGCAGATCAAAGACTTCCATATAAGACCAGGCACACTGAAACTACTAGAAGAAAAAATGGGGAAGTGCTTAGAACACATATGCACAGAACATATATTGCATGCCCTCACTGATAAGCAGAGAACATCAATGACTCTAAGATCAAGAATCTGCAAATGGGACGTCATGAAATTGCAAAGTTGCTGTAAATCTAAGAACACTGTCAAGAAGACAAAATGGCAGCCAACAGATTGGGAAAGGATCTTTATCAATCCTGCATCTGATAGAGGGCTAATATTCAATATATACAAAGAACTCAAGTAGTTATACTCCAGAGAATCAAATAATCCTATTTAAAAATGGGATACAGAGCTAAATAAAAAATTCTTTACTGTTGAATACCGGATGGCCAAGAAGCACCTAAAGACATGCTCAAAATCTCTAATCACCAGGGAAATGCAAATCAAAACAACCCTGAGATTTTCTCTCATACCAGTCAAAATGGTTAAGATCAAAAACTCATGTTGCAGCAGATACTGGTGAGGATGTGGAGAAAGAGGAACACTTCTCGATTGTTGTTGGGATTGCAAACATGTAAAATCACTCTGCAAATCATTCTGATGGTTCCACAGAAAATTTGACATAGTACTACCTGAAAACCCATCTATTTCACACCTGGGTATATACCCAAATCATGCTTCAACATAAAACAAGGCTAAGTGCTCCACTTATGTTCATATCAGCCTTGTGTCTTACAGTCAGAAGCTGGTTAGAAATCATATGTACTTCAACAGAGAAATGGATACAGAAAAAAATGGTCCATTTACTCAGTGGAGTACTCCTCAGCTATTAGAAACAAGGACTTTATAAAATTCCTAATCAAATGGATGGAACTAGAGACTATTAGGATAGAAAGTAGGGATAACCTTAGAGTATATAGGCATAGGGAAAATTTTCCTGAACAGAACACCAGTGTCTTTTGCTCTAAGATCAACGATCAAGAAATGGGACTTAATGGGATTGCAAAGTTTCTGTAAGGCTAAAGACACTATCAAGACAACAAAATGGCAGCCAACAGATTGGGAAAAGTTCTTTACCAACCTCACATCTGATAGAGGTCTAATATCCAGTGTATACAAAATACTCAAGAAGTTTGACGCCAGATAATCCAATAATCCTATTAAAAAATAGGGTACAGAGCTGAGCAAAAAATTCTCAATTGAGGAATATAGAATGGCTGAGAAGCTTCTAAGGAAGTGCTTGACATCCCTAGTCATCAGGGAAATGCAAATCAAAACAACCCTGTGAAGACAAACATTTCTTATACTACTGTTTGGAATCCTTGGGGGAGGAGTGATGCTGGGTCTCTTAAATTTTTTTGTTTTTATTTTAAGAATATAATAGTGTTGTTTTGTTCCTGCCCTTCCCCTTTTTTTTTCCTCCAAACCCACCCACATTTTCTTTCTTGCTTGCTTTTACATTCATGGCCTACTTTTCATTAATTTCTTATGTAAATATATATTACTTATATAAATATAGCTTGTTCAGTGTATAAAATGTTATTTGTATGTCTATTTTCAGATTGACCACTAGTGTTTGATAGCTAATTCTTAATTCTTCTCTGGGAAAGACATGTTCTTTTACTCTCAACATTCCATAGTTGCCTATTGCTTTTGTTTGTAGAATTGCAGCATTGTAGCCTCTCAATATCCAGTTTGACACATCTATTGTTTGATTTGTTCAGCTCATAACATAGAATTTTATTATATTTCATAGCATAACATTTCATAATACGTTCTTAAATATAACATGTTTTATTAAATTAATATTACTTTTATGAATATTTTCAGAATTGTCCATTTGGTATCAGATAATCAACAAATGTGAACTTTTATACCGTTTTACAAAATAATTGTAAAGTGAACAGTCTTCCTACATTATCAACAAATAATACTGTCTTCATGAAGTTGCCAAGATTGACAATTACCTTTTAGCGATGAAACCCTTATGGTATTAATATTTTATTTCTTAGATGCTCAAATATTTGTCCAGGTTTTTTTATAACTGCAAGTATATTCTTCTTAAACTACTCTTGGAAGTGATATCTAGAACCTCTTAGATGATCCTAACAGAGCAAGAAACAAAAGAAACAAGCATGTGAGTGGTTCACACACAAGCATCAATCATTTTTTTGCATAAACATGTGATATATATATGCATATATATTACACTAATATAAGCATTTTAATATTTTCTTCACTAGTCTAATCTACAATAGAGATCAAATAGCCCCCTTTTATAATCTCTGTATAGTTTACTCTTTCAACAGTTCCAACCAGAAAAGAAATTTCTGTTTTGTTTTGATTTTCTAGGGCCTCCTTGTGTACCACAGGTTATCTCGAAGCTCATAATTCTCCTTCCTCAGTGTTCCTACTGTGTTTAAATAGGGACTCTCCAGCTTATAAAATTGTAGAGTCTCTTGAATACGTATGCATAGTAGCTTTCTTATGCCCTTGTGTACATGTAGACAGTGACTCTTCTATATATTGAGTACTTATGAGCTTGACACTAAACAACTTAGCAAACCTAAATACATGAAAAGAAGCATAATTTATTCAGCATTACCATTTTGTTGGTTTTAAGTATTATAATTGGGAAAATTCTCAAAGTTACAGTGTTTTAGATTTAAACAAATGCATAAATATATGAATAAATAATGTCAACAGAAATCAAAGTGAAAATACAGAATGCCGTATGAATGATTTAGATCAGTGTTTTTCAACCTTTCTAATATTGTGACCCTTTAATACAAGTTCTCCTTTTTAACCCCTACCATAAAATTCTCATCTCTTTATTATAGTATGATTTTGCAACTCTTATACATTGTAATGTAATTATCTGATATGCAGTATATCTTACACGAGACTCCTGTGAAAGGGGCCTTAAATCTCCAGAGAGTGTGTGACCTTATAGGTTGATAACTGCTGAGACAGATATAAGAAAATATAGTAACCAATGCAGGTAGTTCAGTAGCTAGAAAAAGTATTCTTTTCACACTCTATAGAATGACTAACTTAAGAAGGATTAAAGACTTTAAAAGGAATACAAAAAACCTGTGTGACCTTATACAAAAGCTTAAAGATTAAAACAAGACATAACTCATGCTACTAATGACCCAATACAACTTAATCAATTGTGTAAATATCATTAATTATTTTAGTCATCAAATTAACAAGTACAATACTCGTAGATCAAAGGTCATTCTGAAAATTTTTTCTACAATTCAGAGGTATATATTTATACTATTACAATGTTTTGGAAATATCCTAAAGTTTACTTTATGGTAAAGGAATAATAAACAATCCAATTCCCAGTCTCAATAATTACTATGTAGCATGTTCTACTTGCATATTTTGAGAACTGCATATATGCGCACTGCATTTGCATCATTTTCAGCCTGCTACAACCCAGCCAGTTTTCCTGCACTCCCTCTTAAGATCACAACTTCTTCTGGTATTGTTTCCCAAGTCCAAACACTCTCTCTCTCTCTCTCTCTCTCTCTCTCTCTCTCTCTCTCTCTCTCTCTCTCTCTCTCTCTCTCTCTCTCTCTCTCTCTCTCCTCTCTCTCTCCCTCTCTCCCTCTCACCCTCTCTCTCTCCTGATTACTGAGAAGATTTAGTGTTGTTCTTATGTACATGTATATAGAATTGATCTCTTACAGTTGGAAAAGACTTCAGGAGACCAAACCTTAGAGCAGTATTCTCAGTTTCTCAGCCATCAGTTGCTCCTCCCAGCTCTTTATTTAGTAGTCAGGCCATGTGATGCTTCTGCCATACACATAAGAATGGCAACTGGGTACAACCAGAGGTACACCTATTGCCAAGTGGTGTATTGGTGTCTCTATACCTGAGTCTAGTCATGTAGTATCCATAGAGGTCTTTTCTACAAGATTTAGGAAATAAAAACTTCTCTACTACTGAATCCCAAAACTGATCAATCATAGAGAACTAAAGGTGACTTCCCAACATTGTCTGGCGTATTTATGACACAACCCCTACAATTATCTTTCAGGGAACTTTGCAAAATAGGGGCCAGAAAAATTACACCAGTCACAGAACCAGTACACCTGTTGCCAGTTACTGTCCTCCAGACATGACAGGGATGCTACACTGATGAAATCTCAACAATATAACTGTACATAACTATTCAAGTACTAATTGAATAAGGTTTTAGTTTATTCTAAAAATATGAAATTTGTAAAATACATTAAGATATTCTCTTCTAAAAGTGCACACACACAAACACATCTATAAATCTGCTTTTTATCTTTTCATCCATTATTGAGGAAATTAATTATTGTTTAGAGATCTATATTCATACCCAGAAGTGGTAATCATGAAAAAATTTATTTTCTGTGGAAAATTTCCGATCTTTGGCTTTCCCATCTACCACAACATTCTGAGACACAGTCATGAAACCACCTGTTCAGTCCCTCACATTAGTGAAGAGCCAGGCGCAGCAGAAGGAGGTGGCTTCCAAAGGCATTTTCAAAAGTAAAATAAGGACCAGAGATGGAAATAAATCTACTTCATTATGTTAAAAAGGATCTAAAAATGTCAAAGTCTTTCCACAGAGACCAAGAAAATAACATTTCCTTGCTTAAGTGATGAATATTTGACAATTCCTACTCTGTGTTCTGGCATGAGCTTTCTTTGCCACCAAGACTTTTCAAAGAGAGACAGTTGGATGGGGAATCCCCAGATGACAGCAAGCATTCCCTATTTGGAAACCTGAGCTTTTTTTCCAATTTCTAAAAGTGAGACTCTGCTAACAGGAAGATAGAATGTCTGGTTTTTTTTAAGTTATTACTCACTTGGAAACTGCCTAGTGATGACACCTCCCATGTCACTTTGTTCATAGTACTTTCTTAATACTCATAAATGACTCTACTGACTAGAGGCAATCATTTTCAGTTTCCCTTCTGACTTGTGAACAAACACAGCCACAGGTAAGTTATAGGATTTCCCACAAGTCATAATGTAAATGCCAAAATCAAGGCAAAAATGTATGTAGCAACTTCACAGCATCAACAATGTATAACTTGGTCTTGCCTCAAATTTTATGAATTTGACTTCCAAAAGGTCAGTTTTAGGAGAAATTTTAAACATATATGGTTACATTTTTAGAAAGGTGATGCTTGTAGGCAATTGTACTCACTGGTGTGGTGTGTCAACTTGACTCCAGCTGGAGTCATCACAGAAAAAGGTGCCTACCTTGAGGAAATACCTCCATGAGATTCAGCCATAAGGTATTTTCTCAGGTAGTCATCAAAGGTGGGAGGACCCACCCCATTGTGGGAGGTGCCATCCCTGGGCTGTTAGTCTTGGGTTCTATAAGAAAGCAAGCTGACCAAGCCAGGGAAAGCAAGCCAGTAAGTAACATCCTACTATGGTCTTTGCATCAGCTCCTGCTTTCTTTCCTGGTTCCACTCCTTGAGTTCCATTCCTGGCTTCCTTTTGTGGTGAACAGCAAGGTAGAAATGTAAGCTGAATAAATTCTTTCCTCTATACCTTGCTTCTTGGTCATGATGTTTGTGCAGGAATAAAAACCCTAAGATAGTCAATTCTTTCTGTTTGAACCATTTACTATTAGTATTGAAGTTAATTTATAAAATTATCTAATAAACCTCCTATTTCAAATACATTGATGATTATTGTCACCATAAAGGAAGTCAAAAGATTTGATTACATTTTACAGTGAGCCTTTTAAGTCTTTCTGAAACCCTACCTCATAATAATCCTAGAGTGAAAAAAAGATGGCAAATATCTGAACTTTAAAATACTCCTAGAAAAAAATATTTGAAGGTCTTGGGATATCTATATCACATCATTGAGAAAGGAAATCCCAAGTCGGTACTGATTTATTCAAGAATCAACCAAAAACATGTTCTGGTCTTCAGGCATTTTCAAACCTGGCAGCCTTTCTTCATGCTCCAACTCAGGGGATTTATGAGATCTGTGAAATGTGGCTAAGGATGAAACATTTGCTCAAAAATTAAATGCTAAGAAGTGTGACTAGTGAAACTCAAATGCTTGTCTCCTTGTAGAGCAATCTGCTACTGTTTCAATCCAATATACATTTAGATACAAAGATTAGGTGAGGCCCTGTAGATAAAAGGAAACTGCTTCAAAGTTCATTCTTCTAGAGGCATAATACAGGAGCAAAGAAGAAAAAGAACATGCATCAAGATGTCTGGATTGAAAGCAAAAGTATTTTCCTTATTTGTTGCCAAGTCTCTTCACCAAGAGTGTTGGTGAATCATAAACAAGTGGTTTAATAAGCATGTGTGGAATTATGAGTCTGAAATGTAAAATGTTTTGGTATAATTACCAGAACATTTCTTGAGTGACTCTATTCTCATTTCCTGTAGGTAAACACAGTGACCTGTGTACCCATTGTTTCCCTTAGAAGTAACTTCACAAGGTAAAGGAGATACTAGGAAGTTCTGTAGCCACGCATTTCCAGTTTTATATTTCAGCATAACAGCCTTTCTTCCCTCAGCAAATTAGGTATGGCCAACTCATGAATATGCAATACTAGTGTTAATAATGAATGGAGATTTTAAGGGGAATATGTATTTAATCACTGTAAATTGTCTGTCCTTCCACTTTTCTAGACATCTCTAGAGGAACAATCCAACACAGAAACTGCTATGGCACCATTTAAAGTTCCTAATGTAAATGCACAGAAGTACAATTTCTTGATCCTTCCGCTTACAAACTCTTTTTCTTTATTCTCTTTCTCGGAGGTTTTTTGGAGCCTGGTTCCAAGAAAATCATCTCCTTGCAGCCTCCTACATCAATAAAAATGAAGCACATCATTTCCCACAGCCTTACCACCTCTGAAGATGTTGGGAAATAGGAACAGCATAGGTATTGGCCAAGCATTAACAGGAATTTGAGGTAATACTGTTTAAATCTAGCTTTCTTAACTGGATGATTAGAACTATATCATTTTGTTGTCTTCCTTAAAAGAACTCTCTAAAGTGTAGTTTCTAACCCACTTATCATTGATCTGAAGGAGTTCAAACACTACCTTAAGTACTTCACTTAGTGCTCTTTGAAAGCTTGTAGAAAATCAGAAAAAAAAAGGGATGGTTAAAAACATGACAAACCTCCAAGTAATTACTTTTGAATCAAAATCATGTTCCAACAGCAGGTGACAGCTACTGAAGTGCCACTAATAACCCTCTTACCTCTTTTCACTATTCACTGGGCACATGTTACGTCCCAGAATCAGTTCAAAGTGACAGTTAACATTACTGATTACTTGGCAAGCTTCATTATTTCTCTGGTTTAAGATATAACAAAAACTGAAATCAGAGAAATTCAGTTACCCCTTCAATGTTAGTGTCTAGAAATGAATGATAATTAATGTACAAAATCAACCTCTACAGCACTTGTCTTTGACACAAAGCCAATTGCTCAGATTTGCAAGGCAAGAAAATAGATTTAGTTATGCACAATGTACAAGCTGCAGTAGTATGTAGTGTAGACGAATCGGCTTCACTGAAGAAAATACTTACATTCAAGTCATCAAATTATGTATGGCTAGAGAAGGCAGTGTCTGATAAAGAAAGTTAATGTAGGGGAGAGATAAATATCAGAGAAAAGCAAAGGTGGTTATGTAGGTTATATATAAAACAGCTATATAGGTTATCCAGTTATACTAGAGCAATGGAAACTCAACTTATTGCATCTGTCAGACCCTGACATATAGTAAGCATAGGATATATGGAGTATTGCTCACCATTGAAGCAACTGTTTGTAGTATACTGCCAGACACAACATAACCACTCAAGAGGCAGTGTTTGCTAGATTAACAAGTAATAATGAAACCATAACTTAAAGTTTAGAATGATTTGCTTTCATTCCTCTCAGCACTACCAAATTAGGTTGCTCTGTTTTTGCTAGACACAAAAATATTTTCTCTTCCTCTTATGATAAGGCCAGCATTCCAGAGCACTCTGGGTATTAGGTTCTCACCAAAATTTGCAGTTATAGATTTGTATGATCACTCCATTAATGTTCATCTTTGAAGTTCTGAAGAGGCAGAATTGTTCCTATTTTGGTTGTGCTTATCACTTCTATTCAAAACTGTCAAATTTCTGACTCATAACACTAAAACATTTATTAGATGGACAGATGAGTAAATATGGAAAAAATGATTAGAGAATGACTGCACAAGTGAAGGAAGAGCGAGGAAGAAAGGAAATCAAAGTCATATGGCCAGTGTAGAGACTGGGGATGGGTGAAGGAAGGAAGGAAGGAAGTAGAAGGGTAAGGTTGGGAGGAATGAAGAAAGACAGTAAAAGAAAGGAAGATAAATTGAGTATATGTATATGATACACCTGTCAGATATGTTTTTTTCTGTACCACTAAATAGAAAAGGAACAAAAATGTTGAAGAAGATCTATGTTTTAATAGATAAGAAAGAAAGCATTGATGAAGACCTAAAAAAATAATGAAAACAAAAAAGATGCTTGGGAAACGATGCACCTCATGGAAGGAATGGCTCAATTCTACAGGAATGTAGTAATTCTTAAACCTACAGTGGAAATTTGAGAGTTTTGTCCTGGCTGGGGGTAATTGCTAGGAAGTCTGTGTAAGTCTCTAACCCTTTATCTAATATTATAAATGCTTAGTGGGCTGAAAAGTGGCTATGCGGTGAGGTAGTAAGATCACTTGCTGTTCTTGTACAGAATTGAAGTTAAGTTCCCAGCACCCACATTATGAAAGCTCACAAATTGCTTATAACTATAGTTTCAAGGGATGAAACCCTCTTTTTACCTCTATAAGCATCTGTATTCAAGTGATATATATGTATCTATATAAATAAAAATTAAAAATTAAAATGGCCTTATACTAGTTAACTGTAAAAGAACTCTATCTTTCATGTGTGAGTACACATGCAGCTAAAAAAAAAAAAAAAAAAAAAAAAAAAAAAAACCCACAGAATTGGAAGAGGAAGTGGGAAGTGTGAAAGGTGAAAAAGCATTAATCTTAGTAAACACCCTTAGTGTCCAATAGAGTAGAAGGGTCAGGAAGTAGCTGGCATCACTGCATTCCTCATTAATAATCTGTGCTATTAAATTCAAGGAGATATCTGAAGTGAAATTTTTAAGTTCTTTGCCTTTTATAGCTACTTATTGTTGACATCCTCAAGAAAAAATTATTCCTTTGGAGTACTGATTTTTTTTTCTTACTTTCTGAGAATAGAGAAAGCTAATTTTGAATTCTGAGAATTTTTTTTAGAGTACACATATGAAATTTAGTCTCCCAAATGCATTATACTTAAAGAAACTTAACAGGTGGTCGCTTTACTTTTCAGCTGGTGAAATTAGGCACACAGCTTTAGTTTTGAAGTCTTCATGACCATGATATTTGTACTCAGGTGCCCTGGAAAATCAATATCAAATTCAGCTTCCTTTATGTCTGGTTCTCATCTGGTCTGCATCCTAACCATGCAGTTTTCGTATAACAAGTGCATATTTGGTGGTCTTTAGTTAGAAAGAATCTGATTTGAAATTCTGATAGGAATTCCCACAGGTTCTGCAAACTCCCCGCTTGGTATTTCTGAGTATCTGTCTATTATTGAATACCTTATAGCACCATATCAGAGGCCACAGAGAAGTTATCTTTCTCTATTTAACATTTTGAAGACTTAGTCAAATCAGACACATTAAAATGGAGGGTATTTTATCAAATAAGAATGAAAGAAGGGGGGAGAGAGAGAGAGAGAGAGAGAGAGAGAGAGAGAGAGAGAGAGAGAGAGAGAGAGAGCCTTCACCCAGGCAATTCACACATATAGACAACTGTCTCCATTGCTTTATTGTTCTGCTAGTTTAATTACACACCTGGGGTTTCCAAGGAGAGGCTATAGATGGTTTGCAATAGTGACTGTTGCCCTTAAGTTCAGCTTGGAGGTGGAAAGAGTCAGATATTTCATTTTATTCAACATTTCTTGAATGCTGTATTTATGGAGTGAACAAGATCCTAAATTAGACTAAAACTTCCATTATGCCCCCGTCTGTGCTGCTGGTGACATTTCTTTTCTTGACTAGAGCCTTAAAACACATTCTTCAGAAATACCTGGTCTTATATTTTCATATTCCTGTACTCTGTAAATTTTATCACATTAGAAGATAATATTGAGGCTCTACTTAAAGGGTAATGAATGTCTCAAAGATACCTCAAGTCTTCTCTGAATACTAAATGTAACACAAAGCATTATTAAAAAGACAATAGGAAGGCACACCTTATACAGTCTACTTACAATGTCTTTGGGGCCATGGCATCTAATATATGAAAACTGAGTATTTCCTCCCTGCTTGCAAATTCATAATAAATCACCAAATGATGTTAGAAAAGGCTCTGTGTGAAACATCTTAGTTAAATTTTTTTTGATTTAGCACCTAAGCTACCACCAATTAATTACCTTAGAGAACATGACAACAGTTGAAGGGGAAGTATGTGATCTGACTGTGAGAGGCTTTCATCCAGGCATCTGGGTGGACAGAAAAGCAATGTTCCTGATGATTTCTAAAGATGTCTAAAATATTCATTCTCAAGCTAAGAAGACAGCTTCCTTGGTAACATACTTGTAAGCACAAAGAACTGATGTCAATCCCAGTACCAAGGTAAAACTCCAGAGCACATTGATACTCTTAGTGCAGGGGAGAATGAGATCTGAGGATCTACCTGCTTGCTGGCAGAGCAGTCCAGAGTAATTAGTGAGTTCCATCTAAAAAGAGACTGCATCAAAGAGCTGTAGAGACTTTCTGAAGATGACAAAAGTCTGTTCTTTGGCATTCACAAACACACACACACACACACACACACACACACACACACACACACACACATACACACACACACACACACACACACACACGCATACTTTCATAATTTCAGAGTTGTAATGACTTAGTAAACTAGACTTGTCTATCTCATCTGCATACTCCATTTTTGCTCTCTGTTTCTCTTTTGTACTTGAAATTGTAGATTCTCATCTCTCCTTGCGCATTCAAATCAACGCTCCCCCTATACTTAGGTAAAAAACACAAATTTGAAACGTATAGGTATACTATAGACTTTTCTGCACTTCATACACTGCATCTCATGTACCTCTGTCTGGTTCATATACTTCTTGACATTTGTGTTTGCTTGTTTGTTTGGTTGGTTGTTTTGAGATGAAATCCGATTGTGGTGTTTAGTCAGGGCCACAATTCTTGGATTCAATTGATCCTCCTACCTCTTCTTTCTGAATATTAACATGCTCAGGAGAGTACCATGATCTCCTCTTTAATCTTTTAAACCAATGTTTGCTTCTATTTTTACATGTGAATGCATGCTGATTTGCATATATCAATGCAGTGTTTCTGAATGCCAGACTCTAATTCCTGAGATTTATAGTTATAAGCAGTTGTGAACTCTCTAGTATCGGATGGAAACCAAACACATGCCATCTACAGAAACATTAGATGCTTGTTACCACTGAGTCATTCCTACAGCTCCCACTTCTTCTACTCTTAAACCCTTACTCTGCATGGTTTTCATATGTTTTTGAAGCTGTTTATTACATTAATCCTTACTGACTTCTTCCATTTTCCTTGTCCATTAGTTATAACTCCTAAAATGTAACTTCAACCTTAAGCAGGTTTTGGATTTCTGAACTGTGACACCTGCTCTTAGCTCTCGTTCAATATCTGACCTTCTGGAAATTAGCTCCTCAGCTCAGTCAGAGCATACTCTTCCTCTGCTTGGTCTTCCTCTTTGGCTATATCGATTTATCTACTGGTCATCCAAATGCAGCTTGATTTTCTAACATTACCTCTACTCATTCCTGACAATGAAACAAGTAACTAAACAAAGATTCTAAATAGAACAAAGCACGTTTGTTTTTTGTTTTTTTTTTTAAATAAATCATTTTATCTCTTGTCTATCATACTATCTTAGAGAAAGTCTGTACAGGTTCCAGTTGAATGTCTGCCACCTTTGCTGTAAACCCTATATACCTAGGTTATCTTAAAAAGACAAAACAAAACAAAACATCATCAGAGTGTCTAGTGATGCCATACTTTTAAAATACACTCATTTTCTTAAGAATCAGATGTGTCTGTAATACTCTCTTGTTTTCAGGATCCCTGAAAGACCCACAATGACAGATTTGTAGTAAAAAATGGCTCATGAGTAAGCTTCCTCTTCTTTCTTCTTTTCTACCTGCATTTTCTGTCCCAGTAGTAGAGACAGAAAAGATGCTTCAGATATTTTTCTCTGTTAGATGAGAAAAAATAAAGCTGAGGAAAGGAAAACAAATTGACTGAGGACATGTGATATCTGGGAAGATGAGCAATACTGGTTCAAATATGTTTGTACTTAGATAAACCACTTTGGGTTACATTTTCAAAGATAAAAACATGGATAAATGAATGGATTGCTTAAAGATATGTTGTGTTTTTGAACACATGGTATAAAATACATGCAGATTAAGTCTGGCTAACCCACAATGGCAGAAAGTAAACTCACCCATTAAGGAGAATTCTCAAAGACCTGCTTTTTGTAACATGACTCTATATGCTAACAGTCCATTCCATTATGGACCCATCTGGGGAAGTTTGCAGGCATTGTCATAATTCCTACTACCTCTCAATGTCACTGGAGATGAACCAAACCTTCATCACATATTATATCAAACTAAAACAGATACTAATCTATTCCATCCTGCCTCAGTCTCAATGTTCTGATGTCACAGTGTGTGTGTGTTCTTATCACCATCCATTACCAAGAACTATGCTGAGCTTAGCAAATTCTAGAAACTGTATGTAGTTTTTTTTTTTTTTTTTTTTAACTATTTCAGAATGATCTCCATTCAGAATAGGTTGAAAGCAAGCATTCATGAATGTTTCCTCTGAAGATATATCAGATCAGGGCTAAGAATTTAATGCATGTGCGCGCACGCGCGTGTGCACACACACACACACACACTATTTTAAAAATGTTTATGGATGAATATGCTGGAATAGACAGCAAAAGGAAGCCAAAGGGATAAAAATCATAAAGGAAAAAGTCAAAATATCACTATTTGCAGATGATAACATACCAAAAATTCCACCATAGAATTCCTACAGCTGATAAACAACTTCAGCATAGTGGCTGGATATAAAATTAACTCAAACAAACCAGTAGCCTTCCTCTACTTAAAGGATAAACAGACTTAAGTCAAAATTAGGGAAATGAAACCCTTCACAATAGTGACTAACAATATAAAATACCTTGGTATACCTATAACAAAGCAAGTGAAATATCTGTATGACCAAAACTTCAAGTCTCTGAAGAAAGAAATGAAGCTCTCAGAATATGGAAAGATCTCCCATGCTCATGGATTGAAAGGATCTCCATAGTAAAAATGGCCATCCTGCCATAAACAAACCCCATCAAAATATCAATTAAATTCTTCATGGAGTTAGAAAGAGCAATTTGCAAATTCCTTTGGAATAGCAGCAAACACCAGTATAACAAAAACTATTCTCAATGAGAAAAGAACTTCCAGGAGAATCACCATCTCTGACCTCAAACTGTATTACAGAACTATTCTTATAATAACTGCATGGTATTGGCACTGAGATAGGCAGGTAGATCAATGGAACAAGATTGAAGACTCAGAAATAAACCCACAAATTTATGGCGACTTGATTTTTAACAAAGGAGCTCAAAACATTCAGTGGAGAAATGACAACAACTTCAACAAATGGTTTTGTTTCAACTAAAAGTCAGCAGGCAGAAGGATGCGAATCAATTTATTCTTATCTCCTTATATAAAGCTAAAGTCCAAGTGGATCAAAGACCTCCAGAAAAGTCCAGGTACACTGAAACTAATAGAGTAGAAAGTGGGGATGAGTGTAGAACACATAGAGACAGAGGAAAATTTTCTAAAAGGAATACCAGAGGCTTATGTTCTAAGAACTAGAATCAACAAATTTGACCTCATGAAATTGGAAAGTTTCTGTAAGGCAAAGGACACTGTTAGAGAACTAAATAGCAATCAAGAGATTGGAAAAAAGATTTACCAACCCTACATCTAGTAGTGGGCTAATATCGAATATATGCAAAGAAAGTAAGAAATTATACTCCAGAGAATCAAATAATCCTATTAAAAATGGGGTAGAGAGCTAAACAATGAATTCTCAACTGAAAAATTATAAATGGCAGAGCAGCACCTTAAGAAATATTCCACATTCCTAGACATCAGGAAAATTCAAATTAAAACAACCATGAAATTAAACTTCACACCAGTCATAATGGCTAAGATTGAAAACCCAGGTGACACTAGATGCTGAGAAAGATAAATACTCTACTATTGTTGGTAGGATTACAAGCCAGTACGACCACTCTTCAAATCACTCTGGTGATTCCTCAGAATTGGACATAGTATTACCTGAACATCCAGGTATACCACTCGTGCACGTAGCCAAAAGAAGCCCCAACATCTAGAAAGGACACATGCTCCATCATGTTCATAGCAACCTTATTTATAATAGCTAGAAGCTGGAAAGAGCCCAGATGTCCTTCAACAGAGGAATGGATAAAAAAACTTGTGGTACATTTACACAATGGAGTACTGTATTAGAAACAACAACTTTAGGAAATTCCTAGGCAAATGCATCGAACTAGAAGCTATTTTCCTGACTGAGGTAACACAGTTAAAAAAGGAAACAATTGTTATGCACTCACAGATCAGTGGATGCTAGCACAAAATGCTCTGAATACCCAAGAACTTTATGAAGCTTACAAAGCAGGAAGGCCAGAAACTAGATGACTCAGTTATTCTTATTTTTTAAATTATCATTATACATTTATTAGTAATAAAAGATTTCCTTGGAAGCACAAGTTTAAAAATATTGTACTTGTAATATTCTGTTTTGATTGGATATATTTTATTTATATTTCAAATGTCATCGTCTTTCCAAATTTTCTTTCCAGAACCCCCCTATTCCATCCTCCCTCCCCCTGGTTCTATGAAGGTGCTTCCTGACCCACCATCTCCTCCCACCTCTCAACCCTGGGTCAGTAATTCTTAGAAGGGAAAATAAAGCACTCACTGGAGTAAGTATTGTAACAAACAGAGAATCAAGGGTTGAAGAAAAGATTGTACAGAAACTGACTCACTTGGAGATCCATCCCATATGCAGTTCCCAAATCTAAGCATTATTGCTGATGCCAAGAAGTACTTACTGGCAGGAGCCAGATATGGATGCCTTTTCAGAGGCTCTGCCAGTGTCACAGAGATACAGTTGAAGATGCCTTCAGCTAACCATTGGACTGAACACAGGGTCTCTGATGAAGGAGCTAGAGAAAGGACTGAAGGAGCCAAAGGGTCTGCAATATCATGGGAAGAAAAATATAACCAACCAACCAAAGTCTCCAGAATTTCCAGGGACTAAAACTTCATGTGACCACACATGGAGAGATTCATGTCTCCAGTTGCATATGTATTAGAGGATAGCATTGACTGACATCAATGGGAGAAGAAGCCTTTAGTCCAGTGAAGGTGTGTTTTCCCAATGTAGGAGAATGACAAGGTGCTGGGGTGGAAAGGGTGGTTGGGAGAAAGTTGAAGACAGATGAAAGTTGAGGCCAAGGGGACAATATTTGAAATGTAAATACAGAGATTATTTAATGAAAAAGTTTAAAAAAAAAGAACTCACCAAGTGTCTTCTTTTTTCACCGTGCCTGGCTTGCTTTTAAGGAAACTGTACTAAATATAGAAAGCCCAGCAATTCTCAATGACCTACTTAATAACATTTCTTTTTTGTGCTTCCAACATTTCTTTTAACAAAATCAGTTTGTATAACTAAGGTCTTATTACATGCCCTAACTCCAGAAACATAATTTTAGATATATTTCAGAGTAGATGGAGCAAAACCCACATAATTTGGAAAGATAGCAACACATTTTAGTACTTGGCTCTTTTACATTTCCAAATACTTAAAGATCTCCTGTATCACTATTCTTTCTATCCAGATACTTATCATGGTGTTTCGACAAAATACCTGAAAACATAGCGGTTTAAGAGTGAATTTTTTGCTCTCCCTCACAGTTTGAAGATGTAGTCTATAATGGTTAGAAATCACAGCAGTTGGAGCCTGTTACAGCTAGTTACAAGATATGTATCTAGAAACAGAATAACAAATTATGGCACTAACCTATTATTTACATTGTACTCAGCCTACAACACTAGTCCATAGGGTAACTTAACCCTGTTTAGGGTAGGTTTCTCTCAATCAGACAACCGCCTAGAACCCCCTACATAGATGATAATGTTGCTTGCTTCTGTGTGCATTATAAACACTGTCAAGTTGACCATGAAATCCAACTATGGCATCCCTATTGTGGAGCTCATCTTCTTATATACTTTTTGTCAAAGCCTGAATAAGTGAGATAAAAATATTCTATCTGATTTCGTCCTGTTGATTTTGGAAGACATTGGTGTGTGGAATTTAACCTCACCCGTCTCAGCTTCTATGTTTCATTGTAGCAAATATCAGCCATAAATGAATATCAAGTCTTAAGATATTGGCTGATATAGGTTTCTGTTGCAACCAAGAAAATGACTATCAAAAGAAACAGGGTAAGAAGCAGCAAATGAAAATCAAGAATGCAAAAGAACCCTTCAGAGCTCCCAGAGACAAAACTGCCACCTAAAACAGCTGAGATCCAGGGACACAGGACAGGTACATGGGAGAGACAGGAACCGATCACTGACAACAAACCCACATAAAATCACAGAAAACAAGATGGCAAGAGGAAAGCGAAAGAACTTATCCAATGGAAACCAAGACAACCTGGCAACATCAGAACCCAGCTCTTCCATCACCAAAAACAGCAGAATGACAAACACTCCAGAAAAAGAAGACTCAGACCTGAAATCATACCTCAAGATGATGATGGAGATTTTTAAACAAGAACGGGAGGAAAGCATAAAGAAATAGAAGCGTTTAAAGAGGAAACATAAAAAACACTCAAAGAAATCAAAGAACTAGAGGAAAAACAGAACCAAAGAGATGGAAGAATTGAAGAAGGAATTTAAAATGGAAATGGAAACATTAAAGAAAACACTAAAAGGGACAACCCTGGAGGTAGAAAACCTAAAAAAAGAAATCAGGAGTCACAGATGCAAGCATCTCAAACATAATAATTGTGGGAGACCTCAACACCCCACTCTTATTAATGGACACATGATGGAAACAGAAATTGAACAAGAACAAAGTGAAACTAGCAGAGGTTATGAACCAATTGGTATGAACAGATATCTACAAAATATTTCACCCTAAAAAAAAAAGAATAAAACTTTTTCTCTGTATCTCACAGCACCTTTTCCAAAATTGACCCTAAAACAAAACAAGCCTTAACAGATATACAAAGATTGAAATACTGCCATGCATCCTATCAGATCACCATGGCCTAAGGCTGGTCTTTAATAACAACAAAGACAACAAAAGCCCATATAAACAAAAATCTCACCAGAACTTTTCAGCTGATAAACAATTTCAGCAAAGTGGCTGGATATAAAATTAACTCAAACAAATTAGTAGCCGTCCTCTACTCGAAGGACAAATATGCGGAGAAAGAAATTGGGGGAAAGATACCCTTCAAAATAGTAAGAAAAAATATGAAATACCATGGTGTGACTCTAAATTAACAAGTAAAGGATCTGTATGATAATATCTTCAAATCTCTGAAGAAGGAAATCGAGGACAATCTCAGAATATGGAAAGATCTCCCATGCTGAAGGATTGAAAGAATCGACACTGTAAAATGGCCATCTTACCAAAAGCAATATACAAATTCAATTCAATCCCCATCAAAATTCAAACCCAATTATTCATAGAGTTGGAAAGAGCAATGTGAAGTTTCATGTGGAGTAACAAAAGATGTAGAATAGCAAAATACACCCTCAACAACAAGAAAACATCTGTGGGAATCACCATCCCTGATCTCAAACTATATTATATGGTAATTGGTTAAAAACTGCATGGTACTGGTAGAGATAGGCATATGGATCAATGGAATAGAATAGAAGCTCCAGAAATGAGCCCTCACATACATGATCACTTGATCTTTTCCAAGGAGCTGTAAACATTAAATGGAGAAAGGACAGCCTCTTCAAGAAATGGTGTTGGTCCAACTGGCACTCAGCATGCAGACAAATGAAAATAGACCCTTTCTTATCTCCTTGTACAAAGTTCAAGTGCTAGTGAATCAAAGATCTCCACATTAAACCAGGTACCCTGAAACATCTAGAAGAGAAAGTAGGGAAGACTTTAGAACACATAGGCACAGGAGAAAACTTCCTGATCAGAACAACAATGGCTCAAGCTCTAAGGTCAAAGATTGACAAATGGGACTTAATGAGATTGCAAATTTTCTGTAAGGCTAAGGACACTGGCAAGAAAACAAAATGGCAGGCAACAAATTATGACAAGATCTTTACCAACCCCACATGTTAGAGGCTTAATATCCAAGGTATACAAAGAGCTCAGGAAGTTAGATACCAGGGAATCAAACAACTCTATTGATAATGGGGTACAGAACTAAACAAAAAGTTCTCAGTTGAGGAATATTGAATGGGTGAGAGACATCTAAGAAATCCTTGACATTCTTAGACATCAGTGAAATGCAAAAAAAACAACCCTGAGATTCCACCTCATACCAGTCAGAATGGCCAATATCATAAATTAAGATGACAGCAGATTCTGGTGAGGATGCAGAGAATAAGGAAAATTTCTCCACTGTTGGTGGAGTTGTTAACTTGTACAACCACTCTTGAAATCAGTCTGGTGATTCCTCAGAAAATTGGATGTAGTACTACCTGAAGACCCAGTTATTCCACTTCTGGTTATATACCCCAGGCAAGCTCCAACATACAACAAAGACACATGCACCACAATGTTCATAGCAGCCCTATTTATAATAGCCAGAAGCTTGAAAGAACCCAGATGTCCTTCAGTAGATGAATGAATACAAAAATTGTGGTATATTTATACAATGGGGTACTACTCAGCTAATAGAAACAATGACTTTATGAAATTCTTAAGAAACTGGATGCATCTAGAGACTATCATCCTGAGTGAGATAACCCAGTCACAAAAGAACAGACATAATATGCAGTCACTGATAATTGGATACTAACCCCAGAAAGCTCTGAATACCCCAGAAACAACTCACAGACTACATGTAGTTGAAGAAAAACAAAGGCAACAAAAAATGAAAAATTATTTTGTTTAATCTTTACACACCTAGAAAACTTTGAGTATCCAGGTTACATCTTTTTTTTTTTACATGTAGTTAATGTTCATAGTATCTAGTAACAGTTTAAGGCATACTATCAAACCTTTAAAAAAATCAAGTAGTGACAAAAATTTATTCATATACTTTTATGAGAAACTACTTTTAAAATCAGTACAATTATCTGTGATTTTTAAAATAAAGTTGTTCAATTAAAAAAAAAAACCGGGCATATACCCCAGAGACACCTTAGTACACAACAAAGATATATGCACCACAATGTTCATAGCAGCTCTATTTATAATAGCCAGAAGCTGGAAAAAACCCAGATGTCCTTCAGAAGATGAAGGGATACAAAAATTGTGGTACATTTACACAATGGAATACTACTCAGCCACCAGAAACAATGACTTAACCAAATTCTTAAGAAAATGGCTGCATCTAGAGAATATCATTCTGAGTGAGATAACCCAGTCACAAAAGAACAGACATAATATGCAGTCACTGATAATGGGATGCTAACCCCAGAGGCTTGCACTCCCCCAGAAACAACTCACAAACTGTATGAAAACAAAACAAAAAAAAAATCTTTATACAACAAGAAAACTTTGACTATTTCCATGTCACATTTTGTTTTACATGTACTTTATGCTCATTGTAACTATTAAGTTTTCAATACATGCTATCAAACCTTTAAAAAGTCAAGTACTGACTAACAAATATATTCATAAAGTTTTATGTAAAAATTATTTTAAAATCTGAAAAAAAAGTACTGAAAAAAATGTATTGTATAATTTTATGCAAAAAATGCTTAAAATTTGTACATTTATCTTTGTTTTGTAAAATAAAGTTGTTAAAAAAAACAAAAAAATTCTGATAAATTTGAACATTTTATACCAATCTAAGAACCCTTCAAATAAAGCAGTTAAAATAGAAAAAAATTAATGATAATAATAGTAATGATAATAATAGTAATAAGCAAGAGTGCAAACAGATGGGAAAGAGAGTGGGATGAGATAATAGGCATCACACAAATCTTTATGTTCCATAGAGTGGTTAGTTCCCATGTGTTTCCAACATTCAGATTAAGTAAAAACCTATTTCTCTGATATCTACAATTGTTAAAAATGTATTCTTAAAAGGTCTTACAAATTAATAATAATAATAATAATAATAATAATAATAGTAACAGAAATAATATTAATTTATGATAATGATGGTGATAATAATAATAATAATAATATTAATAATAATGATAAATTCCCGCATTTTCTTATCTTTTTTGTTTCCTTTAATTTCACATGCTAGCTTTCTTATTTTCTTTATAAATATCTTGTGGATAATTATAAGCTGAAACCTAAAATGCCTCCTTCATTACACATATATCTCATGCCTCCATTTTTAAATAAAGATCTTTTCTTAGATCTCTTACACTGAAGCATCAGTAGCCTAAAGCTACCTGATGAGAAACAAAAACACACCAGCACATGTGACAGACCAGAGGACTGTCCTCCCCTTGTATCAGCTCCTGCTTTAAAACCATTATAATTGCACTGTCACAAGCTGGGACCTGAGAGCTACCAACACCTCTGAAATTTCTCAGACGTTTTCTTTCTTATTGCTGTCCTCACAAGGGCTTGGCACATATAAAGATAGCCTCTGCTGTCTTGCACCCCAAGAACAGCACATTTATTTTCTTCCTGTTTCCATTGTTGGCATTGTCATGTGTCCCAGAGAACAAAGGAAGTCACTGCTGGGAGGCCAGGGGCTTTACAATATAAAATTTGAGAATTTTACATTAGGATGACTTTCATTTCCTTTCTAGAGAAAGTATTGTTTTATTTTTTTCTTTAACTTAAAAAGAGACTCTTTTCTCATAAAATATATCCTGATTACAATTTTTCCTTCCTTTGCTCTTCCAAATTCTCCCTCTCTATTCTTAGTCTCTCATTAAAAAAAAAAGAAAATAATAGAAAAGCAGGCTTCTTAGAGATAACAATTTAATAGGCCAAAATAAAATATAATAAACTGAAGCATAAACTTTCATATCAAAGTTAGACATGGCCACCCAGCAGAATGAAAGAGGCCCAAGAACAGGCAAAGCACTAGCTACCCACTTGTTCTCACAGTAAGTAATCCTGTAAAAATAACTAAGCTAATAATATATATGCAAAGGACCTTGATTAGACCCCTGCAGGCCCTGTGCTTGCTTAATCAGTCACTGCAAGCTCATATGGATTTTGCTCAGTTGCTCTAGAGAACAGTGTTTTGCTGGTGACCTCCATCCATTCTGACCTTTACTGCCTCCTCTTTCATTGTACTTCCTGAGCTCTGAGGGTAGGGTTTTGATTGATGGAGAGCTCCATTGTAGACTGTCTGCATAATGTCTTGCCAGGGTTCTCTGCATCTCTTCCCATCAGCTGCTGGAGAAAACCTCTCTGATGACAACTTGATAAAGCATTTATCTATGAGAATAGCAGAATACTATTGGGGATAGCTTTATTGGTTTTCCTCTTATGTATTTGATTTCATCCTGGGACTCTGGACTATCTAGTCTCTGGTTCTTGGTTATCAAAGTTCTGTTGCATATGGGTTCTTTCTCATAGAGCGGACCTTCAATCAAATCAGACACTGGGTGACTACTCCCACAACTTCTATGCCACCCTTGTCCTTAAATATTTTCATACAAGACAGAATATAGGTCAAACGCTTGGGTGGGTTGATGTCCATGTTCCTTGTTCAGTAGACTTTGAAGTGCCTTCTTGCTCCAAAGAGACTAGAATGTAGGTATGAAGGTTCCCTTTAGGCATTGGTCAGATTTCTCATGTTCAGTAAGTTGTGTGGATGCTTTCCTAGGCAATTTTGCCCTGCTGCCAGTTTGCTGATCTTAATACTTTTTGCTTAAAATATGTCTAGATTGTTAGGGGATTTCCATGTGACCTTCGTGAACAGCTTAATAGAATGTAACTTAGTCCCTGGACTGGAATTCTTGCCTGACTATAAGAGATGGGTAGTTTAGACTCTAGATCCCATATTACTAGGATTTCCCATTCTTATCACATGCATAAATTACAGAAGTTTCCACTGTAGCAGATTTTTATACCATCCTTCAAATGTCCTTTAATTCTAGCCATTTCTCCTTATACTCTCTCCCTCTATTCCATTTTTTTTTCAAACCTGATCTCTTACATTCTATCCTGACCCATTCCTACCCTACATGTAAAATCTATTCTATTACTCTTTCCTGGGGAAACTAAGAGTGATATAACTGGTTCTTGAGGTAGATTGATTCCAAACTCTCTGAAAACCACTATATTGATTTCCATAGTGGCTGTTACAAATATGTACTCCCAATGGAAGAATATTGCTCTTGTTCTACGTCCTTATCAATATGAGCTGTCACTTGAGTTATTGAGTCTACTTATTCTGACATGTGTGGGATAGAATCTAAAAGTAATTTTGTTTGTACTTTTCTAATGTCTAAGGACATTGAACATTTCTTTAAGTGTTTCTTAGCAATTTAAGATTTTTCTATTGAGAATTCTGTTTATATCTTACCCCACTTTTGATTCTATTATTTATTTATTTATTTATTTATCTATTTATTTATTTATTTATTTTGCTTTTTTGACATATATTGTCTTAATTCTTAATATGTTTTGGATATTAGTCCCCTATCACATGTGGAGTTTCTAAAATTATTTTCCTGACCTATACATTGCTGGTCTGTCCTATTGACAATATCCTTTGCCTTACAGAAGCTTGTATATTTTATGACACCTCATTTATTAAATGTTAATCTTAATGCCTTCATTATCAATATTCTGTTCAGAAAGACCTCTCCTGTGTCAATGCATTTATGACATTTCCCCTTTTTTGTCCTATCAGGTTCAGTGTATCTGACTTTAGACCTTTGATCCAGTTAAACTAGTGTCATTCAAAGCAATAGATATGGAACTATTTGCATTTTCTACATTAAGAAAATCTGTTTGACAAGACAGCATGTTGAAGATGCTGTGTTTTTTTTTTATTTCTAGCTTGTTTTATAAAAACACATGCGGTTATATGTGTTTGTCTTTATGCATGTGTCTTCAATTCCATTGATCGACATGTCTGCTATTATGCCAACACTATATGCTTTTTTATTACTATAGTTCTGTAGAACAAGAAAATATTACTAGTTCTTTAATTGCTCAGGATTGTTTTAGTCATCTTGGGTATTTTGTTTTTATATATGTGTGGAGAGCAGGTGTGGTGGCAGTCCCATAATGATGCTTGGGACTCCAGCACTAGCACCTGACTTTCTCCTAGCCCTGAGATTAGCCACTCCCACTGTGCGAGCTGTGTAGGTGCATCCATGAGGTGAGATCAGGATAATAGCACTGAGCTTGGGGAAGGGGGAGAAAGAGAAAGAGAAACTGAAAGGGAAACAGAAGGAGAAAGAGAAAGAGAAAGAGAAAGAGAAAGAGAAAGAGAAAGAGAAAGAGAAAGAGAAAGAGAGAGAGAGAAAGAGAGAGAGAGAGAAAGAGAAAGAAAGAGAGAGAGAGAGAGAGAGAGAGAGAAAGAGAGAGAGAGAGAGAGAGAGAAAGAGAGAGAGAAAGAGAAAGAGAAAGAGAAAGAGAAAGAGAAAAGAGAAAGAGAGACAAAAGGGGACAGAGAAAAGATTTTCACTGGCATGCTGTAAGGTTCCTGCATAAACCACTTTGAGAAGAACGCTGTGTAGTTGCTCCTTTTCTGCTGGTCGGAGAGGGTAGCGACATATATGAAGGTGTAAATTGTTCTTTCAAGTTCTGTAAACATCCATGTCAGAATTCTACTGGAGATTGCATTGAATCTGTAGATTGTTCTTGATATAATGGCCATTTTCACTATTAATCCACTGATCCAAGACCATAGGAAATATTTCCATCTTCTGATATATATTTCCATCTTTTAATTTATTTCCTTAAAGACTTCAAATTTTTAACATACAAACTTTCACTCTATCAAACATTTTTCTGTTTTTTCTTTTTTCCCAGGACCCAACAGGGCTGGCGTTAGCTTAAATGTGAGCTATGAATGGGAGATAGAACATACAGAGATCACCTCTAGTAGATAAAAATGGCCCAGAGTAGAGGGATGGGACTACCCACACATCTCAAAGTTTTTAACCCAGAAATGTTTCTGACCAAAGGAAAGACAGGGACCAAAATTGGAGCAGAGACTGAGGTAAGAGCCATCCAGGGACCGCCCCACCTAAGAATCCATGCTGTCTGAAGACACCAAACCCTCACCCTGTTGCTGTTGCCAAGAGGCACTTTCTGACAGGAACCTGGTGTAGCTATTTCTTTGGAAGTTCTGACAGCAACTGACCAATGCTGATGCAGATGTTGAAGTCAACCATCAGACTGAGTTTGGGACCCCAGTCAGGGAGTTGGCAGAAGAAGTAGAAGAGTGGAGTGGGATTGCAATCTTATAGGGTAAACAATGTCAGCTGTCCAAACCACCCAGTGCTCCCAGGGACTTAATCACCAACCAAGGAGTGCACAGTGAAGGATCAATGGCTCCAGATACATTTGTAGCAGATGTTGACCTTGTCTGACACCAATGGAAGGAAAGGCCCTTGTTCTTGTGGAGCTTTGATGCCCCAGAGTAGGGGGATGCTGGAGTGTTGGGACTGGAGTGAGTGGACTGGTAGAAAGCAACCTCATAGGTGCAAAGGCAGGGGAGAGGGCAGATGTGGGATGGGGAGTTTGTTAAGGAGGATCTGGGAAAGGAGATACTATTTGAGATATAAACAAGTAGAATGATTAATGAAAAGAGAAATCATCTATTTGCCTATATAACATTACTACAAGATGATACATTTCATAGATGTGCAGATATGAGCTCTAAGGTGTGTGCTAATATCTACTGATTATTATATATGTTTAATAATAACAGGAAAGCATATTAATAGCAGTAATCTTTCCTAAAATGATTTTATACTGGTCCTTACCTATAAAAGTTTCATAGTAGACTTTAATCAAAAGCAATCATTTCAGGAAGATCATGTTTTAGTTATTAGCTTGTCCTATGATGACTCCTGACATTTGAGATTTTAAAAGTTGCAAAATATCTCCTATCCATTTGTAATGCATATTCTTGTTACTTATAATTCCTTGTTGAAGTGCAAGTTACACCTTCTGTAGATAGGTTTTTATGTATAATGTGAGTGAAAGAGATAGTCTTACCTGAAAATCCCAAAAGAAAAACACTATAAGGAGAAAAAGATTGTTAGTCATGCCAACCAGAGGAAATGCAAGCTATTTAAAACAAGTGTATGGAATTGGAACATTATGGTAATGATCTATTCATGGGGATATGTTTTATAGGAAGAACTAGACATTTTGGAGAGTAACCTCTGAGCAGAAGAGAATTCACTGAAAATTAAAAAACAGCTTCAAGTGTGAATCGCTTCCTTGTAATAACATTTTTAACCATCAGTAAACTAATGATAATCTAACATAATCTGCGTGTGCAACTTACTGGTTTAATTCAGGTTTAGATATTAATAAATTTGGAACTTATAAACCATATGGCAGGTCTCACTTTTAACTTCTTCTAAGACGTGTGTTCTCACCTGTCTTTAAACAGGTAAAGAATTTATGTATGTGTGTGTCTGTTTGTATGTGCCCCTATGTATGGGTGCTCATGAAAGCTAATAGAAAGCAAAATATCTTATGGAGCTGGAACTTCAACAAGCTGAGAGGTGTTGCATGTGTGTGCTGAATACATAATGTCAGTCCCAAGGACAACACGTACTCCCAAACACACTGTCATCCTCATAACTTTCTTCTAAAAATTATCACTTTCTTTCCTTGTCTGATACTTTAGTAGAAATTAGATAGAGAAACCAAAAGCATGAAACTTACATACACAAACTGCAGGATATGAAATTAACAGATTTAAGTTTTATTAATGTTTTTATCGATCGAGCTTCTAATGAGATACTCAACATACAAGGCTGTGTACGGAGAAAGAAAATGAGGAGGAAAGATGAATCACAGTACTTCATTTATTGTCACCAAGCATGTCAATAATGGCTGTGCCAGAAATGCTTCTCCCTCTTGATGACTTTACTGAGGATCAAGTTATAACCCGGAAACTTACATAAGGTCATAAAGAAATAAAATGCTATACAATACATGGAAGTATCTGGGAACAGTTTATAGGATAACTCATTGACACATATCGAATTTCCATTAATGCCTGCTTTGATAACAATACTTAATAAAGGAAACCTAATGACTTTACTAGTCTATCCTCCATGTCATTAATATTAAACAGCATCAATATACGCTACTTTTCTGAAATCATTATAAAAATTAAGTTTCATTTTCTTGTATTTCTGCTTGTCTTGGATTTGCCTTTCATTTTCCCAAACAAGGTGTTAGAATAGTCATAATAAACCAGAAATAATGCTGGAAAATTTGTACACTTTCAATGGTGAACAATTTTTCAAAGATAAGACATCTCATAGAAATATTTAAATCAGCCTCTTTTAACACATGAGAACAATTTCCAAGGAAACATGTTGTAAGCACATGAAACACATGTGCCAAAATCTAATCAACACATTTGGAGAATGGTTTTGAGTGAATCAGACAGTTATTGAACGAAAATTACTGTTGAAGACTGACATCCTGTAAACTGCTGCCACTAGGAATTCATGTTGCTAAGAAACTGAAGTGCAAACCCACCTAAAGTTCTTCTCCAGCTCATGCATTTAAGACATGAAATGTACAAGGCAGTGTAATGTACAAGGCAGTGTAACACTACATTGAAGTCTCCAGTCATAACTCAAGACACTCCAGACCTTAATTGTTGTTTGAGATTATTACATTTAGTAAGCTTTTCCAAACCAAAACTGATATATAGTTCTTAACAATGTGAGGTCACCTTCAAAAGCACACATTTGAAGTTGGGAGCAGTAATCTGAAGTACCATCATCAGAGAGAAACCAACATTATCAGCCATCTAAAACCATAATACTCATGTCCTCATCTTTAGTGTTTGTACCAGTCACCTCTCTGCACTGCTACCCTCTTTTGTACTTGGTTTTAGAGATGATACTTAAGCAGATTGCTCATAAAACAAGATGGCTATTAATTATTTACTTGTCTGAGGTCACGCCTTTTGGGCTTTCATTTAATTACTTATTTACAAGTGAAAAACAGCTCAGAAACCCACAACACATTAACCAAGAACATGAATTTTACATTATTCTTTTTAGAAAGCTATTTTTAATTTTAGTGATCACAAATGCATAGGCTTGAAAAGCTCTCTCTACAGTGAACACATTTCTTCTACCAATGTTTTTTATTCTGTTAAGAAACAATGCCGTGTCTGGCAATCCTGAGGTGATAAATCTTCTCCAATAGAGAATACAGAGAATAGTTCTAATGCTCTGCCAAGTCCTTTTTCCAGTATCTGTCATTGTGATTTACCCTCAGAACTCATTTCTTCTCTATTCACTGAATGACCTCTATTCCCCCAAATGAAATAGACTTAATATTTCAGGAAGTATGAACTTAAATTGTAACCTAATCTCATTAGACAAGATCACCCTATTCCACTTTGCTAAAGATGGCCTAGACCATGCTGTGTTTAGCCTAGTAGTTTCATTTCTTTTCTTTTCTCTTTTCCTTTCCTTTCCTTTCTCTTCTTTCCTTTCTTTCTTTTTCTCTTTCTTTCTTTTTTTTGATAATAGGGATTGGGTAAACAATTGGCATAAACTCTAACAATGATGATGAAGTGTTATTAGTAGAAGATTGCTAGCAAAATGTATCAGACTCTAAGCTATGACATGAAAATAAGACCTCTTTGCTCCTATGAATTAGAGATTAGAGAATAGACTTACTTCTACCATGAACTTTAATCAGGCCTAGACTTCTCACAACCGTTATCTAGCTGTTTAAGAAACAAAATGTCCCATGGTGGAGCGCAACCAAGTTGCACAGAGTTTGAGGCCTGGTGACTAGGCTAATGTCTGTCCTTACCTGATCTTGCATTAAAAGCTGAAGCCATGTGATTCTTAGATGCTTAACTGAGTTTAAATCTGCTTTTTTTATTTACAGCCTAGAGATTGTGGAATAGTATATTTTTCTTGAAAATATAATCACATACTCCTCTAGACAGTAAAACCTTTTTGTTTGCACTTAATACAGAATATTGTTGCCTGATCTAGCAGATCACCCATGATTGCTTTGGATGGATGTAATAAACAGAATGGAAACTCAAACTGATAGTAATAATATGACAATAGGAAAATATGTACTTGCTATGCACTAAAGTAAGAACTGTTCATAGTATATGATATCCAATATATTAAAAATATTATTAATTTTTAAATTTAGATTCAAACTGAACATGGAATTATACAACCATCTTGGATAATACAGTGATATTTTGTCCCCCCAAAAAACCGAAGAGACAAAACAGGAAAGAAAGGAAGACAGAGCGAGTTAAAAGACTGAATAAAGAGAGAACAAAAGGAGGGATTGTGGGAACAAGGATTTAGACAAAAAAAAAATCAAATACACTATGAGAGAAGTCAGTGTGAATTAGTTTGAAGCTGCCAGTGGGCCTCTAAGCAACCATGGCTCAAGGCCAGGTTATAAAAATGGCAATTAATTCCAAAGCTCAACTTCCCACACAGGTGACAGGGAAGTTCTGCATACCTTTTCAGGACATTTAGGGCTTCTATTCAAGATAGGCAATTATATCATTGATAAAGCAAGAATAAGAAATGGTATTTTTCAGTGCAAAAGAAACTTTCCCTGTCACATGCAGCTTTACAATATTCTGTGCTTTGACTGTGGTGTGAAAAACTAAAGGTTGCAATAACAAAAGCTGTGTGAATTTTCCCCTAAATGCAGCATTTAGTGAGAGAAGATGACAGATGACTGGGGGGAAACACTTAGTGGAGTAGAGAACAAGAGACTTTGAAAATTGCTTTTATTTCAGATAAGATGACTGTAGACTTTCTTACCTAGTCAGAAACCACTATTGGAGAATATATAGTACCAAGAATCTCACATCCTCTGAGAAGGTTACAAATAACATCCTAAAGTTCTATAAGGCTAGAATTAACTAAATATAAAAATTAATACAAAAATATTGATAGCTGTTCTTGATAGACCCCTCTAATAAATAAAATACATTTTATTTCAAATCATTTCATTTAGCTCTCAAAAATAGAGAACTTGCCAATACTTATTCCAGATTTCTTCCAATTACCTAAATCTACAGCTCCAAGGAAAACAAAACCTGGGACCTCTAAAGGACATCATGTTTATGTGTACATAGACATAGGCATATACAGAAACTTACATCCAACAATTAGCCCCATCCCGGGGACCCATTTGGAAGAGTTAGGGTAAGGACTAAAGAATGTGCAGAGGTTTAAAACCACAAAGGACGAACAACAGTATCAGCTAACCAGATTCCTCAGACCTCTCAGGGAATAAGCCACTAACCAAGGAACATGCATGGGCTGTTTCATGGCTCCCACTACATTTGTAGCAGAGGACTGAGTACTTTGTGTGCCCTAGTGGGAGGGAATATGCTTGGTCCTGTGAGGTCTAATGACCCAGAGGAAGGGGATGCTGGAGTTATGAAGTGAGAGTGAGTGAGTAGCTTGGGGAAATTCCTCTTAGAAGCAAAAGGGAAGGATATGAGGTTGGGGTGGGGCTTGTGGAAGGGGGACCAGGAAAGATGGCAATATTTAAAATCTAATAAGTAAAATTGCTAAAGCCAAAAAATACAGAACTTTATATTTGAATTATAGCTTTATTTAAAAGTATTTCAATACATTTTAATTTATTTCAAATATTATCTCTATGTGTATGAATGCAGGGGCTTATGGGAACTATGAACATAAAAGTGTCCTTGGTGATTAAAAGAGGGTATAGGAGCCCCTAGAACTGAGGTTAGATGCAGTTATTAGTTGCCTAAAATAAGTACTGGGAACTGAACCTGGATTATCTGCATAAACATTTTGTGTTCTCATCCTCAAAGCCATCTCTCTATCCCCACACATCAAGGCATATGTAAATGCCTGCTTCCTGTCTCTAAGAAATTAGTTGTGCATTATATTAGTTGGCACAAAAATTTTTGACATGATAACTACCTATATTATCTTGAGGAAATATATTGAGCTCATAGGCATGATGTCCCCACTATACATTGAGGAGAATACATGCTCCCTGCTTCTGAAGGGACATGCAATCTGCTGCATGAGATCAAATTGCATTGGCAATATATTTGTGCAGTGTTTGTTGTATCCCAATAATTTAAGAATTGAGGCTGTGGCTATTACTATAATGTCTTGTCTCTACCTCAGCAATAACAGTCAACTGGTATCTCCTACAGAGACTGTGATTACACAGACTCAGAAAGAACTGGGTGACTGATCAAGGGGAAAACAATATCATCTTTCACAGCAATATTTCCAGCACTAGTTTTAACCCATTGTTTCCTTTGAACAGCATAAAAACTCTGCTATGTACACATTATGTAATAATTCAGAATAACCAAAGGTCATACCTAGCAGCATATAATAATACTATAATCAGCCACATAATTTATTGTGGTTTTCAAAACTAAACATATTCCTCTTTCTTATGTAGGTCTCATTACACTTCCTTAGGACAGTGTTTTATAAATGTCACTTGAGACCATCAAGACCTGAGACATGCATCCTCCCAGGGTGTATGTGGGGATTCTTTATTAAAATACATACTGCTAGTCATCCCACTCAATTTGAAGAAAAGAATGGAATGTGGTAAAGTACACCAGATCTTTGCAGAGCTCTGAGCTCAGGTTTTGGAATATAAGAAGAATATGTGTCAAGCCACACACTCTGATCTTAAGACAACAAGGTAGCATTGGTAACAACTAGGTAATATCTGAGAATCTGTAGACAATACAAATGCCCAGGTGTCACCTTTGGCAAGAAAATTCAAAATCTTTGTGTGAGACATTGGGATGGGCCTTGTAGAGAATAGTAACTAGTGTTCAATATAGAGTCCAGCTACTATTGTTGAATGGCCTTGCCATGTCAAGTGTGGGTCAAGTTCATGCCTTACATGGAAACCTGTTTAAGAATCACAGCTGAGGTTTTCATTCTATTCCAAAAGAAAGATTTCACATTTTAAGAAGTTCATATCATGTTTGTATATTATAATCAGAGAAAATCTGGGCTAGGATAGTATTTTCCAAAATTTCCAGCAAAACTAATAAATAACCTCCTGGCAAGTTTTCTGCAAATTGATGAAGAAGGTTTGAAAGGATTTTATAAATTAAATGTATAATGTCACCCTCAGGTGACAACACTGTCATGCAGGATAAACATGCCTGGCTTTAAGAACAGCTCCTAGGTGCCACTTAACTTTTGAATATTGCTTTAAAGAAGGGTGTTTCAACCATCTTGTGTGTTACTAGGTAACAAAAAGTTTAAGAAGGCTGTTCTGTGCAGAATATAAAATATTAACCTACTTTCTTTGCCAGTCTTTACCAAATACCAATAAATACCTCTCCATGTGACAATTATAAATATTTTCAGACATTTCCATATGCCTCCTGGTTGATTAAAACCTTCCGATTTCCTATTGAAGGCCACTATTCTAGAATAAAAACAATTGCAGTTCACATTTATTGAAGAGCATATTCCTCAACAGCTTAGCTGCATGAGCAAAAATAACATCTTGACTAAAGCCATGGGAACAGAATATGAAAGGATTAGAAATTCAAAGCAAGAGAGAAAACTTCCAAGAAGTAATTATATTACAAGAATGGGGAAACATAGTTTTTGCATAAGGGTGGATGGTTCTGTAAGAAGGAGGCTTTGAGGTTTCTTTTTTAAAATTATTTTTATTGGATATTCTCTGTATTTACAGTTCAGGTTTCATAGGCTCACATAATTCCAAGTTTCCTCTCTCTGTTTCCTTCTGGTAGTTCTATATGTGAACTCTCAGGTTTTCAGTCATCATTCTTCTTTGCCATGGTGACGATGGACTCCCATCTCTGGAAATGCAAACCCGAGTAAACCCTTCTGTAAGTTGTCTTAATCATGGCATTTTATCACATCACACTGATTAGAAATGTCGCTGAAGAAGACATAAAGAAATTTCACCACTGGCATATCAGAGCAGAACTGAAAGCAAGTAAGCCACAGTTGTGAAAGGTAAAGACTGAGGGAGGAAATAACCCATCTGAGATTTTTAAGGTTATGTGTGTGGCTGTGAAATCAGATATGTTGGCTGATAAAAGAACAAACGATCCTCATTAAGGAGATTTAATAACAGATAAACAGATTGTGGATCAAGCAAATGGATGGACCATAAAAGAAGCCACTATAGAGGGAGAAATTGGAATTGCAGGAGAGAGAAATGAGGGTCACCTGCCACTCACATCAAGGGAATAGAAGCAGAAACTATTTTTCAGAAGCAAGGGACAGGTCTGTCCCTGTCACTGAGAGAGGCAGATGACAGTACAACAGTATGCATTGTTATATAAATATTTATATTGATATATCTTCACATTAGAGGAGGGAGGTTCAAGAGGCCATACTTAAAAATAAGTGACAGTTAATCATGGGGTCCACTAACTCCTGGAAAATGTTTACAGAATTCAAGAAACTGGTGCAATTACAGGATGGAGGTGAAGTCTAAATAAGTCATTTTGTTACTAGAAGGAAAAGACCATTCACACTGGCCCTGATGTTTATTGAATCATATGGATTAAGATCAATATTTTTCAAAGGACTTCCCATGTTTCTCCCTTTAATTTTTTTATTGTGATATTGTTGGAGACCTGTTCATAAGGGCATTTCTAGAAACCCAGTCCTCACCCTTCCAGTCCTTCTTAAGAGAATGTGGAGTGAGATGCTTGAGAACTACTGCCCTATAGGGGTGTTTATAACTTCTCCAATTCCAGAATCATCCAGGCTCTTATACAAATGTCGAGTTTCACATGAATATATTGAGTTGATAAAATTAGCATTGTCATGCTAAAGTTCCATGAACCTAAGGCACATGGAGACTACTGGCTGCAATTCTGGAACTTGAGAGGCTGAAGCAGGAGGATCACAAATTTAAGATCAAGAAAACCTTTACAGGTAAAAAATAAAGCCCTCAGGATTAGTCTGGGATATAAAGCAGAATCTCATATTTAGAAATAAAATATAAAAAAAGCCCACGAGTATATGAAGAAATACAATTTTAAAATGTGGACCAGAAATACAGACATGACTGAACCTGATAAAATATGATCAATCACACTAAGATATGCATTTCCAAGTAAGTAAGGTTTTAGGGTAAATGGGGTTATTAGAGGACCAGGGCCACAACTGGAGTAATTTCTACCAATTATGGTTTATTAATAGACCAATAATTACAAAGCTATTAATGTCCATTGTGACTACCTTATAATACCATGTTGACTACCTTATAATAACACATAATCACAAAACTGAATAAGATACAGACTAGACTTTATAATGCAGAAAATATGGGCCCAATCTCTGTTAGTAGAGTAGAGTGATAGATCTAAAAGGGAGTAGGGATCCTCTCAGAAAGTACTGGGTACCCATGATGTAGCAACACCAGCAAATAGTCCCTTGACTATTCTTGTGAAGTAAAGCAAAATTATCCCTGATGGTTTTCATTTGATCATGGCTAACATTGAAAAGTTGTAAACTCTGATTAGTGAGATGTCTCAGCTGGTAAAAACACTGGTTTCTCTACATTTGACTTGCTGATTTCAAAAATGTACCCCATTGATGACAAAGAAAAGGCCAATCAAGTAAAAAAAAAAAACAAAAACAGACAAAATCTTACTGATAATATGTTCAGTACAGTTTCCAAAGATTTTATATATATTTTTATATATATATATATATATATATAATAAGATACAGACTAGACAGTGTATATATATATATATGTATATATATATATATATATATATATAGTGTATATATATGCATATACACTGTGCAAACATAATCTGTTTTTATAGGAAGTCTAATGGATACATAAGTATGATGGAATAAAAAATACAAGGAACTAGTCTAATCTGCTATTCTTCAGAAATGAGATCAGGCTCAAGCCAGTTTTGACTAGTGAATTTATAGCTTGTGAGTAACAAAAAACCAATTTCTTCCCCCAAACAGTATCTGTAGGATTCTTTCTTGTCCTTGGCAGTAGGAATTGGTATAGGAGCACATGTCCCCCATGGGAATCTATCTACTGACATTTACATGCTAAAGGAGGTTCTATCCATATGGCTTATTGTCTGATTGGGGACTTCACCATCTAGAAAACCCCAAACAGCCAAAAACAGTGATAAATTTCCAGCAGGAACAACAGCAACAAAATGGTAACAAACTTTAAAACTATGGTCCCTAGAGCCATGTCCCACACCAGGAAACAGGACTTACACAACCAGAGCACCTTGTTAGTTGAACTGAATTGTTCACAGACCACAGAATAAGTTTTTTGGAAGTGCTTGGGAAGATATGGGTAGCTGTCTGAACTCATTTCCAAACTGGGTCAAGCAAGAGACCTCAAAGACTTCCCTGACTTTAAAAATAGGAAACGAACTCAGGAAGTTGATGTATCTAAAATCAAGCACATCTGTTTTAAAATCTGTTTCAGAATCTTTATTTTTTGACTAAGACAATATCATTTTGGCTCAGTACCAGAAGAAACAAGGCATGCTTAAAATAACTGTTGAATTGCTTTGAGTTTGTCAAGGACTAAGAGGCATTACTAATAAGAAATGTGTGCCAGACTGCTGCTTCATTCTGCTGAGGATTGTTTCCAAAACTGGACATTCTAAACTAAATCTTCGAGAAAGCATAGAGAATTTGGCTGAAAGAGATGACTCTGCCAGTAAAGGATTTTCCTCACAATAGTAAGGATCGAAGTTCAGTTCAACATCATTCATATAAAAGGCAGACACAGTGTAGTATCTATATATCCAGAGCTGAGAATAAAGAGGGATGGGGACAGACAAAACCCTTGAGCTTTCAGGCACTAAGTTGGCCAGTTAGCCTTCGGTGAGTGTCCCTTTCTCACAAAGTACGATGCCAAGTGATTACAGAGAACAGCAATATAGACCTCTTGCCTCTAAATGCATGTGGACACATGCATAAGCATAAACACACACACACACACACACACACATACCTGTCAAAACTGTTTGTAATGTTTCTTACCTGTAACCCTAGTACTTAAGTGGCAGGGGCATGAGGAATGCTTCAAGTTTGAGGCCAGTTTGGGTTACATAGTGAGTTCCAAGCCATCCAGAAGCACATAGGCTGTCTCAAGGCAAGACTGGAGGAAGAGAGGAAGGGAATAAAAGGAAGAATATAAAAATATGAAGGCAGAAAGGACACAGCCAATGTAAATAAAAGGATTCATTCATTACCAAAGGACCTCTTTTGTAAAATAAATTTAGGCAACTATGATATATATATATGTGTTCATAAGTATGTGTATTATGCATAACTGTTATGTATTGAGATGCATTTCTTTAACAAATACATTTTCTGAAGATGCTTTATGGCTGCCATTTTGCTGCTGTGGGAGGCAAACCTCAAGCCCTACCAATTGAGTCAGGAGCCACAGGCGAGATTCTCTGGAGCAGACATGGCTGGTTTGGACTTGGATATTACTTTCTATGAACCTGATCGCTCAACTGAAAATTAGAGCTTCTGGATGCTCTTGCTTCCTGATAGACACAAATGGCCATCAACTACAAACAGCAGGCAGAGGAGTGATAGATTTGCTGCCCATCAAAGACAAGGCTGTTAAGCAGCAGGTGGGTCACTGCTGGGTGCCACAATGATGAGCTACTCCTGCTGAGTGTTGGGACCACAGGAGGAAAGGAGCCTCAGTTCCTTCATCCCAAGGTGGAAGAAAATCACCCCAAAAAAACAGGTGTAAGCAAACTAGTTAGAAAGTATGTGCATGCTGCTGAAACTGAGATCTTGTTGCCTCCCACTGCTCCTCTCCACACTCAAGCATGTCCCAAATCTGTTCTTTACCCATCACATCGCATGTCTTACACTTGAACTGAGTGGGCATTGACTTTACTCTCTAAGTGGATTTCTAGTGAGTCAATATTTTTTGACTTTGAGAGCCAGGAATCTCTTTATTATACATCCTGCTTCATTTTAATGAGCTTTCAAATTTGTAAAAAAATAGTATTTGCTTAAATGTCATAAAAGGTAGGTTCTGAGTTGTATTTAGTCTGAAGACCATATTATAACAGATATGTATACATATACAGATACATACATATACATACATACATACATACATACATATATATGTATTTGTTTTGTGACTTGAGTGAGTAGGTACTTGCTGTAACACACTTATAAAGGACATAGGAGGACTTTCAGAAGTTGACTCCTCTTTCACCATGTGGACATTATAGATCAGATTTAGGTCACCGGGTTTGGTGGCATATACCTTTACCCACTGATCCACCTCATGGACTTAATGACTGCTTTTATTGAGACAGAATTTTTGACCGAATCTGGAACTTTATATTTCTTCTAGAATGATGACTTTTAAGTTCCAGGACCTGCCTGTCTCTAACCCCTAGTAATGGGATTTCAGACAAATGTGAACATTAAAATAGTGCTAGGATTCCAAGCTCAGGTCCTCATTCTTACACAGCAAGTGATTAAGAACTAGGCAATTTACTCAACACATAATTTGTCAATTCCTGACCTAAATTTTCAGAGTAAAATTGTAATTATACACCACCATTTATCACTTCCCTACTCATTAAGCCCAGGAGATATGTACTTCATCTCCTATTCTCACCTCCTAGGGTCCTTCTTCCCCACAGGCCTCCTGTCCCAGTATAACACTATGTTCACGAGAAATGAATCCATAACAATTCCATATTCTTCCTATGCAAAGCCTCATTAGTAATTTAACTTTTCTATGTTCATCATTTTAATCTAAAAGAACTCAATAATTTGATTTATGTTACTGACTAATACCCTTGGATATCTGGTCCCACTAATTGCTATATTTCAAGAATATAGCAATGCATACATTCTAATACCTATTCTCAGTAAGCCTATGAATTCCAGGAAGACAAATAGCCAATGTCAATGGGAAGTTCTAAATGGAATCAGGCTGCAGAGATAAAAAGTATATTTTTCTATACTTTAATCATCTTTTATACAAAATTTAGTTTTCCATTTTGAACTTGGTAGTCTAAAGTGGTAAATTCTCAAACAAACCCTCCACATGCTCAAGGTCACATTTGATTCTAAGGAGTCTAGCTAATCCCACCTAGAACATCACTCTTCAGGCTGTGGGTTTCCACACTATGTATGCCAACTGGAGTGTTTGATCACAGAAAAAAACTGGTTCAATTTAGAATCATCATGAGAAAAAATTGAGAACATTTGTGAGAAAGTTCCTGAAGTAGATCAACTGCATTAAAAGACCAAGCATAAGTGTAGCTGGCACCGGACTTAAGGTGTGGCTCTGACACAATTACCTACAATGGAGAAAGCTGAAGAAATAGCTCAGTAGGTAAAGCCATGGTTGCTCAAACTTGAGGACAGAATTTGTATCTTCAGCATCCCTTTTAAAAGCCATGCTTGCCTGAGCATCTGTAGCCCTAGCACATGGAGAAAATATTGGGGTCAGTCACATTATGGAAGATCACTGTTCAGAATTTCTTGTTAAAGAAAAATAGAAAGGAAAGCAGAAAGGAAGGAAGGAGGGAAAGAAGAATGGAAAGAAGGAAGGAAAAAAGGAAGGAAGGAAGGAAGGAAGGAAGCACAAGCCAACAAACAAAACTAGTGAAATCGAAATCAGGCAGAGAACCCATCTGGAAACAGAACAGAGAGTGATGGAGGAAGACAGCTAACACCAATCTCTGGCCTTCACATACCTGGGTAATCTCAGTCACACACAATGTGCACAGACACACTGATGTCTCAAAGACACAGAGGTAAACAAACATTGAGACCTAAGTACTATCATGTATTCCTCTGTGCTTCCTGAGTGTAGATGCAATGTGACCATGCCATCTCTTCTATGACCCATGGTTCCCTCAGTTTGGCAAAATGGACCCTTTCCTTCTGAAGTTGTTATTGTCAGATGTTTTATCATAACAACCAGAAAACCAACTAATTTATGGCCATGTGCGCTCAGATACTAATGGATATGTTGACTGTCATACTGACCACAGTGTTACTCTAAAACTTACATATGAATGCATTTAACTTACCATTGATACTAAAACACGGCTAGTGACAAAGGCAATTTTTCTACAGAACAGTGTTCTACTTGATGCTAAATTACTGTTACATTCTTGCTACTGAGGCTTATAAGTTAAATGTTATTAAAGGTACATTTGTTATAAACAAGGAAGGTGCAGAGCTTTATATCACCATGGTTTAGAGTACCGACTGGGAATTTCTGTAAATACCTTGTTCATAAAAACTACTCTGTATGTGTATGACAATTTGGTTTTCGTTTGAAGACACATCTTATAAGTAACTAGAGATACTAAGTATAAGTGTGTATTTATGTGTGTGGGCACATGCATTAATATGTTCTCTCCTAGACATATTTTATAAATCGATCCACTTGATGACTACAAAATATTTATATTTATATAATGTCAATGAATTTTTAGCCTGAAATTCAGTTTTTCATTGCAAAAGGCAAAGGAAAACTAAAGTTATAAAGTATTGCAGAAGATGGGATCTTGTACCAAATTAGCTAAGGAAAGTGATCATAGAGTCAAAAGAAAGGTCTCAGAAGTACACAGTAACCAGCATGATACTGAAAAGATGGAAAGTTGGGCTTACAACGAGGAGGGAGTTGAGAGGCAAGGGGTGGGGTAGGGGCTTGGTGCAGGTGGAGCTGGAAAGGGAGTTATCATTAGAGAAAAATAAAGGAATAAAAGGATTAATTTAAAAGGGGAAAAGCAGAGATTGATATCATTATCAGATGCACGAAGAGGTATTAGTTAACCAGCAAAATTGGTGTCTCTGAAATGTTTATTTTTATCTGTACCTTCCTGGGCTTCCTGGTTTTAGAAAACAAACAAGATTGACACCAGGGTAATCAGTACAGGCAATTTTTTTTCCTGGCACTAGACTTTAAACAGGATGCACTACCTGAATTATTACACAAGGGAAAATGAAATATTCATGTGTGGCAATTTTTAAATCAACCCTAGAAAAAGCAAATCTTCAAAGTATGGCCTGTCCTTGAATAGCTTAAAGGGAAAAAGAGACAGAAAACTGTTTGCATCTGCCAATGATTCAGAATGGATAGTTTTTCTTGGTGCAGAGTAGTGTAAGATTCAAAACCAAAATACAACTGTGAATCTGGGTTAATATGGAGTCTTCTTCCTGGAGTTGGCAAAATGTCCTTGGACATAGACAGGTTTGAAGAAGTACTGAATATTTAAAGATTCACCCGAGGGTGGCCAGGGAGAGGGTTCAAGGTGAGCAACACTTGCTTCTCCTCTAAAGGATCCCAAGTTTGATTCCCAGTACCCACATCTGGTAGCTAACAATAGCTTGTAACTGCTGCTCTAGGGGATCCAATGCCCTCTTTTGATCTCTGGAGGCACTGCAATTGTTTAAAAATGTGGTTTAAGTAAGCAACATAGACCTTTTTCTAACAACGTTCAATGTGCTCCTGTAAAAAATTAAAAATCTTCAGGTTTTTTTTTTTCTTTTTGTTTCACAAGCAAAGATATTTTTGGTTAAACATAGAAAAGCCTAAATTTTCAAGTTAAAGATGGGTTAGAGAAAACAGAACTAACATTAGCTTAAACATACAATCAGCACAATTTTCAAGTAAGGGATTGAAATCTGCTTCTCAATACATATACTTGGGCATAATTTGACAACTGTAAACTATAATCATTTCTGGCTGGATATATAATCTCAATACCCATGTCTTTGTGCACTTAGATGTATGAGGATATCTGGTGGGGTAGCAAAGCAGGTTTCTCAGCCATTCATAGAGAATCTCCCATGGCAGGTGACCCACAAAGACAGAGAACTGGCATCTTTCAGAGGATCACAAAATGTACTGATCTTCTAAGATCAACATCTTGAAAATTACTTCAATAATAAAACACTAAGCTTGCATATTTAAAAGAAGCCTTTAAATAGACTTATCATCTCTGATTAGCTGCTGGACAGACTTAGACATCTAATTAAAATGCCTAAATGGCTTTACAGTAGATTCTACTTAGAAATTAAGATAACCAGGCCCTTAAGGATTCTGTTGGCTTGGTTATGAGGCTATACTTTGGGCTCTGTAAACAGATTGTGGTTATGACTTTTTGGTCAGAATGAGTTGAATAATCAAAGGTACAGACTGGTGTTCTTTCTGAACTCATATTGGCAATGACACCAGAGAGCAGATCAAGCTCCTTCAAACCCACTCAGAAGGCAATGAGGTTGATTTCAGAAGAGCTGAGGGTCATGCTTTAAAGGACACCATTCCTTCTTGTTCTTTATGTGACACTATGTAGCAATTAAACCTGTGGTATGTTCATGAGGAGTGAATAGAGTTTAACACTCAGACTCGGATCTTACTGAATTCTTACACTTGCCAGGTCATTCTGACTTCATGCTTCTGCTTCATTACCTAGAAAATGCTGGAAGCCTACCAATAAAAATAAATAAATTGTGAATGTACCATTGGTATGGGACTGATATGGCTCTACCACTAAGGGGGGAATGAATGGCACTTAATGGTAGTGCCAGGAAAGATACCCAGTTATTGTTGGGGTTTGGACCCTTATTAAGTTGCCCATGTTTCTATTAATGCCTATATGGTTATTACTAATAGAACACTGTGATATGTACAACAAAAAGAGACATGAAGCTGGAAGGGAAAATTGTCAGAATATTTTAAAAACAAATAGATGGGAAAATGAGAGATGCATATAACCATAATATATTGCATATATGTATAGAATTCTTAAAAGTATAAATAAAAATATGTTTTAAGATTACATTGTAATACATAACAATAATCAGTGTGTTAGCTCTATTAACAATAATTGCTCTTGATAGAACAAAAGTGTCAAATAAATGTTAGTTATGTTTTAACATCTTTATTGATTATTGGCACTATGGTTATATGTCAGGTATGCAGTTAAGTCACAATATTTAGAAACAAAAGACCAGGATAGGAAGGGATGAAGAACATAGATATCAAGGCAGAATCACATCAATACGTACATAAGAGAATGATACCATAATAGAGTACTTAAAATCAAGTGTATTTGACTATATAGGTACTTGATAATAGACCTGGGAGATAGCTTAGAACCCACATGATAGAAGACAAACATGTATAAACACCAGGTTATTCAAGACCCACTTCTGACCTCCTTAGGTACCAGGTACACATATCATGCATACATACATACATACATACATACATACATACATATACATATATATGTAAGTAAACACTCTTAAACTTAGAATAAAAAAATAAATTTCATATAAACAAGTCTACTAGAGTTTAAGTGGTCGACTCCTTTACAGTCAGTAAAATAATGATATAATTATAAATTATTTGCTAGTAAATACATTGTTGAGAATTGGGTGGATAAAAGTGTTCAAAAATTAAGCAAAAAAGGACAAACAAATATCTCAAGAGAATAGGAAATAATTATAGAATGAATGTCTATATCATAATGTTAAGAGAATTTATTATTGAATAGTGAAGTGATAGATGCATTTGTATATGTGTGTGTGCGTGTGGGTGTGTGCATTGAGGTATATATTTGTGTTTCTGTATATTTAGGGATTTTGTGACAAGGCCTCACCAGGTAACCATGACTATCTGGAACTCATCGGAATTAAAGGCATATGCTGTCATATATGAAGAAAGTAATTCAATTTAAACAAACATTAAATAAATTTGATTGATATATCCTACAGAGTAAGTTTATTTACAAAGCAGAGGTCCTAGCAAGGGCCAACTTGTTAGTAATGGATAGACAGCTAACACACATAGGGAAGTTGGACACTTTCAGGGTTGTCACAATGTTTTCCACAAAGTCTCATTTTCTCTAATTGAGGTATGCTACATTCTCTACTACACTGTCTTTTCTCTCTTTTTTTCTTTTGTTCTCTCACCCTTGTCAGAAGCCATAACAGAACAACCTAATAACTAGCAGGTTATCATCTTGAGATGGCCAGCCTCGGATTATTATATAGTCTGCGACTCTTTCACTCTTATTCAGCAAGGCTGTAAGGGATTCATTTTAGGAAAGATCCCTGCTATTAATATGCTTTTTATGTTATAATTAAACACATATAATAATCATCAAGTAATAGCACACACCTTTGAACAGATCTCTGCAGATCTATGATGGTGTACTGTTTTGTAGTGATGCTATATAGACATATAAATAACTAAAGTCTTAAAACTGATCCTATAAGAATTCCTAAACTTATAACTGATTATTAAGCTCTTTTATAGTGAGACTGCCATTAGGTCATTTCTGATAGCCAAAACTGCAATGAGAACTTTGCCAATATTCCAAGTGACACCAGTTAATTACTCTTAGATAGTATTCAGACTGTCTCCTACTCAGAGCACATTCCAAGAGGTTGTAAAACAATTAACCTAAGGTCATAAAAAGGGATCCAACAATTCATTATATGTGGTGTAACAGAGAATAAAATATTGACTGGGTTTATCTATACAAAGCTTCACTAATAACTTAGTTATGGTTCTAAACCTTCAGTGAACCTGTGGACCTGAAACAGGTGATGGATGTTTAGACAGATAATTACTCCTAATAGATATACATGTAAATATTCTCTTTTGTAACTTCTATTTCAATTTATGATTTGAGTTTTGGTGTGAACTTGTGATGAACTTTGTAACATGTGATCGTATATTCTGAAAGATATGTAACTACTAAGACAAAGAGAGAAGTTATTCATTCTCTCTCTCTCTCTCTCTCTCTTTCTCTCTCTCTCTCTCTCAGTCTAGATAGTTTTCATAGGACACATGTGCTACTTAGTAATACACATTATAATCACTTTTCTAAGTGTCCCTTTTTCTTCCTGTGACTTCCTAGCAGACTAAAAGTTAGAGCCTAGCAGTTGCAGCTGAAATAGTACAAAGTTTATTTATTTAACCCCTTATTGTTTTAGGGAGAGGTGCTAAGTACCAGGCACTACTGTCTCTTGCCTCAGAAGATCACAGAAGGTATGCCAGCTAAGGTGCCATAGTAACTTAGACTTAGATAGTAAACTTTATTATACAGCAACCATAATTATCTAATAAGACTTGGTCTTACTCCTGAATCTTATAAGATCAAGTTTGACCCTTTACCGACGCTCTTCCTTCTCTGCTGCCTCAAAAGCAAAGAAGAACCCGCATGCCGGGGCTAGTTCCCAGCACACCCTCATGCTCAAGCTTTTCTCTTTGATTGTTCTCCCATGTCACAAGCTAATTATTAAAAATCACACATTTGGTGTTACATTTTTAGCAATCTTTTTGCCTTTCTTTCTTTCTTTTTTTTATCAACTTTATTTTACAAAACAAAGATAAATGTACAGATTTTAAACATTTTTTGCTTAAAATTATACATTTTTGTCAGTATTATTTTCAGATTTTAACATAATTTTTATATAAAATTATATGAATATATTTTTAGCCAGTACTTGATTTTTTTCAAGGTTTTGTTGTATGCCTTGAAAACTTAATAGTTACAATGAGCTAAAGTACATGTAAAACAAAATGTAACATGGAAATAGTTAAAGTTTTCTTGTTTTGTAAATATTTTTTGTTTTGTTTTGTTTTCTTTATTTCTTAGACTTCATACAGTCTGTGAGTTGTTTCTGGGGGGTGCAAGCCTCTGGGGTTAGCATCCCACTATCAGTGACTGCATAGTATGTCTGTTCTTTTGTGACTGGGTTATCTCACTCAGGATGATATTCTCTAGATGCAGCCATTTTCTTAAGAATTTGGTTAAGTCATTGTTTCTGGTGGATGTGTAGTATTCCATTGTGTATATGTACCACAATTTTTGTATCCCTTCATCTTCTGAAGGACATCTGGGTTTTTTCCAGCTTCTGGCTATTATAAATAGAGCCGCTATGAACATTGTGGTGCATATATCTTTGTTGTGTATTAAAGTGTCTCTGGGATATATGCCCAGAAGTGGAATAGCTGGGTCTTCAGATAGTACTATATCCAATTTTCTGAGGTATCACCAGACAGATTTCCAGAGTGGTTGTATTAGTTTGCAACCCCACCAACAGTGGAGAAGTGTTCCTCTTTCTCCGCAGCCTCGCCAGCATCTGCTGTCATCTGATTTTTGGATCTTGGCTGAGCAACTGGTGAGTGGGAGATCTAGGCTGCAGGGGAGCAGAGAGATATCTGTGGAGTGCACACGGAAAGTGCACACCCTACCTTGACCTGCCCTGCCTTGCCCGATCCAGCGATTGGGAACAGAAAATTAGAACTTCTGTTTCCACCCGAAGGCGACTTCAGGATGCAGAACGGAGCCTGGCCCATCTGCCATCCAGAACGGTGGCTCATAGAGGCTGAGCAACTGGCGACTTCAGGATGCAGAGCCGAGCCTGGCCCATCTGCCACCTGGAATGGCGGCTCATAGAGGCTGAGCAACTGCGATTGGGAACAGAAAATTAGAACTTCTGTTTCCACCTGGAGGCGACTTCCAGACGCAGAGCATAGCCTGGCCCATCTGCCACCCAAAACAGCGACTCATAGAGACTGAGCAACTGGCGACTTCAGGACGCAGAGTGGAGCCTGGCCCATCTGCCACCCGGAACGGCGGCTCATAGAGGCTGAGCAACTGGTGAGTGGGAGACCTAGGCTGCAGGGGAGCAGAGAGATCTCTGCGGAGTGCACAGGGAAAGTGCACACCCTAACTTGCCCTGCCCTGCCTTGCCCAATCCAGGGATTGGGAACAGAAAATTAGAACTTCTGTTTCCACACAAAGGCAACTTCAGGACGCATAGCGGAGCCTGGCCCATCTGCCACTATGAACGGTGGCTCATAGAGGCCGAGCAACTGGTGGGTGGGAGACCTGGGCTGCCAGGGAGCAGAGAGATCTCTGCGGAGTGCACAGGGAAGGTGCACACCCTAACTTGCCCTGCCCTGCCTTGCCCGATACAGCGATTGGGAACAGAAAATTAGAACTTCTGTTTCCACCCGGAGGCGACTTCCAGACTCAGAGCAGAGCCTGGCCCATCTACCACCCAGAATGGCGGCTCATAGAGGCTAAGCAACTGCAATTGGGAACAGAAAATTAGAACTTCTGTTTCCACCCGGAGGCGACTTCAGGACACAGAGCAGAGCCTGGCCCATCTACCACCCGGAACTGAGGCTCGTCGAGGCTGAGTAACTGGTGGGTGGGAGACTTGGGCTTCCGGGGAGCAGAGAGATCTCTACGAAGTACACACGAAAAGTGCATCCCCTGCCTTGCACTGCCCTGCCGTGCCTGATCCAGCAACCAGAAACAGAATGTTGGAACTTCTTCTCACACCCAACAAGTCTGAGGCATAAAACAGGGCTCGACCCATCTACACCTGAACCAGTGGAGAACCAGGGACACAGACCAGATACAAGGGAAAGGCAAGAACATATAACTGACAACAAAATGGCAAGAGGAAAGAGAAAGAGTATATAACAATAGAACCAAAACAATCTAGCAACACCAGAGCCCAGCTCTCCCATAAAAGCAACCATCGGAATTCCAAACACTCCAGAAAAAGAAGACACAGACCTGAAATCATATCTCAAGATGCTGATAGAGATACTTAAACAAGAAAGGGAGGAAAAGCAAAAAGATTCAGGAGGTTTTAAAGAAGAAACAAGAAAAACACTCAAGGAACTCAAAGAACTAGAGGAAAACAGAACCAAAGAAATAAAGGAATGGAAGAGGGAAATTAAAACAGAAACTGACACAATAAAGAAAACGCTAAAAGAGATAACCCTAGAGTCAGAACACCAAAAAAAGAAATCAGGAGTCACAGAAACAAGCATTTCCAATAGATTACAAGAGATCAAAGAGAGAATCTCGGGGGCAGAAGACAACATTGCAAACATAGACAAAACAGCCAGAGAAGATGCAAAAAACAAAAAGCTCCTAACCCAAAATGTCCAGGAAATCCAAGACACAATGAGAAGACCGAACCTAAGGATAATAGGAATAGAAGAGGCAGAAGAGTATCAACTAAGAGGCACAGTAAATATCTTCAACAATATCATAGAAGAAAACTAACCTACCCTCAAGAATGAGATGACCACGAGCATAAAAGAAGCCTTCAGAACTCCAAATAGGTTGGACCAGAAAAGAAATACCTCCTGACACATAATAGTAAAAACATCAAGTGCCCAAAGCAAAGAAAGATACTAAAAGCAGTAAGGGAAAAAGGTCAGGTAACATATAAAGGCAGACCAATCAGACTCACACCCGATTTCTCAACAGAGACTATGAAAGCTAGAAGAGCCTGGACAGACATCATGCACTCCTTAAGAGAGCACAAGTGCCAGCCCAAGCTGCTATACCCAGCAAAACTATCAATCACCATCGATGGAGACACAAAGATATTTCAAGACAAATCAAAATTCACACAATATCTGACCACAAACCCAGCACTACAACTAATTATAGGTGGAAAACCCAATACAATGAGGGAAAATACAGCCTAGTAAAAACAAGAAAACTCCTAAACAAGATAACTAAAAGGAGAAAAAAAACACAGACACAACTCAACCCAAAAAAGCAATAATGGCAGGAAACAGAAACAACTATTCCTTGATATCTCTTAACATAAATGGACTCAACTCCCCAATAAAAAGACATAGACTATCAGACTGGATACATAAACAAAACCCAGCCTTTTGCTTCATACAGGAAACTCATCTCAGAGACAGAGACAGACACTATCTCAGAGTAAAAGGGTGGGAAAAAACTTTCAAGCAAACAGCTCCAAGAAGCAAGCTGGAGTGGCTATTCTAATATCGAATAAAGTAAATTTCCAACCCAAAGTTATCAAAAAAGATAAGGAAGGACACTTTTTACTCATTACCGGGGAAATCTGTCAGGAGGAACTCTCAATCCTTAACATATATGCTCCAAATAAAAAATCACCCACATTCATAAAAGAAACCCTACTAAAGCTCAAAAAATACATTTCACCCCACACAATAATAGTGGGAGACTTTAATACCCCACTCTTACCAATAGACAGATCAGGGAAACAGAAACTGAACAAGGACACTGCAAAACTAGCAGAGACTTTGAACCAAATAGAATTAATAGATATATACAGATCATACTATCCCAAAGTAAAAGAATACACCTTCTTCTCACCACCCCATGGCACCTTCTCGAAAATTGACCACATAATTGGACACAGAACGAGCCTGCATCGATATAAGAAGATTGAAATACTCCCATGTATCCTCTCAGATCACCATGGTCTATGGCTGGTCTTTAACAACAACAAAGACAACAAAATGCCCACATACACATGGAAACTAAACAACGCTTTTTTAAAGGATAGCAGGGTCAAAGAAGAAATAAAGAAACAAATTAAGGATTTTCTAGAATTCAATGAAAACAAAAACACAACATATCAAAACCTATGGGATGCAATAAAAGCAGTACTGAGAGGAAAACTCATAGCCCAAAGTGCTTCCAAAAAGATACTGGAGATAGCATACATCAGCAACTTGACCGAGCAGCTAAAAGCCCTAGGACAAAAGGAAGCAGATATACCCAAAAAGAGTAGACGGCAAGAAATAATCAAAATTAGGGCAGAAATAGACCAAATAGAAACAAAAAGAACCATTGAAAAAATCAACGAAACAAAGAGTTGGTTCTTTGAGAAAATTAACAAGATTGATTAACCCCTAGCCAGAATAACTAGAGGGCAAAGAGAGAGTATCCAAATTAAAAAATTCAGAAAGGAAAGTGGCGACATAACAACTGAAACTGAGGAAATTCAAGAAATCATCAGATCCTACTACAAAAACTTATACTCCAGAAATTGGAAAATCTGGAGGAAATGGTTGAATTCCTAGACAGATACAAGGTCCCAAAGTTAAACCAGGACCAAGTAAACAATCTAAATAACCCTATAACACCTAAAGAAATAGAAGAAGTCATCAAAACCCTCAAAACCAAAATAAGCCCAGGTACAGACGGGTTCAGTGCAGAATTTTATCAGACATTTATTGAGGATATAACACCAATACTCGCCAAACTATTCCAAAAGATATAATAAGATGGAATATTACCCAACTCATTTTTTGAGGCTACAATAACCCTCGTACCTAAACCACACAAAGACCCTACAAGGAATGAGAACTTCAGACCAATCCCACTTATGAACATTGATGCAAAAATACTCAACAAAATCCTTGTAAACCGAATTCAAGAACACATCAAAACGATCATTCATCATGACCAAGTAGGCTTCATCCCTGGGATGCAGGGATGGTTTAACATAAGGAAATCCATCAACGTAATCCACCATATAAACCAACTCAAAGACCAAAATCACATGGTCATGTCACTAGACGCTGAGAAAGCATTCGACAAAATCCAACACCCCTTCATGTTAAAAGTCCTGGAAAGAACAGGAATCCAAGGCCCATACTTAAACATAATAAAAGCAATATACAGCAAACCAACAGCCAACATCAAACTTAATGGCGAGAAACTTGAAGCAATCCCACTAAAATCAGGGACTCGACAAGGTTGCCCACTCTCCCCCTACCTATTCAACATAGTACTGGAAGTCCTGGCTGGAGCAATTAGACAGCAAAAGGAGATCAAGAGGATACAAATTGGAAAGGAAGAGATTAAAAACATCACTCTTTGCTGATGACATGATAGTGTACTCGAGCGACCCCAAAAATTCCACCAGAGAACTCCTACAGCTGATAAACAAGTTCAGCAAAGTGGCTGGATACAAAATTAACTCAAACAAATCAATAGCCTTCCTGTACTCAAAGGACAAACATGTGGAGAAAGAAATAAGGGAAAAGGTACCCTTCACAATCATTACAAAACTATGAAATACCTTGGTGTGACTCTAACTAAGCAAGTGAAGGACCTGTATGACAAGAACTTCAAACCTCTAAAGAAAGAAATTGAGGAGGATCTCAGGAAATGGAAAGATCTCCCATGCTCATGGATTGAAAAAATCAACATCTTAAAAATGGCTATCCTACCAAAAGCAATCTACAGATTCAATGCAATCCCCATCAAAATTCCAACCCAGTTCTTCATGGAACTGGAAAGATCAATGTGCAATTTCATATGGAATAACAAAAGACCCAGAATAGCGAAATCCATCTTCAACAACAAAAAAAAAATCTGCGGGAATCACTATCCCTGACCTCAAACTATATTACAAGGCAATTGTGCTGAAAACTGCATGGTACTGGTACAGAAATAGGCACGTGGATCAATGGAATAGAATAGAAGATACAGAAATGAGCCCTCATGTTATGGTCACCTGATTTTTGACAAAGGAGCAGTAAACATTCAATGGAAAAAGGACAGCCTATTCAACAAATGGTGCTGGTCCAACTGGTACTCAGCATGCAAAAGAATGAAAATAGACCCGTTCTTACCTCCTTGTACAAAGCTCAAGTGTAAGTTGATCAAAGATCTCCACATTAAACCAGATACACTGAAACTATTAGATGAAAAAGTAGGGAAAACCTTAGAACACATAGGTACAGGAGAAAATTTCCTGAACAAAACACCAATGGCTCAAGCTCTAAGGTCAAAGATTAACAAATGGGACTTAATGAGATTGCAAAGTTTCTGTAAGGCTAAAGACATCGTCAAGAAAACAAAACGGCAACCAACAGAATGGGAAAAGATCTTTACCAACACCACATCAGATAGAGGCCTAATATCCAAGGTGTACAAGGAACTCAAAAAGCTAGACACCAGAGAATCAAACAACCCTATTAAAAATGGGGTACAGAGCTAAACAAATCATTTTCAGTTGAGGAACACTGAATGGCCGAGAAACATCTGAGGAAGTGCTTGACATCCTTAGCCATCAGGGAAATGCAAATAAAAACAACCCTAAGATTCCACCTCACACCATTCAGATTGGGTAAGATCCAAACTCAGATGACTTCAGATGCTGGCGAGGCTGCGGAGAAAGAGGAACACTTCTCCACTGTTGGTGGGGTTGCAAGCTAATACAACCACCCTGGAAATCTGTCTGGCGATACCTCAGAAAATTGGATATAGTACTACCTTAAGACCCAGCTTTTCCACTTCTGGGCATATACCCCAGAGACACTTTAATACACAACAAAGATATATGCACCACAACGTACATAGCAGCTCTATTTATAATAGCCAGAAGCTGGAAGGAACTCAGATGTCTTTCAGAAGATGAATGGATACAAAAATTGTTGTGCATATACACAATGGAATACTACTCACCCACCAGAAACAATGACTTGACCAAATTCTTAAGAAAATGGCTGCATCTAGAGAATATCATCCTGAGTGAGATAACCCAGTCACAAAAGAACAGACATAATATGCAGTCACTGATAGTGGGATGCTAACTCCAGAGGCTTGCACTCCCCCAGAAACAACTCACAGACTGTATGAAGTCCAAGAAATAAAGAAAACAAATATATATATATATATTTACAAAAAATAAAATAACATGGCAAGTAATAATAATAATAATAATAATAATAATAATAATAATAATAATAATAATAATAAATAATTAATCATTACTGCTTAAAATTTTGTTGGAAAAATTTAATCCAAAGCTAGTTTGAAGAACCAGTACCAGGTTAGAACTTTTCATCTTAGAACACAGAAAAATATGATCTGCTAGAAGTATTATATTTTTGTTTTTAAACTGGATAGTTTTTATTACTTCATTACAAATGTTATCCTGTTTCCTGGTTTACCTCTGGAATCACTCTATCCCATCCTCTCCATTCTTTGTCTCTATATGGTTGCTCACCCACCTATTATCCCTGTCCCTCCCATCACCTTTCCCTGGAATTCCCCTATACTGGAGCATCTAGCCTTCACAGGGCCAAGGGCCTCTCCTCTCCTTGATGCCTGATAAGGCCATCCTCTGCTATGTGTGCTGGAGCCATGGGCCCCTCTATGTGTGCTCTTTGGTTCGTGGTTTTGTCCTTGGGAGATCTGGGGGTTCTGGTTGGTTGATATTTTTGTTCTTATGGGGTTACATCTCTAACTCCTCCATTGGGAAGCATGTTTCAGTCCAATGGTTGGCTGAGAGCACCTGCCTCTGTATTTGTCAGGCTCTGGAAGAAGTACTGTATTGTTAACTGTATTTTGCCTAGCTCTTTTTTTCTTTTAAAAACAGAAAGCAAAAAGTAAAAATAAATAAATGTGAAACAGAGAAAGAAGTTCTGTTTATGGAATAAAGATTTTAAAATATTCAAAACACATGGCAGAGAAAAAAAAAAGCCCTCTTCAAATTAGCTAATTACCGGGCAATAGATGTTACAAACTGCACAGATATTGGTACAAAGGGCTTGGTGCTACCTCAAGGTAAAAAAAAAAATATTACCATGCTATTTAATTTCAATAATTATATTTTCATAATCATGAAATTCTGAGGAAGAATTCATTTTTATGTCTTATATAATCTACTAAACCACAATGTCTCAAGAATGTGGGAATTAAGACAAATGATATAGAAACAGGGTCCAGTAGAGAAAAATGAACACTTTTGGCTTTTAGAAGTCTTTAACTGTAACTTCCTAAACAAACAATATTCAGTTTTACTCACAAGTAGATTTTATTTACTTATTTGTATTATGATAAAATGGTGCACTTTGTTTTGTATGCCTTAATGTTATTTCAATAATGTTTTGAAATAATTTATGAGTCAGAAAAAAATGGTATTTCTTGTCTTCAGAATGGCTAGACCATCTGTGAAATACAGTTTTGCTTGAAGGACTGGCTAATCCCATGAGTGGAAAGAGACTCACAGTTCAGGAAATCCCTCCATCAGCTTTGCCTGTGGCAAGTTCAATTCAGCATTTTCTTGAGTACAAACTTATGCAAGGTGCAGGCCATTGTGGGCATTACCTTCCCTGGAAAAGCTGGCCTGGGCTATATATGAAAGACTTAAAAGTAATCAAGAGAGCAAGCGGTCTTCCTTGGAGATGTCTGATTCACTTCCTAACTAGAATCCCAGCTTTGCCCCCTGGATAATGAACCATAACCCAGAAACAGCAGAAACTTTTGCTTTTCCCAATTCATTTTGATTGTAGTATTTTAACTGAACAATGGAGAATCAATCTATGACACTTTTTTAGCCAAGGTTTATGTTTACTAACATGAGAATGTGTAAAGCTAACACATAACCAGGCAGCTAAGAATGGAAAATGTCATTCAGATATGTAACACCCAGGAAATAGTTTTGGAGTGGCAGATACCTAGAAAGGGATCATTTAAGAATGAAAGGATGTGAGAGTGGTGTAACCGGAAGACTAAAATAAACTTGGGAAGTAAATGTGAAAACACAGCATTATAAATGATTGCCCCAAATGCCCTGTCATTTCAAAGGCTAGTGGTTATGGTAAAAAGAGAAGGGCTCTAGTGTATTCTTCATGCAACACATCCTGAAAAGAATTGGAGATAGAAAGTAAGAATTCTCTGACTGAATATTAATAATCAAAACATAGACAAGAAGTAGACACTAAGACTTCACAGCAAAATAATGAATCACCACAGAGATGTTACTGTCTCACCTAATCACAAAATTCAACTGAATAGAAAACATTGTTACTCAAAATGATCACAGGGTCATTATCCAGGGGGCCAAGGCTGGAATCTCTTTAAACCCAGTAATTTTGTTCTAAATCTACTTTTCAGAGTACAAAATGATAGCATTTTATTCTATTTTATGAAGGGAAAATATATCTTGATCAACCAGCTATAATACTATAATGTAACTGATATTAAAATGGCCACATGCAACTATTTCAAGGTTCTGGAAAACCCTATGGTATGTTGGCTTCTTCCTACCCTAGAGTAATTTAGAGTAACTTTGACTTCATTGACTTTCTTATCTAAGATGTACAAAGTAATCTGCTCAATGTGAAGCCAACATTATTAGTGATTTACACCTTCTGAGTTTATACTTCACAATTAAAGCAATTTTTAAAATATGCTAAAGTTTTATTATCAAGGATTAATTCATAAAAATAATATGTTTTGCCATTGAGAATGAAATAATATTTAATGCCTCATACTGAACTCACACTTACCTTTATGATTATAAACTGCAAAGTGAGATTTGGCTATGTCTCCTCAAACTATGGCCATTAGCTTCTCTTGCTACATATGTAAGGTATTTGTCATATGCAAAAATGACACTTTTCTTGGAATTCATAGAAATTCTGTGTATTACTTCATCATTAAATGATATTTTCTATAATGTGACTATTCATTTATTCCACTAAGTTGAAATCTGATACAATGTCAGAGTAAAAGTACGATTAAAAAAAGTTACAAATAATTGTAGAAGTTTAGATATTGAATATGAATCTTTTCTAAAATTAAAACTAGTCACTCTTCACATTACATGATGTAAGAGGTATGAATTAGTAGGAGATGATGAGCTATTTCAAATAGTCTGTACACCAATTCTTTCTTTCACATAAGAGACATAATTGGATGCACAGACAATTTTGATTTCAATCTGGTTAATATTGTGGTTTTGGTTGGTGGGGAATGTATTTTTTTAGACTACATTTGTCATTCTTGTTGTTTGCTTGTTTTAGATTTTGATTTAATATTCAATTTGTTTGTCACATGTAAATGTGATATCAGATACAGGGAGAGGAATAAAATGATTCTCAGATTCCAGTGATTAATAAAGCTGATACAATTGTGGAAAGAATTTATTCCTTGAAGGCTTTACCAGCTTTTTCTTTCTCTTGAAGATTGCTATCCCGAATACTCAATCTTGTGTTTTAGATTCTGGGAATGAATCTTCTTAAGATAGTAGTGACATAAAATTCTATTGTTCTTTTCCTTCCCTAAACATGAAGAGGAACTGTGAGTTGAATTTTTCACAAAAGCAGTCACACCTATATTCAAAATTTAGCATAATTAAATCATAAGTTAGACCTTCAGGGTTGTAAAATGTTGGAATATTGCTGGTATAGACAGTTAGTATTTATTCATTGCCTATTACTCTGTCTGTCATGGCATCCTTTTGTCTACCATGTGAATCTTTTAGAAATACATTAATACAGTAGACCACTAGCCTCTACAAATCTTCAAATGATGAATATAAGTACATAGCATTCTAAAACAATAGTCAAGCTTTCCCTTCTTTCTTGTAACCAACCCAGCTATCCAAAGTTTCCATCAATGCATTTTAAAAATTTCTTTGATTTATGCCTGTTTTCTGTGATGTAATTATAAAACATGTCCATGAAATTCCTTCTATATTGAAACACACTTATTTTGTGGTAACCTGATCCCATTCTCCTAGGACATGGTTACACACACACACACACACACACACACACACACACACACACACACACACACATGCAATTTGTAATAAATTATATCTTTATCTTTTTGGATTGAAAATAATGTTTTATATTGGTAACAAGGAACTGATAAACTTTGCATATATCTTGCTCCATAGTTCATTTCTTTCTTTATGTATACGTAAGACTCATACCAACATTTAATATATGTCATTAGGTCCCTATGTCTTACATTTTCCACAGTGGGAATGTAATCTATTCTTTCTACTTTGTACAATTATTCTATGCCTTACATAATTTTGAGGCAGAAGAAATAATACATTGAGACAGGGATAGCTAAGTACACTTGGTTGGAGCTGTCACTATGCATGAACTTTTTCTTTAACTTCAGTTCTATGTGAAAAGGCTCAGCAATTTACTGTGTTAATTACAAAACTTTTTAAATGAGCAATGTTCTGCTGTGTGTATAACAAAACATTATGACCTAGTTTTATGACCTGAATTATATTAAATATATTGCTCTTTTGACCTATGGCATGGGTCATATCAAATGAAAAGGTTAATATCGAGGTAATACTTGATAATACAAGGTAATATAAAACAAAATGAAAGTGTAATGAGTCAGGAAGTAATAGGGAAAAAACGCCACTGAAGATAAGAGAAAATGCCTCACTTGACTGTAATCTCATCCCATGAAAAGGGGTACAGGATTTGCCTCCAGAAAAGTTGAGGGATGATGTTGGAAATGTGTTTTGTTTTAGACTTTCTGCTGCTATGATAGAACTTTGGCCTTGACAGTGCAGAGAGAATACTTCAAGAAGTGTTGCATTCAGTTTCTTTGACAGATACACTTAATCAAAATATTAAATTCTTTAAAGAGTCATTTGCTAATGAGAAAGACAATTAATAATAATAAAAGAGCAAAAGAAAGAACCAAATGAGCAACAAACAAAGCTGTGTTCACACCTAACAGAACTCAGGTACTTTGAGCAAGATCTAAGATGAGTATTTTTCAGTTGATCAAGAATATTGCCCCTGAAGTAGAAATGTCTGCTTAAAGTATTTTTATCTTCAATGGGATTTAATCAAACTTGAGCTCTTCATTAAGCAAGAGCCAATTATAGATGATATGAAAGTGTCGCTCACAAGTCTTAAGAGCCTACATTAATATAAGTAGTTTAATAAGTACAAGTATTAAAAACACATTATGTGATAATTTTCAAGATTGAAAAACAAAAACATTGTTTCTTCTTCCTTTTCCCCTCTTTCCATTTCACATTCCCCTTTCCATTAACTTTTCTCCATTTTTTTTTTGTTTAAGCAAGTATGAATAACACATTAGCCATGTAGGACTAAAAATAGCTAATTCTCTACTGAAATAATACCAGCATATAGCCTAAGTAAAACATGTTGTCTGCAACTGATAGAAATAGTTGCAGAGATACACAGTCAACCATTAAGCAGAGCTTGGGAAATTGTACAGAAGAGTGGGAGGAAGAAGTGTAGTAGCCAGAGTGGAGATATTTATCACAAGAAAACCTAATACCTAACAGAATTATCTAACCTGGGCCAAAGGGGCCTCACAGAGTTTAAGTTGACAATCAGAAAACACCTATCAAACTCATGTAAGCCCTCTGTACATATGTAACAGTTATGTAGCTGAGTCTTAATGTGGAACTGCTAACAGCAGAGTTAGATCTATCTCTATTGTCTGCCTTTGGGACCCATTTGTATAAATGGGCTGCCTTGTCTAGCCACAATAGGAGAAGATGCACCTAAACTAACTACAAGTTTGTATGGCAAGGCTGATTCATATCCATGGTAGGCCTCCCCTTTATGAAGACAAAAGGAAGGGAAATAAATATGGTGATTGGAGGCACAGAGAACTAGAATTGTAAAAGGGAGGAAAAACTGCAGTTGAGATGTTAACTAAATATATAAATTTTAATTTAGAAAAATAAAGAAAATATCTGCCATTTTAGAAAGAAAGAAGTACTATGGTTCTACAAAAAAAATCCTGTTATTTTACTTTGATATATCAATTTCAAGTAATTCCAAAATTTATGAATATTTATGGGTAGATTTTAGCAATAAAAATATTATCTATAAAGAAATAAAAATGCCAAACAAAAATTATGGACAGACTCGAGAAGTTTTGCTTACATTTTCATATTTTTCCAATATTAACACCTAATAGTTGAAGAATTGGTATAATTATATTTTTAAAACTTTATTTTAAAAAACAAAGATGAAAGAAAAAAATTTTAAACATTTTTGAATAAATGTATACAAATACAACTGTGTCAGTGCTTGGCTTTTTTTTTTTTTTCATTTTTTTAAGGTTTGATACTCTGCATTAAGGTCTTACTAGTTACAATGATCAAAAAGTACATGTAAAACAGGATGTAACCCGGAATTAGTCAACGTTTTCATGGTGTATAAGGATTGAGCATGACTGTTTTGTTTTGTTTTGTTTTGTTTTTTCTTCTGTTTTGTTTTGTTTTTTTCTTGAACTTCACACAGTCTGTGAGTTGTTTCTGGAGCAGTCTGAGCCTCTGGGGTTAGCATCCTACCATCAGTGACTCCATATATTATGTCTGTTCTTTTGTGACTGGGTTATCTCACTCAGGATGATATTCTCTAGATACAACCATTTTCTTAAGAATTTGGTTAAGTCATTGTTTCTGGTGGCTGAGTAATAGTCCATTGTGTAAATTTACCACAATTTTTGTATCAATTCATCTACTGAAGGACATCTGGGTTCTTTCCAGCTTCTGGCTATTATAAATAGAGCTGCTATGAACATTATGGTGCATGTATCTTTGTTGTATAATGCAGTGTCTCTAGGACATATGCCCAGAAGTGGAATAGCTGGATCTTCAGGTAGTACAATGTCTAATTTTCTGAGGAATTGCAAGACTGATTTTCAGAGTGGTTATATCAGTTTAAAACCCCACCAACAGTGGAGAAGGGTTCCGCTTTCTCTGCAACCTTGCCAGCATCTGCTGTCATATGAGTTTTGGATCTTGGCCAATCTGACTGGTGTGAGGTGGAATCTCAGGGTTGTTTTGATTTGAATTTCCCTGATGGCTAAGGATGTCAAGCAATTCCTTAGCTGTTTCTCAGCCATTTTATATTCATCAATTGAGAACGTTTTGTTTAGCTCTGTACCCCATTTTTTAATAGGGTTGTTTGAATCTCTGGTTTCTAGCTTTTTGAGTTCTTTGTATACCTTGGATATTAGGTCTCTATCGATGTGGAGTTGGTAAAGATCTTTTCCCATTCTGGTGGCTGCTGTTTTGTTTTCTTGACAATGTCCTTAGCCTTACAGAAACTTTGCAATCTCATTAAGTCCCATTTGTTTATCTTTGACCTTAGAGCTTGAGCCATTGGTGTTTTGTTCAGGAAATTTTCTCCTGGGCCTATGTTTTCTAAGGTTTTCCCTACTTTCTCATCTAATAGTTTCAGTGTATCTGGTTTAATGTGGAAATCTTTGACCCACTTACACTTGAGCTTTGTACAAGGAGATAAGAAAGGGTCTACTTTCATTCTTCTGCATGCTGAGTGCCAGTTGGACCAGCACCGTTTGTTGAATTGGCTCTATTTTTTCCATTGAATGTTTACAGCTCCTTTGTCAAAAATCAGGTGACCATGTATGTGAGGGTTCATTTCTGGATCTTCTATTCTATTACATTGACCCACGTGCCTATTTCTGTACCAATAGCACGCAGTTTTCAGCAAAATTGCCTTGTAATATAGCTTGAGGTCAGGGATAGTGATTCCCGCAGATTTTTTTTTTTTTTTTTTTTTTTTTGTGGAGGATGGATTTCACTATTCTAGGTCTTTTGTTATTCCAGATAAAATTGCACATTGATCTTTTCAACTCCATGAATAACTGGGTTGGAATTTTGGTGGGGATTGCATTGAATCTGTAGATAGCTTTTGGTAGGATGGCCATTTTTAAAATGCTGGTCCTCCCAATTCATGAGCATGGGGGATCTTTCCACTTTCTGAGACCTTTCTTAATTTCCTTCTTTGGAGGTTTGAAGTTCTTGTCATACAGGTCCTTCACTTGCTTAGTTAATGTCACACCAATATATTTCATAGTTTTTGTGACTATTGTGAAATGTATCTTTTCCTTAATTTCTTACTCCACATGTTTGCTCTTTGAATAGAGGAAGGCTACTATTTGTTTGAGTTAATTTCATATCCAGCCACTTTGCTGAACTTGTTTATTAGCAGTAGAAGTTCTCTTGTGGAATTTGTGGGGTCACTTAAGTACACTATTATGTCATCTGCAAAGAGTGATGTTTTTACTTCTTCCTTTCTGATTTGTATCCCCTTGATCTCCTTTTGCTGTCTAAATGCTCCAACAAGGACTTCCAGTACTATGTTGAATAGGTAGGGTAAGAGTGAGCAGCCTTGTCGAGTCCCTGATTTTAGTAGGATTGCTTCAAGTTTCCCACGGTTAAGTTTGATGTTGGCTGTTAGTTTGCTGTTTATTGCTTTTATTATGTTTAAGTAGGGACCTTGGATTCCTGTTCTTGAATGTTATCAAATGCTTTTTCAGCATCTAGTGACATGACCATGTGATTTTGTTCTTTGAGTTTGTTTATATGGTGGATTGCATTGATAGATTTCCTTATATTAAACCATCCCTGCATCCCAGGAATGAAGCCTACTTGGTCATAGTGAATGATCATTTTGATGTGTTCATGGATTTTGTTTGCAAGGATTTTGTTGAGTATGTTTGCATCAATGTTCAAAAGTGAGATTGGTCTTTCCTTGTAGGGTGTTTGTGTGTTTTAGGAACAAGAGTTATTGTAGCCTCAAAAAATGAGTTAGTTAGTATTCCATCTGATTCTATCTTGTGGAATAGTTTGGAGAGTACTGGTGTTTTGTCTGCAATAAATGTCTGATAAAATTCTGCACTAAGCCCATCTGGACCTGGGCTTTTTTTTTTTTTTTGGTTGGGAGGCTTTTGATGACTTCTTTTATTTCTTTAGGTGTTATGGGATTATTTAGATGGTTTACCTGGTCCTGGTTTAAATTTAGGATCTTGTATCTGTCTAGGAATTCATCCATTTCCTCCAGATATTCCAACTTTGTGGAGTATAGGCTTTTTAGTAAGATCTGATGATTTCTTGAATATCCTCAGTCTCATTTGTTATGCCTACACTTTCCTTTCTGGTTTTGTTAATTTGGATACTCTCTCCTTGACCTGTAGTTAGTCTGGCTAAGGGTTTATCAATCTTGTTGATTTTCTCAAAAAACCAGCTCTTGGTTTTGTTGATTCTTTCAATAGTTCTTTATATTTCTATTTGCTCTATTTCTGCCCTAATTTTGATTATTTCTTGCTGTCTACTCCTTTTGGGTGTATCTGCTTCCTTTTGTTCTAGAGCTTTTAGCTGTGCTGTCAAGTTGCTGATGTATGCTGTCTCCAGTTTCTTTTTGGAAGTGCTCAGGGCTATGAGTTTTCCTCTCACTACTCTTTTCTTTGCATCCCATAGGTTTGGGTATATTGTGTTTTCGTTTTCATTGAATTCTAGAAAATCTTTAATGTCTTTCTTTATTTCTTCTTTATCCTGCTATTGTTTAACAGAGCGTTGTTTAGTTTCCATGTGCATGTGGGCTTTTTGTTGTCTTTGTTGTTGTTACAGACCAGCCTTAGACCATGATGATCGGAAAGGATGCATGGGAGAATTTCAATCTTCTTATATCAATTGAGGCTCGTTCGGTGTCCAATTATGTGGTCAATTTTCGAGGAGGTGCCTTGGGGTACTGAGAAGAAGGTGTATTCTTTTACTTTAGGACGATATGTTCTGTAGATATCTATTAATTCCAGTTGTTTCATAGTCTCTGCTAGTTTTACAGTGTCCTTCTTTAGTTTCTGTTTCCATGATCTGCCCATTGGTGAGAGTGGGGTATTAAAGTCTACCACTATTATTGTATGGGAAAAATGTATTTTTTGAGCTTTAGTAGGGTTTCTTTTATGAATGTGGGTGCTTTTGTGGTTGGAGCATATATGTTAATAATTACGAGTTCCTCCTGACAGATTTTCCCAGTAATAAGAAAAAGAGTCCTTCCTTATCTTTTTTGATAAGTTCTGGTTGAAAATTTACTTTATTCAATATTAGAATAGCCACTCCAGCTTGCTTCTTGAGGCTGTTTGTTTAAAAGTTATTTTCCCAAACTTTTACTCTGAGATAGTGTCTGTCTTTATCTCTGAGATGAGTTTTCTGTATGCAGCAAAATGCTGAATTTTCTTTATATATCCAGTATGATATCCTATGTCTTTTTATTGGGGAGTTGAGTCCATTTATGTTAATAGATATCAAGGTATAGTGGTTTCTGTTTCCTGCTCTTATTGCTTTTTTAGGTTGAGTTGTATCTGTGTCTCTTTCTTCTTTTGGTTTTCTTGCTTAGGAGTTTTCTTGTTTTTACTAGGATGTAGTTCCCCCCATTGTATTCGGTTTTCCACCTATAATTCGCTCTAGTGCTGGGTTTGTGGTCAGATATTGTGTAAATTTAGATTTGTCTTGAAATATATTCATCTCTCCATCTATGGTGATTGATAGTTTTGCTGGGTATAACAGCTTGGGCTGGCACTTTTGCTCTTCTTGGGTCTGCATGATGTCTGTCCAGGCTCTTTTTGCTTTCATAGTCTCTGTTGAGAAATCGGGTGTGATTCTTATTGGTCTGCCTTTATATGTTACCTGACCTTTTTCCCTTACTGCTTTTAGTATTCTTACTTTGCTTTGGGCACTTGGTGTTTTGACTATTATGTTTTGGGAGGAATTTGTTTTCTGGTCCAACCTATTTGGAGTTCTGAAGGCTTCTTTTATGCTAGTGGTCATCTCACTCTTAAGGGTAGGGAAGTTTTCTACAATTTTGTTGAAGATATTTACTGTGCCTCTTAGTTGATATTCTTCACCCTCTTCTATTCCTATTATCCTTAGGTTTTGTCTTCTCATTGTGTCTTGGATCTCCTGGACATTTTGGGTTAGAAGCTTTTTGGTTTTTGCATCTTCTCTGTCTGTTTTGTCTATGTTTACAATGTTGTCTTCGGCCCCCAAGATTCTCTGTTCCATCTCTTGTAGTCTATTGGAAATACTTGCTTCTGTGACTCCTGATTTGTTTTTAGGTGTTCTACCACTAGGGTTATCTCTTTTAGTGTTTTCTTTATTGTATCAATTTCTGTTTTAAATTCCTTCTTCCATTTTTTCATCTCTTTGGTTCTGTTTTACTCTAGTTCTTTTAGTTGTTTGAGTGTTTTCTTGTTTCCTTCTCTAAAAGCTTCTGATTCTTTGTGCTTTTCCTCCCATTCTTGTTTAAGGATCTCTATCATTGTCTTGAGGTATGATTTTAGGTCTGTGTCTTCTTTTTCTGGAGTGTTTGGCGTTCCAATGTTTGCTGTGATGGGAGAGCTGGGTACTGGTGTTGCCAGGTTGTCTTGGTTTCCTTGGGATATGCTCTTTTGCTTTCCTCTTGCCATCTTGTTGTCAGTGATATGTTCTTGCCTTGCCATTGTACCTAGTCTGTGTCTCTGGATCTACTGTTCCAGCTGGCAGATGGTCTGAACCCTGTTCTGTGCCCCAAAGCCCCCGGGTGGGAACAGAGATCACAATGCTGGGTTCCTGGTCCCTGGGTCAGGGAAGGCAAGGGCACATTTTCTGTGGGCACTCGGTAGAGATCTCTCTGCTCCCTGGCTGCTTGGATCGCCCTCTCACCAGGCCTTAACCTTTGGGAACTGCTGGTCCAGGTGGCAGATAGACCGAGTCCTGTTCTGTGCCCCAAAGCCACCAGGTGGGAACTGAGTTCCCGATGCTAGGTTACTGGTCCCTCGATCAGGCAGGGCAGGGGCCCATTTTCCACGCGCACTTGGCAGAGATCTCTCTGCTCCCTGGCTGCTCGGATCTCCTTCTCACCAGTCCTTAACCTTTGGGAACTGCTGGTCCAGGTGGCAGATGGGCCAAACCCTATTCTGTGCCCCAAAGCCACAGGGTAGGAACAGAGGTCCCAATGCTGGGTTCCTGGTCCCTGGATCAGGCAGGGCAGGGGTGTGCTTTCCGTGTGCACTCAGCAGAGATCTCTCTGCTCCCTGGCTGCTCAGATCTCCTTCTCACCAGGCCTTAAACTTTAGAATTCTTTTTATAAACAAGTTTATTTTAAAAAATAGAGATAAATATACAGATTTAAAAAGTGTTTTTGCATAAAACTATATGAATATATTTTTTCAGTAGTAGATTTTTTTAAACTTTTGATAGTATGCACTGCAATCTTACTTTGAAATATACAATGAGCATAAAGTACATATAAAACAAAAAGTAGCATGGAAATAGTCAAAGTTTTTTGTTGTATAAAAAGTATACATAATTCTTATTTGTAGATATTGATAAGTGAAAGAGACAGGAAACAGGAAAAGCTAAAAGAAGTATTTAGGAAATTTTGGGGTCCAGGTTTAAAGAATTTCTTGTGGCTATTACAGAATTTTTTTTTTTTAAAACTGAGAATATTAGTTAAAAGAAATAATGTGGAGCCTTGACCAGAGAGTCTTCATTCTTCTGAGGCTGACAAGCATTGCCACCGCTTGGGTATTTGGGAATCTGCTTAGCTTGGCCTCTTTCTTGAGAATGACCATCTTAATCTGGGGGCCTTGTTTGTATCAAGAAGATCACAAAGCTTACTTCAAACAGGAGAAGAATCTTAGGAGCTACCATCTTTGTAATTCATTGTTTATTGCTCATCCCATGAAAACATATTCTTGAACATATCTGTGAACTAGTGTCAGGGGGACAGTCTACTTTGAATTGGCTTGAGTTCATGCACAGAAAGTCAAACTCTGTCTGTGAGTAAAAAATAAGCAAGGGTTTCTTATTTAATTAAGCCCATGTATAATTGAAACTTTGTGTGAATAAAATTAGCTCTATCTTGTGATACAGCATAACTCAAGTAATGACAATATGTGCTTTAGAAACGGACTTCTTTTTCTGGAACTCATAAGTGGAAGACCTAGACAATAACAATAACCACTGTGCTTACATATCAAATTCAATGAGCCCACTAATTATTTGTATGCTTGTTTTTTTTTTTAGCCTCTACCATCTCTATTACCACTTTGCCACAGAATTCAGTGCCCTGTAAGTTTGTCATCTTCAGTTTTGACCAAGATGCCAGGAAACTAAAAATATCTGATCTGGAGAGGATCCTCTGGCAAAATTTTTTTTACATGAAGGCAAGCTTCTCTTCTGTAGAGAGCTGTAACTCATAGGAATGAATTTAAGGTAAATGACATTTATTTGAAAATTCATTATAGGTGATAGAAGAATGGTTATCTATGGTAATTGAGTTGAGAACATAAAGGTTTTTTTATTTTCTATTTTTATTGGATATACTCTGCATTTAAGTTTCAGATGTTATGTTATTCCCCCAATCTCATCCGCTTCTTTTTCTCATTGTCTCTATGAAAGTGCTCCTTCTCCCAAGTATGGTAATGAAAGAATGAAGGGCAAACAAGATATAATTTACACAAGAACACAAATAGAAAACTGGACTTCTGCATGTAAAAGAATGCAAATAGATCTGTATATATTACACTGTACAAATCTCAACTGTAACTAGATCCAAGATCTCAACATAAAACTATACATACTGAACCTTATAGAATGGAAAGTGAGAAATAGCTGTAAACACAGGAGATGAATTTCTGTACATAACACTAATAGAATAGTCACTAAGATAAAAAAATAGTAAACAGAACCTCAAGAAACTGCCTAAATTGTATGGAAGTTTCTACAAGACACTTTGGCCACCTTGGCTAACATCTTATTTCAACCAAATCCTACTGCAGGAAACCTTCTTTAGAAGGTTTTAGAAGACTACTATCACTTCATTATAATTTAGGAAGTTTCTAATGTACTAGGTGACTATATAATTCTTTAAATCCCTTCGATTCTAGCCTTGACTCCCCAATTCTATTACTCAACCCTAACTCCCCTCCCATCTATAAAATCAATTTTATTTTCTTCTCCAGGGAGATCCATGCAATTCATTTGACTGGTATGTATCTTTACTCTTAAAGCACATAGTCATAGACTGAAAGAACATAGTGATGACTAAGACATTAAAGATAAACTAAATACCAGATCTATTATGCCTTATTTCTAAAACCTGAGACAATCACTTGAGCCCCAGTATCCACTGGTAATTCAATAACAATTATTATTTATTTAACCTCATGAGACTTTCTGAAGACAACAATATAACATATTTATTACACACATGTATATACATATGCTACATATTTGTTACTCTTATTATAGCATAGTTTTGTGAAACTTTGTATTTATTAGCAATTGTTTTCTTAATGATGATAGTTTCATAGATCATGATATCTGTATCCATGAGATGTTTAGTGTATGACTAATGATATATATATATATATATATATATATATATATATATATATATATATTGCTTAAAAGGAACTTAAAAGGAACTGTCTGTTTATGTAGAACCTCAAACACTGTGCTGTTAATATGCACCTAAATTAAACATGCTTTAGTTCTGTACAAAACTAGAAATTTGTCTTAAAGTGCTAAGAAAATGCATCATTTGGTAGAGTGCTTAACTAATATGTATGAAACCTATATTTTCATTTACAGTACTGCATAAGAATACATCATAACCTAGCACTCAGAAGTAGAGGAAGGAAGACCACGAGTTAATGGTCATTCTGATAACACAGCAAGTTCAAGACAATTCTGGGCTACATGAAAATATGATTCAATCCAAAGCTCTTAAAAATAAAGTCTATGCCTATTAGCAGAGTGCTCAATTATACAATTTTAGACATGTATCATTTCATTATACAGTATGTGATAACTGCCCTTCACCTATCATGCAAGTCCTGGAGATTAGGAACTAAAGAAGATTGTATCATCATTTGTAAGCTTCTTATGAGAATAAAGTAGTCCACTGCGCAAGGTAAGATGATAAGGTCAGGATAAATAAAGAGCCATGAAAATTATCTTGTTCAGCACATTTCCTTTAGCTAACTTCTCAAAGCTAAATGAGATGAGGATCTATTTTATATGAGAAATTGAAGTATTCACCTTAACATTTTGCTAACCACCCTTCTCCCAATATAGCTCATATATTCATAGTAGAAATAGCAGAGGCCTATTAGCAAGCTCACTGAATCTTTAACAACTTGTGTTACTGACCTATTATTTTGGAAGCCCTATTGCTGATAGAATGTACACAGAAACTAAACACACTGACAGATTCAAATACCAACATGGAAGAAGGATTTTTCCTCACAGAAGTTCTGAAAGACACAAGATTCTGGCTAAAATGTACTCTAAACTGAGTCTTTCACACAGGGAGTCAGTCTAGCAGGAGTCAGCAATCTGTTTTCATCCCATTGCTGATGCATTACTTTTCTAAGGGAAGCAGTGTAGAGGATGCTTTAAACTGGGAAACTTGCTTGATTGCACATAACCCTGGCACAATAGTATGTGATACACTTCCTCCTTGATGTTCTCTAGTGAAGAGGTACTTATTTTATGAATCAGAAATGTCATCAATTCACACTGTGTTGTCTCACAGCACAAACACTTAGACTGCCACAGGAGTTGTATATCTAGAGTTTATTGAATTCTGTGCTTAAAAAGATCTAACATTGATATCTTAGGAAGTACGATTTAATGAGGAAGACTGATCCTTAAAAGTCTGTGTGAATAAGACAGACGTTGTCAGTATAATATATTCTAAAGAAACAATGTATAATTCTGTGAAATATGTCTGTATAATGAATCATTTCTCTAAACAAATATAAAGTGGAGCCTATACACCATGTACATTAGACAATGATCTCATTTTTATATAGGGGCATTAGAGGCCACCATGTAGAACCTGTAGAGGTCATAATCATTAAATAGGTATGGCCTCTGGATGAGAAATGGGGCCACTGTCCCATCTTAAAATGTTAAACATAGAACAGCAAATAGCAGTGCATTGCTAGTCAAAGAGCAAACTTGTACTGCCATTCAGGAAACGCATCTGGCAGTTTCTCAGAATAGTGGAAAGAATTCTACCTCAGGTATATCATCCCTGGGCATATACTAGGGTGATGCTCCAAAATCCCAAAAGCACACATGATCCATTATATTCTTAACAGTTTTATTCAGAATAGCCAGAATAAAAAAAAAGAATAGCCAGAACATAAGATCTTCAACAGAAGTATAGATTTTTAAAAATGTGATCCATTCAAAGAATTCAACGAATTCTCAACTTAGGAATACTTAACGGCTGAGAAGCAACTAAGAAAATTATCAACATCCTTAGTCAGCAGGGAGATGCAAATCAAAACAACTCAGAAATTGTACCTCACAGCAGTCAGAATGGCTAAGATCAAAGACTCAGGTGATAGCAAATGCTGGTGAGGATGTGGAGAAAGAAAACTGCTCCTCCATTTTTGGTGGGACTTCAAGATGGTACAATGACTCTGGAAATCAGCCTGGCACTTTCTAAGAAAGCTGAACATAGTGCTACCTGAAGACCCAGCTGTAACACTCCTGGGAATATTCCTAAAAGATGTTCCACCATGTTCATAGGATCCTTATTTCTAATAGCCAGAAACTGGAAAGAACCCAGATGTCCTTTAGCAGAGGAATGGTTACAGAAAATGTGGTACATTTACACAATGAACTACTACTCAGCTATAAAAAAATAATGACTTTATGAAATTCTTAGGCAAATGTATGAAACTAGAAAATATTGTTCTAAGTAACATTACCCAGACCCAAAAGAACACACAAGGTATGTATTCACAGATAAGTAGATATTAGCCCCAAAACTCTGGACAGCAAAGATATAATTCACAGACCATATGTAGCTCAGGAAGAAGGAAGACCAAATGTGGATGCTTCAGTCTTTCTTTAATGGGGAACAAAATACTTATGAGAGGGTATACAAAGACAAAATATGGAGCAGATACTGAAAGAAAGGCCATACAAAGACTGCCCTGAGATTTATTCCATATGCATCCACCAAAATCAGTCACCATTGCTTATTCCAAGAAGGTGCTTGTTGACAGGAGCCTGATATGGACGTCTCCTGAGAGGCTCTGCCAGGGTCTTAATGATACATACTTAGATGCTTGCAGTTTACCATCAGACTGAGCAAAGGGACTCCAATGGAGGAGTCAGAGTAATGACTTCAGTACCTGAAAGGTTTTGCCACCTTGTAGGAAGAACAACAATATCAACCAATAAGATACCTCAGACCTCCCAGGGACTAAACCACCAACCAAAGTATACATATATTAATCCATGGCTCCTTTCACAAATTTAGCAGAGGATGGCATTGTTTGGCATCAATAGAAGGAAAAACCCTTGGTCTGGTGAAGGCTCATTTTCCCAGTGTTAGGGAATTACAGGGTGTTTAGGTGGTTATGTGTAGGTGGGAGTAAGAGCATCCTCATAGAAACAGGGAGAGTAGTGATGGAAGAGGAGGGAGCCGGTTAAGCAGATAACATTTGAAATGTAAATGCATAAACTATCCAACAAAAATGATATTAGAAACAAATAAATAAAATATTTTATTTAAAACAGTGTAAAAAATGTAAATAAATATAATGCTCCATAAAAAAAATAGAAAACAGGTTCTTGAGAGAGTGACAAATCTATCTTGCCTAGGGATGAACGCTCCAAATAGGTGACATCATACCAAGTGGTAAGATCTAAATGTACATATATATATATATATATATATATATATATATATATATATATATATATATATATATACATAAATATACCTGTGTAAAATGCCATAATAATATCCATTATGTCGTATAATTAATAACTGCTAATAATATTAAGAATATCTCATTGATTTAGAACCAATTAAGATTGAAATCTTTATTTAAAAGAGTGAAAATTGCACAAACACACAGATGTACAGAGACAGAAGGTGACGTAATGATTATGAGACCTTGTACAAAGCAAAGGGGACTTAGAGTCTTAATTCCCAACAAAGGTGACCTCACAGGTAACTCCTGTAACATTCACATACACATGTCTCTGAAGGGATTATAAAATATGCTCTTCAGTATCTCAACCTCCAAGGAATAATTCTAGAAAACTCTAAGGCTCATTGCCAGAAGAATTATAGGTCCAGTGATGAAACACAGTCTTCTCTTCTCTGGTTTTAAAAGCCAGTGGCATTTTCAGTTATCTTTCCTTTGGCTCATACTTGTGAATCAAATGAAAACTCTCAGCTACTACTCCAGCACTACAGCTGCTTGTCTACTTCCCGGATCATTTGAATGTGTAAGTAAATCCAAATAATCTCTTTGTTTACGTGTTGCCATGGTTGTAATGTCTCTCTGGAGCAATAGAAGTGACTAAGCATCTAGCAATACAAATCTCTCACAAAATGACTTTTCAAAAATCTCACAGTGAGCTCTGTTTCACATTTCTCTTTTTTATTTTGCTTTTCTTTTCTTTATTAATTATTTTATTTTCTTTTACATTTCAGATGATATCCCCTTTCCCGGCTAACTCTCCACTAATTCCCCATTTTATCCCCACTCCCCACTCTTCTTTGCCTTTTTGAGGATGCTACTTCATCCAATCACCCCTCACTGCTCTAGCATTTTCTTACTCTGCAGCATCAAGCACCACCCTCCCACTGATGTCAGATATGTCTACATATGTATCTGGAGCCCTGGCTCCCTCTATATATACTCTTTAGTTGGTGATTTAGTCTGTGGGTGCTTTAGGTAGTCCAGTTAGTTGATATTGTTCTTCTTAGGAGGTTGCAATCTCCTACAGCTTCTTTACCAACCACAACATTACTATTAAAATGCCCAAGTAAGAATCTGTTAAAAAAAAAAAAAAAAAAAAAAAAAAAAAAAAAAAAAAAAAAAAAAAAAAAAACTAATGTGGGTCACATAAATAGGAATAGCCTATTTAGGTTCACATGTTGATGGTCAGGATAGCCTGTTATAGAGACAAAGAAATGAATCAGTTTCAAAACTAAATGGTTAGCTATTATGGCTAAAGCAAATTATATTTGCCAGAAATTGTATTTTTTATGTAGCAATAATAAAAAGGAAGGACTGCCACAGTCAATTTGTTTAGAGAACCAATGAGAAAAGAGGTGATTGACTGGAAACAAAATCAAATTTTAACATCCCAGTATAAATGAACAGTGATTATTAAATTACAAGCATCCATCCTGTCTGTGATATTAAAACAGCATTATATCTCTTATCCTTTCACTAAAGATATGAGCTTTCATCCCATTCAGCTAGGCAAAGTTTACCTCATTTTGTAATAACCAAAAGGTACAAAGGTTTCCTGATTTACAGGTCATTTCGGTACAATACAAATAGTTCAAATTTTTTTCATTCCCCAAAATCAGATAAGTGTGATGGCAACACAAACTTTTATTATTAATAAAGCAGCAAACAGAAATCCTTTGACAATATTTAATAGTGATGACTTCTGTACTGTCAAGGGACCGATTCAAGCAGAATTATTTTGTGTGATGGATGTTACTGCCATCAAGTGACATCTGTTTGTTAATAAGCATCTGCCTTTGAATTGGCTTAGATAATGCAGGGATTTTGGTGAACATCATCCAGAGACTGAGTGTCCACATTTCTTGGCTTGAGGCTCAACTTTGTGACTGACACCTCAAGTTGCCCTGGAATAGAAATGAGTTGATATAAGACACAAACAGTTTTATACTGGGGGTAAAGATGGTGGTAAAGGGGAGAAAGAAATTTTAATCATTTTGTCATATCATAAAGAACAATTAGTGTTTGCTCTGGAATTATTTGTTCATCTACTAACCACTGAGAAGGAATTCTGTGGTTTATGAACTACATCATGATCTATTATCCAAAATGCTCCCAAAATGCATATATTTTTACTTTCATTGAACAACCATGAAAGTGTTATTAGCATAAGAGTAGGACAAATATTTATGTGCCAGTCTTACACTTTCCAAAAACCCCCAGAACCAATAAAGCTCAGATATGCCATGTCTCCATAAAATAAAGTCAAGTGTTCTGGAATACTCAAGTTCTTTGCCTGGAGTATGAAGACCCATTGATTATAAAGTTATATAAGTCTTTTTCCTTGATCCATTTTATGAAATTGACATTGATAACTCAACAAAACCTGTGAACTTTCAATATACCATATTTTGAAAAGTTAAGTAAAAACATTTGTGCTATTAGAGCTAGTTTTGGACAACATAAGAACCCAGCTTTCCCACCCCAGAGAGTAGTTAATATCTTAACACACCAGGAAAAAAATAACATTTGGACTGAAAAGCATACCTCACATTGGTAATGGTGGGCTTTTAAAAACATATGAATGATTCCCTCAAAGAAAGACAGAGGAAACAAGTAGAAGCCCCTAGGAAAGCAAGAAAAAACACAAGCAAACAGGAGAAGGAATAAAAAAAAAACTAGGATCTAAAAATAAAAATAGAAAACATAAGTAAAACACATGAGTAGACAACCCTGAAGATAAAAAACTTAGGAAAGTGGTCAGGAATCATAGACGCAAGCATCACCAACAGAATACAACTGATAAAAGAGAAAAATCTCAGGTGCAGAAGATACTATAGAAAACATTGACACAACAGTCATAGAAAATGAAAAATCAAAAATCTCCTAAACCATAAAATCCAGGACACAATGAGAAGAGCAAAATTAAGGATAATGGGTGTGGATGAGAGCAAAGACTGCCAACTAAAATTCCCAGTGAATTATAGAAGAGACAATCCCCTAGCCTAAAGAAATAGATGAGCATGAATACACAAGAAGCATACAGAACTCCAAATAGATTGGACCAGAAAGAAATTTCTCCCAACAAATGGTAGTCAAAGCACCAAATTTTCAAAATAAAGAAAGCATGCTAAAAGCATTAAGGGGAAAGAACAAGTAACATATAAAGGCAGACTGGTAAGAATTACAGCAGACTTCTCAACAGAAACTATGAAAACTGGAGGAACCTGGACAGACATCATACAGATTCTAAGAAAACATAAATGCCTGCCCAGGATACTATATCCAGCAAAATTCTCAATTACTATAGATGGAGAAACCAAGATATTCCAGGACAAAACCAAATTTAGACAGTATCTGTTCACAAATCCAGCCCTACAAAGGATAACAGAAAACTCCAACACAATGAGGAAAACTACACTCTAGGAAAAAAAAGAAAAAGAAAATAACCTTCCTGCAAAACAACCAAAAGAAGAAAAGCAAATGAGCATAATTCTAACTCTAACAACAAAAATAGCAGGAAACAACAATCACTATCTCTTAATATCTCATAACAACAGTGTCCTCAGTTCCCCAATTAAAGGTCACAGACTATCAGTCTGGATATGTAAACAGGATTCAGTATTTCACTGCCATAAACAGGATTCAGTATTTTGCTGCATTTAGGAAACTCATCTCAGTGACAAAGTCAGATACTATCTTAGAGTAAAAGGGTAGGAAAATATTTCTAAACCAATGGTCCCAAGAAACAGTCTGGAGTAGGCACCCTAATATTAAATAAAATAGATTTTAACCAAAAGTTATTAAAAACGATAAGGAAGAACACTTTTTGTCATCAAAGAAGAAAATCTGTCAAGATGAACCCTTAATCCTGAACATCTTTGCTCCAAATACAAGGGCATCCACATTTATAAAATAAATTCTACTAAAGGCCAAAGCACCACACACTATAACAGTGAAAGACTTTAACACTCCAGGTTCCTCATTGGACAGATCTTTGAAACAGAAAATGAACAGAGACACAGAGAAACTTACAGAACTTATTAAACAAATGGATTTAACAGACATCTATAGAACATTTCATGCTAAACCAAAGGACTATACCTTCTTTTCAGCACCTCATGGTACCTATTTAAAAACTGGCCATTTAATCAGTCACAAAATAGGCCTCAACAGATGCAAAAAGATTGACATAAACCAATGTATCCTATCAGATCACCATGAACAAAGTCTTGTTTTCAACAACAACAAAAACAACAGTAAAGCCACATAGACATAGTAGATGAACAACACTCTAAATAATAATTTGCTCAAAGAAGAAGTAAAGTGAAGTTTTGTATTCCCAGTGTAGGGGAATGTCAAGTTGCTGGTATGTGAGAGGGTAGTTGGAAGAGGGAACACCTTCAAGGAGGCAAGGGCAAGGAAAATTGGAGTATGGTAAAGGGGATAATATTTGAAATGTAAATACAGAGAATATCCAATAAAAAGGAAAAAAAATAAAGAAATATTTCAAAATGTCAGATAATTTGAAATTACTTTTTAAATACAATTTGATTTGCAATTACTAAGAAAAAATCCAATAATCATGAAAATTAATTTAAAATAATTAATAAATAATATAACTATCCATACAACAATATAAATTTCAAAGCTCGATGTTGAAATCAATATTTTGATTATTTATTTAGTTATATTCAAAGAATTGATAATAGAGGCATATATTAGTTATAATAGATAATATTTACCAATAAAGTGGCAAATGTCTTTAAGTAAAATTTCTTAATAAATATCCCATTCCCATGCCATATCTATGTAAGGAATTCTTATATTTTTACAAGCCTTATAGAACAAAAACTATCTACTCACACCCTTTGTTAATATTTGCATTAACTTTGATATTACTGAAAAATTTTCTTTTCTCTTCAGGCTCAATACACAGAATTTTAACCAGAAATAAGCTCATTACAATCTAACTAAAACAAATTTCAAAATAAAGCTTTTAATTATTGTTCCATAGTAAAAAATGTAAAATAAGAGGGAATGTTTTCATTATACTTTATACTTTAGTTTTTATCTCCCTACTACCTGTTTGAGCTCTAGGGAGCTAAAAGTATGCCTTCTCTAAGCAAATCTGACAGTGGACCTATTCATTCCTATGCCCACCCACAATCTACTTGGAACCTTCTTTTGCCATTATCACATATACAATTTTATGTACATGTTAATTCTTGGACCCCAAGAGAAGGAAAGTGTGCTCCCTTAATCTATTCTAGAATGTCTCAAATCACTTAGCATGGTGATCAGCAGCCAGTTCCATTTTTCTGCAAATAATGTAACTTTATCCTTCACAGCTGAAAAAATATTCTACTATATTTATAAACTATATTTTGGATTATGTTCCTTATGTTGAACCTTCATAAGTTTTACAAGGTCTAAAGGTATTCTAGGAATAATATTTTCTGGGAATATCTACCAATAAGTGGGTGACTCTTACTAAAATATTCTGGCCCCTGATGATTTTGCTCAACTACGCAAATTGTGGTACATTTAGTTTTAGTTGCTTATAGCCATTAACATTTGCTTGACTGTAATGGTAACATAGTAAAACGGAAAAGGAAGGGCCTGTCCTGGCAATAAAATTTGGCTTGAAAGAGGAAAACCAGACCCAGACTGAATGATAGTACTGGGCAGAAAATAGAGATGTCTTAGGGGATGAATGGCTTAGGATTTAGTTGATAGATTTTCAAAAGTACTTCTATGGGAATTCTTAATATTACTTATTCCATTATTTCTAAAGGTCTCCAGAGATTTAGAAAGCTACTCTCGGTTTTAAGTTAATTTTGTCCAGTGTAAGGAATGAGCTATTCTGAGAATACCACTGACATACTTTCTATGAGAACTTATAAGGAAGCCATGTCATATGGTGAGTCTAAGATGATGTAAGCCTTGGAAATTTTATCCCAATGGATCTGAAAGCATCCTAAAACTTTTGTTCAAGACAAAAAAAAAAGATTTAAGGTAAAATTTCTCACACAATGGAGTTCTTTGTTGGAAAATTTGAATACATCTCTGTCTTAAGCTCTTTGAATACAACTTCTTCTATACACAATAACCCTTCTTTATCTTCAAGTGATGTCCACTCTCACTTTCTTCACCTTTGTCTTGACATATTTCAATATTTCATATTTCTGTCTTTAGCCCAATATGTTCCAGAGTAACAACCATTTTTGACAGTAGAAAAAGAAGAAAGAATAAGAATATAGGGAAAGAATGAAAAAATTAGTAAAGGAGAAAAGGGAGGCTGGTTAAATGTCTCAGTAGATAAGTGCAAATACAGCTTTTGTAGGCTCATTTCCCACCATCTTCTTCACAACAGCTGCCTCATATCAGCTAGTAACTCCAGCTATGGGAATCAAATACACTCTTCTGGACTCTGCCAGCACTAGACTCATGTGTGCAAGTACACATATATACACACAGTTTAAATTTTAAAAAAAGAAGAAAATTATTTATAGCATGGGAAAACTGAAATGATATAATGTGAAGTAGATTTAAATGAACAGCCTCAAATTAGTCATCATAGCCATCACAAAACACTCTGAAAACAACCCTTCTCTCATGTCTAGTAGGAACTTCCCTGAGATTATCGCCCGCTCTGTTAAAACTTCCATATTCCATTCTCTCTAAACTTACCCTATCCAATCTTCACCCATGTCCTTTCACTCAGAGGTCTTTTCAAACTCACTGATGATCATCTCCATGCCACAAAGTATTATGACCCATTAAGTAATTGCTAAGGTTTGACCTTCAGGTCACAATTCCTGATTCCTAAGAATAATATATCTTTGGATTATGTTCAGTTCATGTTGCTGGATCTGTCACCAATTCTGGACTCTGAAATATTTTTGTTGGCTGTGTCCCTGAGCATCCTCCAGGTGGAAGTGATCACAAGCCATTTTCCCAAATTACATAGAACTGACATACTGAAAGATCTCAAATTCTGATCTGCATTGCAGGGAGATGATGCGACTATATTTTTATGCCCAACTGTCTGTAGAATAATGGCATCTGGATATATTTCAGACATGCCAAGATTTACATGCCTTTAATATGCATACAGCTTAGATTTCAACTTAGCTACATCTGGTCCTCAATTACCCTCTTAACCCTTAGGAAAGGGTAATGAATATGCTGTCTGCTGATGCTTGGTGTTAGAAACAAGAACAATGAAATAATGGTAGAAGATTTGATTACTGAGCATTAAATATTTACCCACCTCCTGGATAGCAATTCCTAAGTTCTAGAAAACTAAAATGAAGCTTGATTTTTTTCTTCCTATCTAATCCTATTAATTTGGATATGGGTGAATAACAATTATAAAGTTAGATACTTCTTGCCATCTCTGCATTAGACTCTTTTGGGGGCTTTAAACAATACCAAATCTAAAATCAAGTTGTTCTTAAACCAGATAGAATTTCTGGGAAAACATACTTTATCAACAGTTTAGTGTTTTCCTGTTTCTTATGTCAATATATAATTTTTTAAAATAAAGAAGATAATATTCATTTTTGATCACCAACTATACAGAACTAACTTCTTCCTAATTTTATGGTACAAATCACTTATCAGATGCCTTTCTATTTTATTCTTCATCTTTCTCCTGCTCATGTTAAAAAAAATCTATTAAAGTCTGCTTTGTGTATTGAAATATAAAACAATCATTTTAATCTATGAGCAGAATTAGTTTAAGATTCAATTTAGAAACATAATTACACCAGGTCTTGCTTTAACAAGCAATGACAAGAAGAAAATCACTAACACTATATTTCTAAATCTAGCATCAAATGTATAAATGTTCTTATCTATTATAAATGTACAGCTAAGATATCCTAAAGTTATAGGTAATATGTGCTTCCCTATCCAGACAGCATTGTCTCTGCATCCTAATATGACATGAGATAAATCAAAAATCACAGTAAATGAGTGAGATCCATGGTGGGTTTTTTTAAAGCAAATTAGTTTCAATAAGTATTTATTTATTTATGAAACAAAATGTTGAACCCAAGTTCTTTTGCACTAAGCAAATACTCTTCTACATCTATATATACTCAGGCATGTTTATTTTAGGCTGAAACAGTTTTTCACAAAGATGCTCCACATAGCCTTGAATTGTGTAGTTTAAGCTAATCTCAGACTAAATATTCTGATGTCTCAGCCTTATTAAAAACTGGGATTACAGACTTGATCTACCATACCCAGAAATTCATAGATTTGGAGTGTTAACATTTTGCTCCATGAACAAATGCACATTTAGTAACTAATTTTTTTCATTAGCTTTTACAAGCTATTGACAGCACCCAACCTGAAGAAGACACACTAATTTCTACTTTACCCCTATCACTGATTTTAATATCTGAAAATACTAAAGGCCATAAACATTTTTGTATCAAATCAATAATTTGTTTACCCATTTCGCCTCTCATATATGTATCAGTAACAGGAACATGACAATGAGCTGGAGGGAAGGAAATAGTAGAAATAGCAGCAAGGCAAGAGTTTTTTAGGTCATTGAGCTTGGTAAGGGGCTTTTCCATGTTGTGGATACTGCTTGGGTAAAAGCCCAAGGAAAGCAAAATGTGGTGTGAGGACACCGTCTTCTTTAGGAAAGTCTGAGGCAAAAACAAGTGAATAAATGGTCAGAAGAATGAGATGATACAAAGGAGATGTTTAAACCAGTGCTGGAATTTCAAACCTTACACTTGTCTGATTAAGTACTGTGGGTGCAGAGACCCACAGTCAGACACAATAACCCATTATGCTGAGGAGGGAGGGAGGGGGGAAAGTAAATTGGAGATCCTCATCTGATCCCTTTCCCCAGAGACCAACGAACCCCATGAAATAGCTGGAGAGTAGATGGTGGGAGTCAGAAGGAATGGAAAGAATAAGGAGAACATGGCCCTTTGAATGAACTCAGCAGGGCTCAAGTGGGCTCACATAGGCTCACAGAGACTGAAATGTGTGTGTGTGTGTGTGTGTGTGTGTGTGTGTGTGTGTGTGTGTGTGTGTGTGTGTGTATTTATGTTAAGGGTATTACCTTGGTGTTTCTGTGAGACTGCTAACAGTAAAATCTGGTATATACCTGACTCTGTCTGCTCTCGGAATTATTTCATTCTTATTGGGTTGTCATGCCTAGCCTTGAGGTAAGGGATTTTGCCCTGTCTTTTTATACCTGGTTATTTTTTGTTTTGCTGTCATCTGTTAGAAAATTGGAGAAAAGTAGAGAGGGAGTAGATCTAAGAGGGAGGGAAGATGAAGGGGGGCGGGGAGGTGTGATGTGAGGGGAACCTGGTCAGGATGTATTGTATGAGAGAAGAATCTACATTCAGTTAAAAACCTCTACCTGTCATCGAGCTTTAGTTCTATCCTTTTCAGTCTTCATGGTATTCAGATGATTACAAGCAAGTATTTTGTTAAACTCTCCTCTCTTCCACTGTTACTGCTTCACCAAACAGTACTATTAATGACAAGCTCTACAAACCCAGTTCTGCTCAAACCCTCTTCCTTTCATGGCCTTCAACACAGTTAGCATTCACAGATACCATGAAGAAACTTACATCTGTACCTCGGCATGCCATGTACTTTTGACATTTTTATTTTTCAACTAGTCTCATTTCTCTTTGTATCCACAAATAATGTCCATCTTTGTGATAACATGGAAAATCAGTAATAATTTCAGTTTTTTTCATTTTTATATTTTACAGAAATTTGTTTATATTCATTATAAAGAACCCGGAGACAGGACACAATTGGAGTAAATTCCAGTATGAGAAAGCCAGAGTGTTAAAAGTAGCATAACCTTTCTTCAAACTGTTAAAAGAATGAATACCATTCCTATAAAAATGTGTCTCTTGAGTCTCATTTTTAAATGAGTATTGGTTTACAGAGGAACTTTTCAGTACTGATGACAACTCACCATCATATGTCTTTGCAACTCAAGTCATGGGATGTGGTAAAGCAAATAAGATCACTTGGTTGAAATCAGAGACTTTATAAATATAGTCATGGGAGTAAAGCTGAGAGAATGCCATTTCTCATTGGTGTAGAAAGCCAGTGGTTTGAGCTATCATCCTTAAACATTTCAGATAAAATGAATTGTTTTAAAAGGTGGTTAAAGGAAAAGAAAGGGAAAAAACACCTTTATACATAAAATTTCTCACTGCCTAGAGCATTTAACTTAATTTTGTGTCTTCTTCTCCAGGTATAAATTGAAATGACAGAAAAAAGATAAATCATGTTTTATCCCGCAGATCCACCATTTCCTTTCTGCCATTTGTCTTTACTAATTGAGATTCAATACTAATCTTGGGTTGTTCATAAGTTCAAATGGATGATTTTAGAGAATGGTCAGTCATCTCAAACTCCATTGGCCATGGTGCAGACACACAAGTTTTGGCAAGAATCATTAGCATACTTTCTCAAAAGAAGCTGAGTAAGCAGTAGTTAAAACTTTCCAGCGATTCCCTGAGTTGCCTCATATTGTTTCCAAGAATCCCTTTCTTTTACACATTTTAATTTTTTTTTTTGCTGAAAGACTGTGAAATTTTTATATATTTTCTGCATTATTTATAAAGTGAACACATTAAGAAAGATATCATGGAGAATGTAGAAATGGTTTAGAAGGCAAACTACTTGATATTTAATCATGAAACTGTAAATTTGGATTCCAAAGACCAATGTGAGGCCAAACATAGAAGTGTACACTGTTCAATAAGAGCAACTCCTTACAGGGATATGGAAGGCAAATCCAGAAGTAATCCCAGAACCCTAAAAGTCAGCTACTGTGGTGTTTGTAGATGTGAATAACAAAGTGGACGGCAAGCAGGGCCATTGGATGTTTTACACTATTTTCCACACACATGATTGCACTCACACAAATAAATGAACACAGATATACATACACATATAAAATATAATAAATTAAATGAAAAAGGCTATACAGATAAAAGCAACTTGGCATGATAGTAATTGTCATAATACATAGCAACTGTTTTGGTCTTCTAGGAAATAAGTTTACCACAGAAAGGTGTGTCATTATCTCCCTAGGAACTGGCTTGGGTATGTTTCACTTAGGCTGTCAGCTTCCAGGTTGAGATTGTTACTTTGTACACACTGAGGTGTAACAGAGTTTTTATGCTTTTCTTTTCTTTTTTGTTATGAACATTTATTTCAATACCTATTGAGAATGTGCGCTTGCTTTTTTAAAATTTTTTTTCTTACAATTTTATTTTTCAAAGCAGAGATTCACGTACAGATTTTTAAAAGCATTTTGGCATAAAACTATATGAATATATTTTTGTCAGTACTTAAATTTTTAAAGGTTTGATAGTATGCATTGAAATCTTATTAGTTACAATAATTATAAAGTACATGTAAAACAAATTGTAACATGGAAATAGTCAAAGTTTTCTTGGTATGTAAAGATTAAACATAATGATATTTTTTTTTGTTTTTAATTGAATAACTCTATTTTAAAAAACAGATAAATGTACAGATGTTAAAATCATTTTTGCATAAAAGGATATGAATACATTTTTGTCAGTACTGGATTGGTTACATAGTATGCATTAAAATCTTACTAATTATAATGAGTATAAAGTACAGGTAAAACAAGATGTAACTTGGAAATAGTCAAAGTTTTCTTGGTGTGTAAAGATTAAGCATAATGATTTTTCATCAGTTATTTTTAGCCTTTGTTTTTCTTGAACTTTATATAGTCTGTGAGTTGTTTCTGGGGTGTTCAGAGCTTTCTGGGGTTAGTATCCAATTATCAGTGACTGCATGATTTGTCTGTTCTTTTGTGACTGTGTTACATCACTCAGGATGATATTCTCTAGAAGCATCCATTTTTTTTAGGAATTTCATAAAGTAATTGTTTCTGATAGCTGAGTAGTACTCCATTGTGTAAATATACCACAATTTTCGTATTCATTCATCTACTGAAGGACATCTGGGTTTTTTCCAGCTTCTTAAGGGTAGGGAAGTTTTCTTCTACAATTTTGTTGAAGATATTTACTGTGCCTCTTAGTTAATATTCTTTGCCCTCTTCTATTCATATTACCCTTAGGTTTTGTCTTCTCATTGGGTCCTGGACCTCCTGGACATTTTGGTTTAGGAGCTTTTTGGTTTTTGCATCTTCTCTGACTGTTTTGTCTATGCTTTCAATATTATCTTCGGCCTCCGAGATTCTCTCTTCCATCTTGTGTAGTCTGTTGGAGATGCTTGCATCTGTGACTCCTGATTTCTTTTTTAGGTTTTCTACCTCCAGGGTTGTCTCTTTTAGTGTTTTCTTTATTATTTCCATTTCCATTTTAAAGTCTGTTGGAGATGCTTGCATCTGTGACTCCTGATTTCTTTTTTAGGTTTTCTACCTCCAGGGTTGTTTCTTTTAGTGTTTTCTTTATTATTTCCATTTCCATTTTAAATTCCTTCTTCAATTCCTTTCTGTGCTCTAGTCCTTGCCCTCTCTGTGCCCTGGCTATTCGCAGTGCAGAATCACTAGGCCTGAGTCCTTGGAGCTCCGTTGTTTCCAGAGGCAAATGGCCTGAGCTTTTAGTCCACATGCAAGGGCCTTCCAGGTGGAAATTGAGCCCCTATTGCAGAGTTCTTGCTCCCCTGAACCAATCAGGGGTGGGGGTTGCTTTCTGTGTGCTCAACCCAGACGTTTTGTGCACTGGCTAATCACAGTGCAGTCTCATCAGGCCTGTGTTCCTGGATCTCTGCTGTTCCTGGTGGCAAATGGCCTGAGCATTTGGTCTGCACGCAAGGGCCTTCCAGGTTGAATCGAAGTCCTTATGGCAGAGTTCTTGCTCCCCTGAACCAATGGGGGGGGGGTTCTTTCCGTGTGCTTGGTCCCAGACCTCTCTGCACCCAGGGTACTTGCAGCACAGTCTAACCAGGCCTGCATCCCTGGATCTCCGCTGTTCCAGGTCTATGCTTTTCTATAATACATATGGGGATGAGTTTTCCATTTAAAGAGAGTGGAGACAAGCCAAATAGCAAATAATAATCACCAGTCAGGAGCTAGTCAAACTCAGCCTCAGATGGCTCAGTAGAAACATCCTGGCTATTGATCTAGTTGCTACCCACAACAATTTATCTAATGGAAATGCAGTAACCTGAGGCTGAGTGAATTTGTACAGAGGAAATAAGCTCAATACAAACCTTGCCAACATTGTATGTGGAAATAGACATTATTTTTCTTAAACATGAAGTGTACAGTTTGGGGAATACTGAAATCTAGGAAAATTGGCAAAGGTGTTTCTTACTAGGGTCTCATCTCCCAGTTACAATCTGACAATGGCTCTTCCATTCATGTTCATATCTTATAATAGCATTTGACTAGAGTGGTCGTTCATATTTTAACACAGATAACAGCCTCCTATCATCACCTTCTATTCACCTTCTCAACAAATGAGTGTATCTAGAAAGAGAAGAGAGCTGAGTATATAGGTTAGCGTTACAATATTCCTTATCATGCATGAGGATATGGGTTCAAACTCCAGGCACACACAGACACACACGGAGAGATAGATAGAGAGATGATAGATAGATAGATAGATAGATAAATTAGATTAGATTAATAGATAGATAGATAGTAGAGAGAGAGGGAGGGGAGGGAGGGAGGGAGGGAGAGAGAGAAACAGAATTTTGGGGGTTAAAATCTTAACATTTATCTCAGTTACACACAAACTTTAAACTTTTATAATAACTGATTTGTAAACTTTGTGCAATAAAATTCCTTAAAATACAATAACACGAACAGAAATCTTATTAGCTAGCATAGTTGAGTTGACCACTGGTTTTCCTCTCCTGTTTAGATTCAGTCATATTTACTTTATTTAAAATACAAGGAGGATAAATAGCATTGTCTGCTTAGATGTACATTGTCATTTACCATCCAAGCTTTGGGAAACTTCAAGGAAGAAAAATCAAAAAGAATATAAGATGTGATGGATATTCAAAGGAGAGCTGTGACATGCAGACTTCTGGAACGGATATGGTTTTTAGAAAGTTCAACTCAATGTAACTATGATTACCGGCAGATCAAGCCTGTCAAAATTCAACAAGGGAGGAAGAACCTGGATGTAGGAAATGGAAGTCTTCTTTGAAGGGACTAGAAATTAAGAGATTTTATTGTACATGGTGAAAATCTCTCCTGACTCTCATCTTTGTATTCTCCAATCTTTAATAAATGAGACAACCCTGCTTCATTTTTTTCTTCTGTTTCTGGATCCCACTCTTTCTCTTAGGTGCTTAAACATTTCAAACCTAGCATTTAACAGTGAAGAACTCAGGTATTACCATTCCCTGGGGCATTATTTCATGGGATAAAAACTGCATAGCCATTGGGGGGTAGGGGATTTTGCTGGAACATTCTTTCTCAGTAAGTTGGCTTTAAATCAGTGTGGGTTTTTTCCCATTTCTTTGTTAGAAGATTGTGAATATTTCCATACATATGTTCTATTGATGTTCTTGTATTGGCTTTTGAAATTTTAAAAGAACTTCTTAAAACAAGAAAATTTGCAGAATGTATATGGGTAGGATTTTCATAACTCTAGTCCCATTAGTGGAATTATGATAGCTAATACCTGCTGAAGGAGTCAAAGTTACTCTTCTTTAGATCTTGGAGGCTGTTGGTTTGCTAATACTATATGGATGGCCATACATCCATTTGAATATTGAAACATCTATCAGTGAGTCAGTAGTTGAATTATGTTTTTAAAAGACGACATTTGGTTGGAAGAGATACACGATGAAGGGGTTACTGGGGGATGATGGTAAGAAGTAATTGTAGATAAATATGACCAAGATATATTATACAAATATATACTACTTTTTAAAAAATAGAAAATTGTTCATTTTCTTTTTTATTCTATTTTTAAATTTGGCTGCTTTCTAAAGAAAGATTAAAAAAAGAAAAAAGAAAAAAAAAACAGGAGTGGAATACCATGGGGTGAAGAAGTGAGGATTTGGAAGGAGATAAGGACAGAAACTGTAATTAGGATATATTGATTGAAAAAAGAAACATTTTAATAACATTTTAATTAAAATAATTTTATTAAAATTTAAAAACATACATTGAGACCCAAAGCAGTGATCCACTTATTACTTGACTGTGCTGTCTGTAACTGATCCCTATTTTAGTTGCTATTTGAACTATTCATTGACAAATGCTGAACATAGGACTTTAAGAGAACAGCATCCCGGTGCCTATACAAAACTAGGCCTTGGTATCTACCTTCAAAGTTTCTATTTTGCAATTCTAGGAACAGTGTCTAGAGCTTCACAAAAATTGAATTCTACCATGTCCTTGATTTTAAAATCTTATTCAAATTTAGAAAGGCCACTGAGACTTTTTTAGGGGAAAATAAACATTTAATAAAGTTATTTGACAACTTAATATTCTATAAATGTCCTATAAAAACAGATGACAAGCTGGGGAGAGGGGCATTAATAAAAAAATAAAGGGTATTGTAGGAATTAATTTAAAGTATCTGATAACATTGTATTTCTTTTTTTCTTAACAACTTTATTTAAAAAGAAGAGATATATATACAGATTTTTAAAAACATTTTGGCATAACACTATATGAATATATTTTGTCAGTACTTAATTCCTTTAGAGGTTTGATAGTATGCATTGAAATCTTACTAGTTACCATAAGCATAAAGGACATATAGAACAGAATGTAACATGGAAAGAGTCAGGGTCTTTTTGTGTGTATATATTAAACATAATGATTTTTGAATACCCAAAATTGCCAAAAGGCTATATTCTAAGCTCTTGAATTATTAATGATTTAAGTTCCAGGTATACCACACTCTGAGAGGGTGCTATACACATATTTTTTTTCCTAAAAAGGACTGAGGCTTTCACTTTTTGGCCTTTGATTTTTTTTTTTTTTTTTTTTTTTTTTTTTGAGCTTCATATGGCCTGTGAGTTGTTTCTGGGGTATTCAGAGCTTACCGGGGTTAGTATCCAATTATCAGTGACTGCATACTATGTCTGTTCTTTTGTGACTGGGTTACCTCACTCAAGATGATATTCTCTAGATGCTTCCATTTTCCTAGGAATTTTATAAAGTTATTGTTTCTAATAGCTGATTTTCTTATACTCCAATGTGTAAATATACCACAATTTTTGTATCTGTTCATTTTGTGAAGGACATCTGGGTTCTTTCCAGCTTCTGGCTATTATAAATAGGGCTGTTATGAATATTGCGGTAATTGTGCCCTTATTGTATTTTGGAGCATCTCTGGGGTATATGCCCAGAAGTGGAATAACTGGGTCTTCAGGTAGAACTATGTCCAATTTTCTGAGGAACTGCCAGACTGATTTCCAGAATGGTTGTATCAGCTTTCAATCCCATCAACAATGGAGGAGCATTTGAATAGATCTAGAAACTTGAGTCAGGTAACCCAAATGACAAAAGAACACACGTGCTATGTACTTCCTGATAAGTGTTTATAAGCCTAAAATATAAAACTGATATCCAAGATACAATTTGCAGACCACATAAACTCAAGAAGGTGAAATACTAAAGTGTGGATGTGTCAGTCCTTCTTCGAAGGGGGAACAAAATACTCATGGTAGGAAATATCACACACATTGTGGAGCAGGGACAGAAGGCAAGGCCATACAGAGACTCAGCCAGTTGGGTATTCATCTGATATACAAACAACATTGCAGATGCCAAGAAGTTTTTTGCTGGCAGAAGCCTGATATAGCTGTTTTTCAAGAGGCTGTGCTAGAGCCTGACAAATACAGAGGAAGATGCTCACAGCCAACCATTGGACTGAGAACAGAGTACCAGTACCGAAAAGAAGAGTTAGAGAAAGGTCTTAAGGAGATTTATGGGTTTCCAATCTATAAGAAAAAAGAAAAACATTATTAACTGAACTAATGCTCCAGAGCTGCCAGGGATTAAAACCCTAACCAGCGAGTACACATGGAGGAACCCATTGCTCCAGCAGCATATATAACAGAGCATGACCTCATTGGGCATCAATGAGATGAAGGCATGATGCTCCAATGAGATGAAGGCGTGATGCCCCAATGTAGGGGAAAGCCATAATACAAAGGCAGGAGGGAGTGGATGGGTGGTTGGGGAGCCACCCTCATTGAATTGGAGGGAATGGGCATGGGATAGGGAGTTTCTGGAGGTAAAACCAGGAAAGGGATAAAACACTTGAAATTTAAATAAAGAAAATACCATTTTTTTAAAAAAAGATAGACAATAAATGAAGTGAATAAACAGGTATGTTGTAAGCAATCAAGTCTTATTTAAATCTTTGACTGGGCTGCCAATTAAATAGAACTGGCCTGTGGGATAAATACACTGCCCTTGTCTTGTGTCTGATTTAATGGCTACTGCAATTGCTGTGAGAGGCAGTTCAGACCCCCCTCTCTTTACACTTATCTCCTGCAGTTGAACATAAGTCTGGCAGCTTCTTGCAGCAGCAACCAAAATAACAATCTGCCAATGCCTCTGACCACCAAGCCTTGATCACAGCAAGGAAGACTCTTGAAATCAGATTTCTTGAGTAAGCTCTGCTCTCCCCTAACCCCAGTGCTGGTAAGTGCCATTGTAACTAATTCACATTTCAGAGGAGATACTTAAATCTAAGCACAGTAGAGGACATTTGCTTGCCATGCACTTCTCAAATGCTACTGGACATTTAAGTAATTCTTAGAACTCTGAAGCTTTTAGCTGCAAAATCTGGTTATTAGTACAAATTGTTCTACACACGTTTCTGAAGTTTATAAAGAAACTGCTGTTCTAATGCACGATTTTCCTTTCTGAAATGCACCTCTTGCTAGCGTCTACTCTGTCAAGCCTTCAGGAATTCAGGATTGGGAGTCTCTCACAATGAATTTTTTTTTTTTTAAATATTGAGAATAAGGATTTTGCAATCTTGAGGATCACACTCAAACTTATTAGATAAGGACAGAAGACTAAAGGCATTACTGTAAATGCATTGTTTTCAAAGTTACAACAGAATAGTATTTTTCTCAGGAAGTTACCAAAGGGCTCTCCCTCCCTCCTCAGCTGTCCAAGACATTCTACTACTCACCAGAATTCTTCATATTTGAATCTCTAGTCCTCTATTTAAAACCAAGGACACTTTTCTCTATATGTTTTTCCCCTCCATTTAAAAATCTCATATGCTTCTTTTTCTTAGTTTGCCCATCAGGAAGTCATCAGAGGCAACTAACCAGCAACACGAGGCTCCCCACTGCCACCAGATCTTTTCAATCCCCACCTCTGGCCCAAAATGTTCATATGCAGAAGGGGTAGACAGTGGGATGGGGGTTGTTAGATATGTGTGCTAGCTGCCTCTTTTTTGTGTCAGAGTAGCAGTCTGTTATAGACTATTTCAAGACACTGTGTCAACAGGGCCAGTCTATCAACTTTTTGGAGCTCATCCTTAGCAGTTAGAATGATTTATATCTCAGAATTTTCTGAAACCGGAGACAGGAGTTTTCTTAGTAAGTACTGATGCCTTCACAATTCAGAGGCTCCACATGCTGGTTCCCAGTGAGTTACATAAGAAATTAGAGTTAGAAACTGAAGCTTAAGCCTCAAATATCTGCTTCTTTTCAGAAATGGTAAACATGTTGAATGGAATTTCAGTCACCATGAGTCTTAGAGTTTTCAAATGGTGTTTCTCTTACAGCTCTGAGGATTTAAGACATTGCCAGTGGTGTTTGGGGTTCAGTCATGCCTTTTTCTTCCTAGAATGTCCTGCAGGACTTCTCTTGGGGCAACATTGTCTGTTCAGTTTCTGTTGTCATTATGGGGTTAATTGAACATCCAATTTCTCCTACAGATCTGAGTTGGAGCACCTCTCAATTTATTTTCATGGCTTTCCTTATTCATATTTGTTCTATAAAAGCCATGATTTCTTGGTGTGTCATGAATATAATTTTGAAACAGTGCTTGCAAATAAAGGCATTTTTGTGAATACCACATGATTATAAGATAACAGGTTTAGCTTTCTGGTTCCATGTTGTTTTCTTAGGAAGTCAATTTGTGAGAAGGAAATGATAGTGACATTAGCAAAACAGAATCAGAAACAGTTTTCCTGCACCAGTTAGAACCTTAATAGCCTACTGGTATTGTTAATAAGTCAAAAATATGCATGGGTCCCAAAAAATTTCTCAGTGGGTAAGAGTACTTGTGAAGCAGCCTGGCTACCCTAGGTAGGTTCTTAGAATTCATGGTAGAAGGAAAAAACTGACTGTTAAAAATTACCTTCTTCCCTCTACACACACACACACACACACACACACACACACAACAATCAAACAAAAAAATTACAATGTACATAATAATAAAATAAGATATTTAAAATTTCTGTTCTCTGTTGGGCACAATTTTGTATAAACAATATTGTAAGTCAGATACAATACACTATCTTCTACAAACTTCATTTCTAATTTAAGAGGAAAGCTAGGGAAATGGAAATGAAGAAAGTTATACAATTTTGTGACAGAGGCACACACGGGATGTTAAGAAATTCAGAAGAGAGACAGCCCTTCATTACCTGTGTTAATGAAGGTTGAAGACAAACAAAATATGAACATGTCTAAATTAAGCTGAGAAATTATTTAAATGATGTTGGACAATTCATTGAGGCACTAGGGAGGTTAGAGAACAAAAATCAGAATATTAGTATACTCAGAGAAAAGACAGGCTGCCAGAATCAAACACCCAAATAAATAAAATAAAATCACATCAGCAGGCTGGCTTGATGCTTTTGTAGGTTCTGTTGGAATAGGAATCCAGAGGTTAAATGAATATAGCCAACTTATGCTGGATTCTACATCTAGTGGTAGAAATGGATATTGCTGCTCTGGCCATTGCTGGTACCAATAAAATAGGCTTTCCGTTCTTCTTGGTAGCTCTGTCCTTGAAGCTTAATTCATTTACAGTGGTTATACATGTTTCACAGAGCATAAAGTAACATGAGGTTAGGAACATGAATATTTGGCATCATTAGCACTACCATATATGCAGAGGCTCCTTTCTGAAAATTCTGGCAAGCAGTTATTGGTCATTAGCATATTCATGGAGACTTATAAATGTTGTATTGTTGATGAATCTCTATCTACAGTATAGTTGCTAAGCTGAGCAGATGGTTTTTCAGGTAAGAATGTATGCTGTTCAAGCCCAAGAATGTAAGTTCAAATTCCCTACATCCACATAAAAAATAGTTAACTCTCTTTGTCTCTGTTTCTGTTTCTGTCTCTGCCTCTGTCTCTCTGTCTCTCTGTCTCTCTCTCTGTGAGTCTTTCTCTCTCTCTCTCTCTCTTTCTCTCTCTCTCTCTTGCTGTGAACCTAGCAGTTTTCAGCCAAGCCATCTCTACAGCCCATGGATGATTATATCTCAATTTAGAAATAGTTTGTTCTTATTGTTTCTTTTCTACAATAGAATATGTAAAAGGGTTATAAAATTTTCAATATTTACAAAAAAATTCTTCTCTTACAAAGTATTTAAAGGTGCTATGTTAAATGTAGATATTATGACTGGACATCTTGGTATAATTTTGTGGAGACTTAGACAAAAAAAAATTATAAGTTTGTAAGAGATTCCTTTGTATTTCCCTGAAATGTAAGATAAAGAAGTGAGTATAATTCTTCTCCCTCTTTTTCTTAGTAAATCTTCTTAGTAAATACCAAATGCATGCCTGCAACACACTAGGACATAAGATAAATGCTAGGGACATGGGTTTGACTTTGCCCTGATAATCAGAAACACAGTGGCCAGAGTTCATCATCCAGAAAGTAATAGGAGGGAAATGCTCTAAATTCCTTAGTGTGTGTGTGTGTGTGTGTGTGTGTGTGTGTGTGTGTGTGTGTGTGTGTGAGAGAGAGAGAGAGAGACAGAGACAGAGAGAGACAGAGAGAGACAGAGATCTCTTTGGAAAGCATTCTCTGTACAAGCACTAGGAACTGAGTTGTATTCCTAGCACAAAGGAAGTGGCCACAGAAGAAAGCCAGAGGCTCCCTCTTATCAGAGAAAGCTTCATTTCCTACCAAAAAAAAGCAGTCTAAGAATAAAGTGGATTGTTCCAGATGAAAACACACACACACACACAGACACACACACACACACACACACACACACACTTAGATTAGTTACCTACTACAGAGATATAAATAAATGTATAACAACTGTAAGTAGTCATTTCACATTTTGAAGGTCTAAATTTTTGAGGACTGAGTAGTAGCTAAATTCCATCTCTAACTCTGCAATTATGACTTCAAGAAGAACATTATGGAGAAAAATACAGAAGGTAAAAAGATAATGTCAAAGATGATCTAGAATTTAAATAGCAGTACTTTATATTTACATTTTGCATTTTATTAATTATACTTAACATCATTTCTCCCCATCTCTGTTTTCTCCAATGCTCCCCTTGTCCTCTCTCTCCATCCCCTCACATTCTCTTTCTCCCTTTCAAACGAATGTCTCTCTTTTTATTTATTATTATGGTTGCATATACAAATATAAATGCATACATAAGCATAACCCACAGAATCTGATTACTGTGGCTTTTATACACAAAGTTTTATCATTGAGCACTTGGTGCTGGATACAAATAGGGGACACCTCTCTGGGAATTCTCCCTCCTACTGGTCAGGCCATGCTAAGACCCCCTTTCACATAAGCATGGTCACTTCTGTTGAAAATTCACTAATTCATAATACCATACGAAGTAACAGTAGCCAGTAAGCACCATAAAATACCAAAAAGGCAGTTCTAGCATTTTCCTCTAGGCTTATAAAGTTAAAAAGTGGAGAGATAAAATGTCCTTAACATACTGTTAATAATACTCTCTTATATGACAATAATATTATAAAGAAGTATTTTTGAATTCTCCTACAAACTCTCTACAAGGCTCAGAGTTCAATACAGAATACTCTCTTACCATGCCTGAATCCAACGGATGGATCTGGTACTGGTTAGTGCTACAAACTATTATAAACATTAACTTTTGTTTCTCACAGAGAAAATAGGGTTTTTAAGTACAACCTCAACCATTTAGGTTATTGAATTGGGCTGTTATTTTTTTGTCATAATGTAAAGGAATTTTATCTTGTTCTCTGCAATATTAGGCAAAAAAAAAAAAAAAAAAAAAAAAAAAAAAAAAAAAAAAAACCCAACATTTGTTGACACTGTACCAGTCATTTTTGTTGACACTCCAGAGTCATTTATGCAAATTTGATTATTTTACAAGGATATCATTGAAGCGAGAAAATCATGTTAAAGTGGTAATTTTTTTTTGTTTTTGTTCTTTTGAGATTTTTTTTTAAATCTCATCATGGTATAGTTTCTATACTTATGCAAGTCCTCCAGAATCATGCCTAAGAGAAAGGTTTGTTGGAATTTACTTTGACAGCATGAAAGTAAAAATAACTAATCTTCCATGTAAAAAGGCCCCTGTAGGTGTTCCAGAAATGGTTTATGGCTAAGAAAACTGGCTGCTCTTCCAAGGGGCCAGCATTTGATTCCCAGCCCCCACATGGCAGCTCACAACTGTTTGTAATTCTAGTCTGCAGAGATCTGATACTCTCTTCTATCCTCTTAGGCTACAAAAGCATATTTGTTTTGAATATATACTTGCTGGAAAAACTACTATACACATATCGATTAAATATATGTAAACAAGCAAACAATAAATAGTAATTTAAAGACACCTGTTTAAATGACTTTTGTCTCCAATGAAATATCTTATTTTTTTTTACCAAGAAGTGACACTGTTGAATGACCTTGCTTTACCACTGTGAGCACTGAAGATATGCGTCTCTACTACAGTGCCCTGTGATTTAGGGTTAAGGATCTCCCGTAAGTTTTGCAGTGAAAGTATTCTAAAATGAAATAGGTGTTAATGGAGAATTATATATAACATTTCTCAGAAACAAACTGTTCAAAAGCAATAGAAGAAAGTGCTTCCAGATTAAAGCCAATACATATAAAATGGAATCAATCCGTCACACTTATGCATGCATGTACCTGTGTGTGTTTGTGTGTGTGTTTTTATGATTGTAGTTTATTAATTCTTTCTCTTTCTTATATATTAAAAATGTAATAAAAATAATTCTACTTTAACATTATTTGCGATTATAACTGAAATCAGACTATCCCAGTATTTTCAAAACTTCACATTTGAATAATAAATATTTATAAGGAATCCAAGTTGTACACTAATAATTAGGTGTTCTGTGTATTAACTATTTCCCAATACAGCATCTCATCCATTATACAACTATGATGAAACAGGCTTTATAGATTTAATTACGTTTCAAAATTGTTGACTGAAATAATGAATCATGAATAAAATGTTTACAGCACAGAAGTAAGAATGCTCATCATGCAAGTTCTAGGTAAGGCAAGTCTTTTTCTTAATAAATAAAATGCAGCACAATCAAGAAAGATACCCATGTTAAACTTTGAGGACACACACAAATAGAGAGAGAGAGAGACAGACAGACAGAGAAAGAGAGAGAGAGAGAGAGAGAGAGAGAGAGAGAGAGAGACAGAGAGATAGACACAGAGAGACAGCGAGACAGCGAGTCAGATAGACAGAGACAGACATAGAAATAGAGATGAAGACAGAGACAAAGATGGATGGGTAACACACTGATGTGTGCTTACATATGTAAATTCACATGTGTATGAATGTTTCACGCAAGTTAATGCATATGCCCATAAAGAAATTTTTAAAAAATATATAAAAAATATTATTTAACCACATTTTCCCTATGTCACACTGGATGCACTAGTCAACATTTTATGAACAGTAAAATCTGCCTCTGTCTCTGAAGTTTTTCTCCTTGTTTATCAGAGAAGACAGGTATTTATGAAGCACATAAGCATACTTACAGTTATTAATTGCACATATGACAGAGCACAGGTGGCTTATAACCATTATCTGAATGTTATAATACGTAGAACTAATCACTGACATGTCACCTGAATCTCCCATGTTTGCTCTCCTATGTTTGCAGCAGCAGGTGGCTGTTTTTTAATTCTCACCCTCAGGGAGAATAATCTCAGGTTAAAAGATTTCATTGTACATGATTGTTCCTCACAACACCTGGTTTCTGAGCTGTGAGCATCTCAACATGTACTTGGCTAAATGCATTGTCTTTAACATGCATACAATATTACAAAGGTCATTTCTTTCTGCATTACATAACAAGCTCTAATGTCATATCTTGTGGATCCAACTGAAGACACCAGAAATAGCAACCATATAATTTTCTCACTCAAACCTGTCGACAGAACAATTATTTTGATTCCAAAGCAAGAAAAGTTTACTTTTTCTAAATATTCCACATGATAGTTACCATAAAAATTCTGAGATTTTTATGGGAGATTGATGAGCATTTACTCTGCTTTATCCAATACAAAGTTCAATGTTAAATTCAGGACTTTCTTGTAGCAATTAAATATTTCAAGATGGTGGCCAAGCTTTATTTCTGAGCTACTAATTTACATGTAATTTCTCTTGACATTGCCTAATTTACTTATTTTCAGCCAGATAGTTCAGACATTGCTTTTAATTGTAGCAAGATTTGAAGAGACAGAGTAAGGAATGAAATTGTCATTACAACGATTAGTTATCTCTTTCGGGAGTCACAAAACCTGCTGCTAATGAGTTCTACATATTACAGCCTGCCATAAGGACAGAGTTAAATTTCCTGAGAGATTAAAAGGTTTCTAACTGAATTATGCTGGACATATTTTTTCTTAGGACCACAGTAGTTTGAACTAGAGCAGTGAACAAGATACACATGTTCCTAGAAATGCCTTGGGTTTGTGATCAGAAGTAGAAACACCAGGCAAAGTGAACACAACAAAGGGAGTTTTGCATATCTTCTGGACCCTGGAACCCGGAAGTGATGATTAAGATGACACCTGCTGAAAGTGTCAGCCAGGGATACTTCTAAAGAGGAGTATCTATCTCAGTGAGATGGCAAAAGGTAAGGACCCAGACTGTTACTGACACATAAAATTATACCATATACTCATTTTGTGAGTTGAGAGAGAGAGAGAGAGAGAAAGAGAGAGAGAGAGAGAGAGAGAGAGAGAGAGAGAGAGAGAGAGAGAGAGAGAGAGAGAGAGAGAGAGAGATTCTCCTAACTCTTCTATAGGAGTCCCTGACCTGTAAGAATCTGCATCTGTCTCAGTCAGCTGCTAGTAAAGACTCTCTATGGGCAGCCATGTTGGGCTCCTGTCTGAAAGCACAATACAGAGTGAATAACAGTGTCTGGGTTTACTGCTTGCCTAAGGAAGGGATCCCAAGTTGGGCCAGTCATTGAATAGCCTTCCTTTGCTTCAGTTTCTTTTCCATTGTTGTCCTTAGTTTTTCTACAGACATGAACAATTCTAGGTCTAAAATTTGAAGGTGGTTTGGTTACCCCATTCCTTCACTGGGGACCCTGTCTATCTGCTGGAGGTGAGCTAAAAGGGATTGCAATCCCAAAGGAAGACCAACTGTGTCAACTAACCCAGACACCTGGAAGGTACCAGAGACTAAGCCGAAATAAAATAGAATACCTAGGCTGGTCTGAGACACCCATAGCACACATGAAGTTGAGAACTGTCTTATCTAGCTTCAGTGTTAGAGGATGTGGCTAACTCTGTAGAGATTTGATGCCATGGTGGACGGTAGGGGAGCACATTCTCCGAGGTGAAGGGGAGGAAGAATGGGGTGAAGAAATCTGGGAGGGGAAACAAGGGGAAGGCTAAAATATAAAGCATGTAATGATCAAAAAAGAAAATTAAATTTAAAAATGAGATTATTAAAAAAGCTTCTCTTCATAGTCATGAGAGGGTCTATCAGCCACATCTGCTAGGTATGTTTATAGGTGAAGGGCCCTGTCATCATGATAAATGGCACCTTTCCTTACGAAATGGATCTTCTGCTTTTTAGCTTTATTGTTGATACACTATTCCACTCAATGACCATTTGAGTTGAATAAAATGTTTATAAATAAAATAGACTGCTTTGCCTTAGCATAATACTTCATAGAAACAGGCAGGATGTGTACCACTAGAATTCTAGCATTTAAAAGGCAGACATAGGTAGATCAAAAGTTCACCCTTGGGGAAAGAGTGAGTTCAGTGACAACCTGAGCTATATAAGACCCTGTCAAGGGTAGGGAAGGTAGAAAGAAAGAAAAACAACATAAACAACTATAAACAAATCCCCAAATTCATTCTATGTGTATATGAGGCCAGACAGCTCTCCAACTACCAAATTTGAAGCCCTTTCCTTCAAATTTTACTTGAAAGCATAAACTTAAACAAATCTGTTCTAAGTAAGTTCTGCTAAATAGTATTGACTCCCTGAAAAAAAATGATAGGTTTCAGCTCTGTGTGCCAAAATGCATCCTACCTGGACAGTTTCACTTGTTTGGGATAAGTCCTTTAGAAATATCAGATGTTCTTTCTTCCTTTCTTTTTCCTAAAACAAAAAACTATTTTGATGAGGTACAGGCAAATTGATAATTTTAATAATTTGAAATAAGGTGACATAAAGAAAATATAGCTTACTTGGCATTTTATTCCTATATATAAATGAATGCCCTCATTCACACATTTATTCATAAACATTTTAATTTTTGGATAGAGCAACTACCCAGTAAATTTTCAAGTACATCATGAGCAATGAGTATTTCAGAAATTGTAACACAGTTTAGTAGAACAAGTATTTATTTTATTGCAGGAAACCTGAAGTACAGCCTGATGCACAGTTTACACATTAATGATTTATACTGAGAAAGCAATCTTGGGGCACAAAAAAAAAGGAAAAATTATGCTACTGAAAAGAGAAGAATTGGCTGCGTTGGTTATATACCTACAATAACATTAAGGTGATAGTATGCTTGCAAGAAACACTCCTGGGGAGTCACTGAAACAATTTTAGGTTGGAGATGTGCAATGGAAGGAGAAGTATAGACACGGCCCAATCCATTGGACTTTCTAAGAACCTTTCCCTCATTAATCAAGGTTGTTTTTGAGGATTATTTATTTCCCTGTACATTCTTGATATATTAGCTATTTTGTAGTGTGTGTGTGTGTGTGTGTGTGTGTGTGTGTGTGTATCCAAAACCCAGGATTTATGTATAACCCAAATGTAGCTCCCACCTAGCCACAATGCTCATCCCTCATTGTAGTACTGGATTGGCAATGAGGGATGCTGAGACTGACAACAGATGCCTGCCTACTGACAGCCTTTCCTGTAGTGGATAATCTCTAATGTGAATTAATAATAGACCAAGAATTGTACTCATAGTGCCAACTCACATAGATCCACCAAAGTACCCGTCTACCTCTACTCAAGACATTTTTCCATCGTAGTTCAACTTCTGATAGGAAAGATAAAACCCACTTATTAATATTCAGAAATGAGAATTTGCTCTCACTTTGGGATAATATTGTCATTCAAATTTACCTACCACATATATGAATTGAATTTCTGCCCCTCCTTCAAGAATATGGCTCTTTGCAACTTTTATGGGGCATTCTTTGTTAGATTACTATAAAACAAAGTTCTGGTTTTGCTAGATATTAACAAACCATGACAAAACTCTGCAAAATAAACTACAGTTTTTCTTTGAGTATTAGTTCTAATTTCACCTAATAAGGTTTACATAGATATGCATAGAAGGGGACACATGGAAAACATAGAGGCAAGTACAGGGACATCTATACAAACTACTTTCCCCCCTTTTTATTTTTTTTTTTTTTTAGATATTTTATGTATTTACATTTCAAATGCTATCCCCTTTTCTGGATTCTCCCTCTCCCTTCCCCTCTTCCTGCTTATATGAGGATGCTCCCAGTCCCACCCACCCACTCCCACCTCACACCCTGGCATTTGCCTAAACTGGGGAACAAGCCTTTGCAGGACCAAGGGATTCTCCTCCTATTGATGCCAGAACAATGTCATCCTCTGCAACATATGTGGCTGGAGCCATGGAGTATGCCATGTGTAATCTTTGGTTGGTGACTTAGTCCCTGGGAACTCTGGGGTGGTCTGGTTGGATAATAGTGTTGTTTCTCCTATGATGTTGCAAACCCCTTGAGCTTCTTCAGTCCCTTTTCTAACTCTTCTATGGTGGTTGTGAATTGTAGCACAGTTATCCTGTACTTTATGGATAATATCCACTTATAAGTGAGTAGATGCCATGTGTGCCTTTCTAAGTCTGGGTGGCCTCTTTCAGGATGATATTTTTCACTTCTATCTGCTTGTCTATGCTGTTTTGTTTTTTTAATAATTAAGTTGCATTCCATTGTATAAATGTACTGCATTTAATTTATTTTATAATTGCACTGCATCTACTCATTGGTTGAGGGACACCTAGGTTGTTCCAAATTTCTGGCTATTATGCATAAAGTAGCTATGAGCATAGTGGAGCAAGTGTTCTTGTAGTGTAGTGGAGCATATTTTGAGTATATGCCCAGGACTGGTATATCTGGGTCTTGAGGTAGAGGTACTCATGCTACAATCTACAGAATCCAAGAAACTAAGTAATAGGGAGAGCCCTAGGGAGGATGCTTGAAAATCACTCAGAAGAAGAAATAAAATAAACATCAGTGAAGGATGATGGAGGGTGGGGCTGGGTGGGTAAGAAGTGGGAAGTGAAACTGGGGCAGGGATCAGGTGGGTGTGACAAGAAGGGGAGAGAAAGTAAATTGGTGGGACGAGCACCCCCAAGACAAGCTGGAGACCTGGGATAGGGCAGACTCTGGAAGACCTATAGCAGTGACCCCATCTAAGACTTTTGGCTAAGGAACTTGAGGTGGCCAGCTCCAGTAGCCAGGCAGAACTTCATTTGAGGAAGAGGGACATCAACCTACCACAAAAATGTCAACCGCAAATTGCCTGATTTCCAAGATAGGTAGAAATAAAGATGAATATTGAGAGGATGACAACCAATGATTGGCCCAACTTGAGACCATCCTATCGAGAGACCCAACTTCTGACACTATTGATACTCTGCTGTCCTTGCAGACTGGAGCTGAACATAACTTCCTTCTGAGAAGCTTCATCCAGCAGTTCATGAAAACATATGCAGAGATCCATAGCCAAATATTAAACTGAACTTGAGAAATCATATGGAAGAGAGGGAGGTAGGATTGGGGGAGGCAGAGGGTTTAAGGACACCACTCAAAAATCTAGGGAGTCAACTCATTTGTACCCATGGGGGTTCACACAAACTGAACTAACTCCAAATAACATGCAAGGCCTGGACCTAAGCCTCCTACACATACGTAGCAGATGTGCGGCATGATCTGCATATAGGTACCCTAATAAGTGGCATGGGAGGCTGACTATGATTCTTTTGCCTCCCCTTGCATCCCTTTCCCCTAGCTGGACACCCTTGGCTTCCCTCAGTAGCAGGAAGAAGAGAGGGTCCTGTTATCAGGATGTAAAGTGAACAAATAAATAAGGAAAAAACAAAAGAAGCAAACAAACAAAGCACAATTAGGGTGGACCTGTGATGATGCTCATATTATTCTATACAGCTCTCCCCACCTACGGGAGGTACCAAGAGGAAACTCATTACAGACAGACAAAGGTAGTCACAGGTTTTCAGAATCTATGATCCGATTAATGTTCTCCTCCACATCTCTCAGGCAGAAGCTTGGCACCCACAGTCGTGTCCATTCTATTTATCTGTTTGTACCAAGGGGCAGCAGTTTTACACTTCTAAAAGTCTTTCCCAAAGTAATGTGTTGTAGATAAAAGCCTACAGATACTTTCAGAGGACATAGGGAATGTGAGATCAAGGGCGTGGTGGGGGTTATGTTTACTATTCACTTAATATTATCTCAAGAAAACTCTGCAAGGCACAGATAGTTTTAAGAAGATAAGTTTAAAAATGCAATCATTTCCTACCTGCCTCTTTGGAAATCTGTGTGAAGGACTCCACACCTTTCTCTCCATAGCTTCCTTCAGATGCAAGCGTAGACACATAATTCCAGCCCAAGGCCTTCACAATGTCGACCATGGCCTGGGCTTGGAAGGAATCGGGAGGGACCACTCGAGAGAAGAAGTCGTAGCGCCGGTCATCACTGAGTTCAGGAGCCGTGGAAGCATAACTAATCTGCGGGATCTGAAATGACAAGAAAACACTGTGTGAGAGAGGGTGGGACAGAGAACCATGGAAGATTCACCATTCAAAAGATGGGGCTTGTTCAGCACACGGGATGGGCTTTCTGCCCAGTGGCCACCCTCCAAGTACACACCACGTAGATGCTCACAGAAAGGGAACATATTTTTTTCTTTTTGTACAATTGTCTCTCCTTAAGAAATATAGCAGGGGAAGGCTATGGTAAGTATTATTGCTAGTTAGACATGAAGAATTCATAACCAATCCAGCAAATATTGTAACTGATAAAAACCAGTATAATCCAGCTGTCTTGTATCTAGAGGCCAGAGTAGTCAACAGAGGTTATGGTTTCTCATATTCATTATGAATTGTTGGCAAAGAAACCTGAGAACCTGCAAGGACAAATCAAAGTGAGTACCATGTAGTAATCCACTTGCCAAAGAATACCACAATATAAGAGTGCTCAGTAGCAAATTTGGTTCAGAAAAAGGTGGTCACATATTTCTGGGTTACATATCAGATCTTCTGAATATCAAATATTTGCATTATAACTTCATGATGTCTGAAACTTTTGGATGAGATTAATCTACTTAGTTGTTTTAAGGATTTCCAGAGCTTATCTATGAAAACCAAACTAGGGAACCATAGAGGAGGTTAAGTATCAAATCAATCGTTTTATTCTGGTGTGGAATAAATGTTTTGGAATTATTTGAAATGAAGTTACTTCAGTTACTTGAGTGCTTTTGAAGCATTGATACAATGCTAAATAAAATTGAGGTAACACATACATACACACATATTATAGTATATTATGGTATGATATATTTTATGATATGTATAATAACTACATATACATACAAATAACCCCCCCCCACACACAACACACAATCTCAAATACCCTAAAGAAAGCTACAAAGTCAATATGGATTACAAGCATGGATTAGGACTTGACATTCAAATCCCTGTGTTAGTTAACCTTTACTACACAATGCACAAATTTTTTTCCTCTCTCTGATTTCTGGAAGTAGTAATTTCTAGAAATAACCTATGACTAGTAGTGCAAGTAGTTATGTGCAATAATACGGTAGTAACAAGAATTTGTTGGAAAATTTCTTTATCACATTATTTTTCAAGTATATTTTTGATCTTTGCATAAATTGAACCAATAGTTTATCCATTTTGCCACAAACATGCCAAAGCCAAACTCAATTTGACCTTCACAGTCCAGATAACTGTATTTGGTATTGACTGTTTCTGGTTTCCATGTTCTTTTCTTCTGTTGAAGAATAGTTATCTCTATTATAAAGATCTATTCTCCACAAGCCTTTTAAATTATACATTCGCCTCATGCAGCCTGAAAGAGGTCAGATGTTCCCTTTTCCTCTACCCATGCTGCAGGTCTTCACCTCAACCACTGGTACGAAGGCTCTCTGCCCCAAATTCAAAAGCAAACCAGTGTTAGAAAACATCAAAGTCTTCTGGTAAGTTCTTCACTCCAGTAACTGAATAACAGGGCTTTTAAGAGGTACCAAGAGTAAAGTGGAATAAAATTGAAGTATCCAGTACTGGGATCAGAGCTTGAGTCATTTGTTAACTAGTACCTGTACCCCAATGACTTAGTTGGGTTAACTGCTTTCACAAGGCAGAAATGTGTATAATTTAGTATGGTAACAGGTCAGAGTGGGTTTTTCATGCCCTTGGGAATAATTATGAAAATATAGAATAATATATCTTCCTAACTAAGGCTATTCTCCACATTTGACTTTTGGTGGTGGTTTGAGTGTGAAAGAGCTTAAACAGGCTCATGCATTTTTAATATTTAGTCTTCAGTCAGTGTCACAGTTTGGGAAGGTTCTGGAACCTTCAAATGCAAGGGTATTGATCCTTGCAGAAAAAAAAAAAAAAAAAAAAAAAAAAAAAAAACTGCACCAGTGGAGATGAGTTTTGAAGTTTTATATCCTGGCCCTACTTGCTCTTTCTCCCCCCCCCCCCCGACTGCCTAGGTAGCCTATTGACCTTTCCACCATGACGGATTCTAATGTCACCCAGAGCTCTATTCCCATGTCCTTCAGTAGATGAATGGATACAAAAATTGTGGTAAATTTACACAACGGAGTACTACTCAGCTATCAGAAACAATGACTTTAGAAAATTCTTAAGAAATTGGATGCTTCTAGAGAATATCATCCTGAGTGAGATAACCCAGTCACAAAAGAACAGACATAATGTGCTGTCACTGATAATTGGATACTAACCACAGAAAGCTCTGAACACCACAGAAACAACTCATAGACTATATGAAGTTCAAGAAAAGAAAAAAAAAAAAAAAAAAAAACCATTATGCTTAATCCTTACACACCAAGTAAACTTTGACTAATTCCAGGTTACAATCTGTTTTACATGTACTTTATGCTCATTGTAACTAGTAAGACCTTAATGCACACTAGCAAACCTTTAAAAAAAAAAACAAGCACTGACAAAATTATATTCATATACTTTTATGCAAAAATGCTTAAAATTTGTACATTTATCTTTGTTTTTAAAAATAAAGTTGTTAAAAAAAAAACCTTTACTCTCCAAAGTGACTTTGTATCAAAACACACTATCAAAGTAGCCCCCACCCAAAAAAACAAATATATTTTCCTAAGTTTTCTACAGGTTTATCCTCTGTGTCCTAAGGCATGTTACAACTTTTAAGTGTATTCCAATAACATTACTTATAATTTGCCCATCATGTTCTAATATTTTCATAGTTAATTCCTCACCTAGTCACTGTGAAGAATTTGACACTATAATATTCTAGATTATATTTTATAGTACTATATTTAATAAGCTTATTTTATAGAAACAGTGGGCACTGATCTACAGAATTCAACCATGACTTCATATTATATAGCTATAGAATAAATATTCCTACTCAAGTCTGAAAATGGGCTGTGCAAACAACTAAACTCTTAATTATGCTAATTTACAAAGACATACTAAAATAATTAATAAGCATAAAAAGCAAAGCCAGTATGATCAGAGTCTAAGTAGAGTTCTGCCCTAGCAATGACTGTATCATCACTGAAAGTCAGTTGAAAGTTCATTCTGAAACAACTGTTCAAATAATTAGTGTAAACACATTGGTGATGCCCCTACAAACACCTTAAAAATCTGGGCTGTGCATGAGATTAAGGTTTAGAGACTTGAACCTTTGAGGGAAAAAAACTTCATTTTTAGTGCTTCAGGGAGAAACAGGGGGTGGGAGAGTGTGGTTGGAATTGATAGAATTTTCTTAACAAAAAAAAATAAAGAAAAGAAAAGAAAACAAGCCAAGAAGGTTAAGAAATTTCCATTAACTTTCATTTTATGAAAGCTAGAAGTCTTATGATGATGCAAAGATGCTATTCCTGCCCAAATCCCTCTGCATCTCTGAAAGAGTGCTACTCATGATAAACCTAGCCTCCTATCAAATTTTCATTTATGTAGATACTGAGAAACATGACAATTATAAAATATCACAATGGAAAATATTCTCTACATTATACACAAATTGCAGTTATGAAAATCTTGGTAAAAGAGACTCCTTTCCTAATTACTACCTGTTTTGAAAGCCATTGCTTTCTTGGGTTCATCCATCTCAGATACATAGGAAAAGAATCCCTGGATTAAGAACCAAGTTTCCATTCAGGCCCATGAACACCAACTCTTTACTATCTTACTTAAGTCAACACCGGGCACATAATGATCCTAGGATAGGGAATTAAAGATCAAATGGATTTCACTTCTGTCATCAAAATGCATTGCATAGAGATAACCCTCCTAGTAATAGAGATGAAAGAACAGAGGAATTTCTATAATGTGTGATACATGGTCCTGCATATTTACACAGTGATGAGGTCTCATTCTTAGCTTCTTTCTTTCCAGAAGATTTTCAAGTTTACAAAGTCATTATTTTGATAATACTTCTAATGTTCAATCATAGAACTAAAAATGCATCTTACTGTATTATTCTTTTTTCCTGGTAAAATGTGTGCCTATCAAAGGAGAATAATTTAGTTAATGATAAGTATGAAATAGAATGAGAAACTACCACTATCTACTTTTCGAGGAATGAAGTTCGGAATGAGTTTTTGCTGTGTCTTAGTAAATTAATGATATATTATTGATAAAAATTACAAAGAATGACACCTAAAATATTTAACCCACTGCTTTTTAATAATGTGTTTTTAAATCTCTTTAGTACATTTGTCTGTGCATTTGAATATATACATGTATAATAAAATATGAATTTAGTTTCACCCTTGCCTTACATTTTTCTCTCTTCCTCCTCCTCTTTCTCTCTTCTGTGACTCCTCAAAATTCTCTTTACATTTGTCCTCACCTCATACTGCTAAATTCTTAAATCTTCCCTGTCATTCAAACCCTAAAATCAAGTCCTCAGAGCTGACTGAATCATTGTGATCATTTATCAGGTAACACTGGAAATGTTCAAGGATGTGCCCTCAATGAGAAAGAATACTCATGAGTGTTGGTGAAATCTCTTTCATTTCTGAATGCTATTTCAGGTTGATCAATGAGGTAGATAAAGCTTTCAAAAGGTCCACTTGTTGCCTCAATACCTCTCCTTAAACAATTAATCATGGTTCGCTTCCAGGGAAGACTGCTGTTTCTTCTCATATGCTAATTTTTAAATTTATTACTATTGGAGAGGAGGGATGGAGCACACATGCCAGAGTATATATAGAGAGATCAGAATTCAACTGTGGGAAAGATGTTCTCTGTTTCCACCTCTACATGGGCTGTAGGGATTAAATTCAAACCAGCAGGCCTGAATGTCAAGTCCAGTTCCTGTGAGCCATCTCACTGATTTGCATATTTTAAAACTTGAAGTAATCATCTGATTCTTGCATGTGACTTTTACATCATATTTCTAGCTTTCGAGTCTTGGACTATCACTTAAACTATATTTGTATTTATGAGTATGGAGTATGCTAAAACGGTATTAATTCTTGTGTGTTTCTCCTTTAAACTGATTATAAAAATACTCAGAGTGATCATATATGTTTAGTTTTGGATTTTAACTTTAGATGAACTTTTTAACAGTTTAGCAAAAGTATCCATTAAGATCTGATGAGACTTGCATTGCAATTATATATTATGGTAGAGCTTAGACTTTTACAATGCCATGTCTTTCTTCATGGAAAAGTAAATATTATTTTAATTTAATTTTATTAAATATATGTTTTATATAAAATACTTGAATTGGAGTTACCCTATAATGTTCTTCTCGGAAGCCATTAGTTGACAAACAGAAAGTTAAGTGCCAGATATACATACCTACATGTGGTCATTTGATTGAGCATGACCTCTATAAGTTCATATATTTGAATACTTAGTCTCCAGTTGACAGAACTCTTTAGAGAGGGTTAGAAAGTGTAGGTTTATTGGAGAAAATATCTAACTAAAGATGGGCTGGCCTCGAGGTTTTAAAACTCATCTCATCCTCAGCTACTTTTCTCTGCTATATGCTAGTGGGTCAGATGTGAGCTTTCTTCCATTGCAGGAGTACCATTGTCATCCTGCCTGCAATGCTGGTCATGAACACATCACCTGAAACTGTAAGTCCCACTTTCTTCACTAAATTGTTCTTGCTGTTCCTGTTCTTTTGTTTGTTTTATTTGTTTTGTCTTTTCTTTTCTTTCTTTTATTTATTTAATTTTTTTGGTCATAGCAATAAAAAATGTGAGATATTTTTCAGACATATCCTTAAATCCCCTAAACAATGCAGACTATTGTCATTGCTTTGAGTGGATCACACAAACCAGCCGCTAGAACCTTTTATTGAATATTACATTCTTTCTTTTCACAGGACATGGACAAATCAAGTTGGTACTGACTCAAAATCTTCTGTGCTGCCTACATTTCTGAATGCAAAAAGGCATTAGTCAAACTAGTAAGGGAACAAGGTCTTCAAGAGTCTGACCCAGATACTGTGAGTTACAACAAGGACTGATACAGCCAGACCTGCTCATGGATGCAACAGTGGCAGGGATTTTAATCGATATTTCCTTTCCTTGGAAAGTTGTGCTTTGTACATCTGGACACAAAGCTGTCACTCATGAGCCTACAGGTTCCAGTGGGTGAACTTACAATTTTTATTTCTGAAATTTTAATATATTATTGAGGAAGTATAGTATCAAAATTGTCCTCTAAATATATTTCTATTTGTCGATTCGATTCTTGTAGTTCTCAGACCTTATCAGAAAAGGTTTTGATTTTTTGCATTAACTCAAAAGGAGTCAAAGTGTAGACAGCCTTCTTACAAATATTATGTGTCCCCTGTTAATCCACAAGGATTATTCTAGAAGAAGGTGAGGAAAGTTGATAAAATCAACAGACACTAAACCCAGACACTGATGCCAAGAAGTGCTTGCTGACAGGCACCTGTTACAGCAGTCTCCTGTGAGACTCAGCCAGAGCCTGACGAATACAGAGGCAGATGCTCATAACCAATCATTGGACTGAGGACAGGGACCCCAACTGAGAAGTGAGAGAACGGACTGAAGGAGCTGAAGGGGTTTGCAGTCCCATAGGAAAAACAACAATATCAACCAACCAGACACCCAGAACACCCATGGACTAAACTATCAAACAAGGAGCACACATGGGGTGACCCATGGCTCCAGCCTCATCTGTAGCAGAGGTTGGCATTGTCTGCCATCAACAAGAGGAGAGGCCCTTGGTACTGCAAAGGCTCAGTTCTCTAGTGTAGGGGAAGGCAGTGAGGTGGAAGTGGGTAGGTAGGAGGGTGAGCACTCTCATAGAAACAGAAGGATGGGGGCTGGGATGGGGGAGCTCCAGAGGGGAAACCAGGAAAGGGGATAAAATTAGAAATTTAAATACATAAAATAGCCAATAAAATTTTTTTAAAAAATGATCAAATGGTCATGGAGTACCAAACTGAAATGGTGCCTTTTTAAGGTGACAGGAAACATGCATTCATGAGCTCTTAAGATCTGTGGTTGTTTACACAGACTTTTTCAAGAACAAGCTAATATGGACTGGGAAAGGACTTTTAAGTCCCTACCCTTAGCTGAAGATCTGTTCACAGTTGATGACTTCTGGGAGGAAATCAGTTTTAAGGCATCAATCAAACTCTAGTCATAGTTAAAATGGGCAAAAGTAATGAACAACAAACACTGGGGTTGGAACACTATAAAAAAGAAAACAAAGTTGAGGTGAGATAAAGATGTGGAAGATGAAACTGAGAGACATTAGGAAGATTGCATATTGAATATAATTTAAAAGGCAAGTCTATTCAATTTTTCAAAAAGCATGTCTATTCAATTTTTCAAAAAGCAATAAATATATGTTATAAATTTTCATTCACTGCCATTACTTACTCTTAGTAAAATCATATAATTGTCTCCATGTAGGTCTTGCACATTGCTTATTAACTTTCTTTCAAGATAATTTTTATTTTCATTGCAGCATGTATGAGGTAAAATTAATAATCTCATCTCTCCTGCTTGAATATACAAACATATTAATTTTGCTTGCTTAGTTGTATTATTGTTTAAACTATTATTAATTTAATAGGTTGTGATTTCCAAGAAATAAGTTACATTATAATTTATTGCTTTCTTTGTCTTAAACCCTTTTGGGAGAAAGATGTATAAATTGTGTTTGACTGTGGTGGAAATGATCATGTCAGGGTGTAGGTGTCCAGTGAGTCCTGGATAAGGCATCAGATCTCCTAGAGCTGAAGTTACAGGTGGTTCTGACTCACCTAAAGTTGGTGCTGAAAAGTGAAGCTAAGATCTTTTGAAAGGATTCTATGTACTCATAATTGCTGAGCCATATCACTGCTCCTAATCTGTTTTCTTGATAGAGTCCATCACCAAATTCTTTTAGAAAAACAGATGATTTATTAGAATAAGTTGATGTTCTTTTTTCTCACTCCTTAATAGTGATCAGTAATGAAGAATAAAAAAGCTTTTTTTATATAAAACAATAGATGTTTCTTAATCATTAGAGACTTTCAATATCAAACAATTACTTCTAAATTTGCTAACCTATATCTTCTTCCTTATATATAAATCCATTTATTCAACAACATTCAATAGAACCTACCCAGTCTCTGTCACTATAAGTTTTCAAGCTTCATGGAAGTATTTTACATTATCCTATTAATATAGGGCATTGTTCTGGTAAATCCTAGCTAACAACTTGACTAGATCTAGAATCAACAGTCAAACCACTGGGTACTCTAATGAGAAATGTTCTTGAGGAGGTTATTTTAAATGGGATGATCTGTCTTAAATATGTCCAGTATTTCATAGCAGCCCAAGTTAAACAGCAGATAAAACAAGGAGAATGCATTTTATTTTGCTTTCCCTTGCTCTTGCTGAAAAGTTCATTCATCCTGTTGCTGTAATGGCTCCTCTCATATACTGATATAACCACCAGCTTCTTGGGGCTTCCAATATAAACTGAACGTTAGTCGTTCAGTAGGTATTTTCCTGGCCATGAACATCTGATTAGAACTGTGGAGACATCCATTCTAGTAGACTGAGCAAAAACTATACACTAAGTTTTTCTGGTAGGACTGGCATTGTTGGACTACCCTGACCATATTATGTAAGACTATTTCATAAAAACAGCTTTTAATACATATTCATTCAACTGGTTTTGTTCCCCTAAAAATGCATGACTAAAACAGACATCTTCACACTTGGTACTTATAGGTGGATGTTCTCTATAAATGTATTAGAGCAACCTTTTGGCTTAATCTTGAGCAACTTTTTACATGAGTTTTGGTGATTGGTCACTTGTGCTCCTTCATTGTGGGATTACTCATTACCCATTTCTGAGTCATGTGACTTGGTACTGTACTATGAGTTATTTTTATGTACCTGGGGTCTGTAATATGTGTTTGATGTGAATTATTGTGCATAGCACTCATATGCATGCATTACAATATGTATTAGTACTTGGTTCCAGGAATGAGGAACAGTCATGGAATAGTTTAGAAGTCTGTAGACGTGACTTACATAGCATGTGTAAGGCCACTAGACTGCAGATATGGGGCTTATGTATGGTAATCCAGACCTCTCTCTATGGACTGATCTTTGCCTTGGAGAAAGGAGAAACCATGAGCTAAAATAAATTACTCCTCTCTTTTGTGATTTAAGTGAGAAAAGTCTTTCAGGGGCACTGTTTTGAGAGGTTATGGAACTTTGGGTATGTGAGAACTTGGTAGAAGAAATGCACCACTAGATTCAGTTTGAAGAGGTTATAGCCTCATTCTGTTTCCAATTCCGCTTTGCTACACATGTGTGCTTAAAATGTTACCTCTCAGCTTCTTCCTTCAGCTTCTTGGCACCATACCCCGCCCACCATTATAGATTCTCCTTTGAAGCCCAACAGTAAAAATAAGCCCTTTCATTCATAAATTACTTTAGTCAAGGTTAATGATTATAACAACAGAAAAGGAAGTAATAGGTTTCCTAATTAAATCCTTTCAGGTACTATTCCATAATCCTAAGAATAACTAACACAACTTTCTGAGGGTAACATGGTCTCTATATACCCCCTTTCTCCTAAGTTTTCTCTGCACTTTGTTGTTTTCTTTGCTTTAGAGGTATATCAGTTTTCAGACACTATATTTACATTGTTTTGCTTTAAGAGTGTATCCTCCAAAACAATAAAACTTCATTGCCAAGACCAAGGTCATATAGAATTGATAACACACTATCTAGATTTGTGCCTTGAGTCATGTTGGTGGATTTGTTTTCCCAGAATCTCATTTTAAGAGAAAAATACAAAGAATATTCTTATTTCTGTACTTGGACTTATACATGCATGTCTATTCTAGACTTTCACTGTGTATAGTTATGCATCACTTCATGCTTTTGGCTTGGGTGTTTTTGTCTACTGAAATTTATTTTTTTAAAGGATTCTGTTTTATAATCAATATTTTCTCAAACACCACAGGTTAAAATCTACTTCTGTAAAACAAAAATTGTTACCATTAATTAAATCATATTTGTCATTTTTTATTTATCTTTCTGGTTAATTTATAATTTGACAAAAATGTGTTGCTATTTTTGATTTAGATGGTTTAACATGACAGTAGTTTAACCTAAATTTTCTAGCTTATAGAAGTGCTCTGTTCTGCAGAGAAAAGGGGAAATTGTTGAAAAATCCACAGGGTTCTGAGTTTTTGCTTTTACTACTTTTAAATTTTAAACATCTACCATCAAATCACCATATAAAATTTAAGAATTAAAACTTCAACTAGAAAGAGAGGTCAGCATATTAAGTTTTTGTTATCCAATCAAGAGATCATGAGTCCAACACCCCCACCACCAAAGTACTGAATGTAGCCTCACTGTGGCTGAAGCTCCAATTTCTGAAGAGATGGCTCACAACCAAAATTTCAAGACTTTTTAAGGAGTCTTTTTTTCTTTTTCTTGAACTGAGATAAACTTTTTAATTTACATGATACTGACTCATGTTGTTTACAGCTTCATAAGAACCCACACTATGTCATAAAATATAGTTAATCTATCAGCTCCTGGATAAAATAACTATATTTTTACACATATATATTGGGGCAAAGATCCTCAGGACCCCCAAGAATTCCTTAGATACTGTATGTGTATTTTCTCCCCAGTCTCAGTAATTATTGCCAAAGAGGTCCCAAAATGAGTGTATGAGTCTGAGAAGGTAGCTGACAGCAAGATGACAATATTGTCTGGACACACCAGGCCAGAGACTTACACAGTACAAAAACTCACAGAACAAAACCTGTGTATGGCCAAATCTCAGCTGGAGAGAGGAGTTGAGGATGATGTTACACCAATAGCTGTGATGATTTTAGCAACTATCAGCTACTTGAAAAAAAAATACCTGTTTTTGCAAAGAAAATAGTTCCAGGTAACTCATTAGTGTTCTGTTGAAAGATCATACATGGGCACATGCTTTGGCAGCAAAAGTTGATCTTAAAGAATGGAGTCTCCAAACGGCTGAGAGAGGATCTCTGTCTCTCTGCTGTTAGTGGTTGGGTAGGGATGTGCTTTCTGGGACCTAGTGTCCTCAGAGACTTTATTCCAGGATTGCTACTTGCTGCTGATGTGCCTTTCCTGCCACTATTACATGTCCTAATGATTGCTGGACATCAGCCCACCACCATATTAGGCAGATCATCTGCAGAATCAATGTTAAAATGTACTTTCATGCAGTAAAGCTGTGTAGACAAATTGATGATTTCATAATTCCTGATCATGATGTTTTAGAACTTCTTAATTTATACAAGGATTTTCAAATTCCCTATAGAATAAAAGCTGCAAATCTAACTCTGTAAACCTTCAGGTGTCATGGGCTAATTGCTCTAGTAAAAGAAAGCAGGCTTGGAGCAAATTTACAGTCAAGTAGAACATTTCCTCTAGGATAGGAATGAGGCCATTGTTTGGTAACTAAAAATTATGAACTTGGAATGGGTAATATATTTTAGATACAAAGACAGGAAATGCATGATGTGCTGGTATATTTATGCAAGATGTCAAAATAATAAGACACATGAGAGATAATCTGTCTCTTGAAAAAACTATGCTAACTTTTGACACAAAAATGATTTCTTTAAATTTACAATGAACTTATGGTATTAATAACAGATAAAGAATGTTTAATAAAGTGTTAGTCTTAATGAAAAAACATGTAAACAATTCTGCTAAAGCTCCTTAAGTCCTTATCAGTTTATGGCATGAACTATTGCTCTTAACTTATTATAAACTTTTGGAAGATAAAAGTACTTAGAAAACAATGTGATCAATTATCCTGAGAAAGTATAAAAACTAACTAAAAAACAAATATTAACTGGTGATTTATCATTTCTCTGTTTCATCCAGTATGCATATGTGTCTGTGCGTACCTGAATTTCTTCTTTTTTTTTTCCCCCTTCTCTGGCTCACTAGGATTTAAGAAACTCCCATACTCTTTCTTATTCGGCAAGAGAGAGGCCTGAATCAGTGAGAAGAGAAACCAAGTATCCAAACTGTTTTCCTTTTAATCCCCTGCAGCAATCAGCAGGAGTAAATTTGCCAGAGCCTTCATCTTCGTGGCCAGAATAGCAAGAAAGAGTTAAATTGCCAAAAGTCAGCAAGTTTTGGTCCAAGTCACTGATGCCATACTCCATTACTGGGCATCTAACTTTTAAAACAGGACCCTTGCATTTTTGCCTATCCTGCTTTCTTCTTATACCCAAGAAACAAGGTAATCAGGTACAACATAAAATATGGTATTTGGTACCCTGAACCCCCCAGTTCTAGATAAAGGTTTATACTTTATGTTATTATTGTTACTCTAAAGTAAAAATTTAAAAAATCAAAGATAGAATACATTATGCATTCTAGATAAATGACTGTCATACATAAAACTTATAAAATCAAATATTATGGGTGTATAATATAGTTTCATTTTGTTGATAACTCTGATCATATTTAAACATTATTCTATTCTATAGTTCCTACATAATCAACAACTAATAGGCAAACTGATCTCAGATTGAAAACATATCCCTACAGACATGATCTTTTTCTAAACATCTGTTAAAATAGTTCAAGTTCATGTCCAGATGTGCTTCTGATTACATTAGTACACAGTATGAACATTGGAACACACACAATTACTCCAGCACAATTTTTTAGTACAACACATTACAAAGTATTTATACCTAGGAAATTGCAGTTGCATTTATCCAAAATAAAGCAGAAAGAGGCATTTTTGAATTTTGGTTCCTCCACATTTGACTTTATCCTCTAACAGTATATCCTTCCTCTTAACTAAATAATGGCAGTGCCTTTGACAAGGTCAGTCATCTGGGGAACATCTTATTTCTGGATATTTGAATAAGGATCCTTTGTTCCTGGAGATTCATAATCAGGGAAGGCAATACAAAATGTAAGAATACTTGTTCCAGAGGGCAATTTCCACAAATGTTGTAATAGGCAATTTTTGGAAGTATCATGTGCAATTAAGATAATGCTCCAGTGTACCTGTAGAGATATTAATGAACTCCCAGTGGGGCATTATTAAATTCACAGTCAGCAGTAATTTTCCTCTTCCTTCTTATTAAGCTTTATTGATATGGATCCCCCCAAAAGAGAAAATGGTTGAATAATCCTTTCAGGCTTATTCCTTGAAGCATCACTCCTTTCATTTTATAATTATATCCTCTACAGATACCATCTCTTCTCATATTAGGATAGCAGGGCAACCATCCTAAGTTTTAGCACTATTTACACCCAAGTACTGAAGGATGACTCCAGCTTCTTATTTAGTTCTACCTCTCATTTTATACAACTACGTTCATCTAGATGTTTCTGGCAGATCTTTCAACTCCATTTCCACTCAGTGTTCATTTCTTTAATTTTAAAACATCAACAAACTTTAGTATTTTCTTAATGGATGTTTATTCCCTTGAGTCCTAAGCTATTTTGTAGACATTGGGGCTGCAAATCATGCTTGTTTACAGAACAGGATTAGAAGTATGATGCTTAATCCTTTTTATCATATTCTACGTCCATAGATGTATGATTGGAAAATGAAAAAGTATAACTATACTAATATATATATATATATATATATATATATATATATGTGTGTGTGTGTGTGTGTGTGTGTGTGTGTGTGTGTGTGTGTGTGTTTGTGTGTGCATATAATTTTACAAATTTTTAGTAAGTTTGATGAACAAAACATTACTAAAATTTTTACACTTTGTCCACACAACAACCATTTCTTTTCTTTTATTGCATCTTTCTAGCTTGCATTGAGGACGACTTACCACTCCTCACAGTGTTACAACCTTATTCTTGTTATATCAGTATCCTATTGTTGACATAGGTGACTTAGCTCTATCTATCTGCAAAACAAGAGGAGCCCTCTAGTCTTATCTGGACATGATACAGGTGTCTAGGCAATTATACTTTTTAGACAAATGCAAATTGTATTTCTTCTACGAGATAACCAGAAAGTAATGAAACAAGGCTATAATGACTGTTGAAATGGTGTAAAAGCAGGATTTTTAACAGACTAAGAGTGACAAAGATAAGTGTCATATGGATCTCAGACCTGGGGAATGTGAGGAATAAAATGACAACCAGATCAGAATTGGACAGATAGATCAGTTGTTCAGCTTCTAACATTTTCCAGAACACTCATGTTAGGTTTCTAGTACCTGTGCCAGGTTTCTTACAATAATGTGTAACTATAGCTTCAGAGGATCAGGAACTTTCTTCTAGTCCCTGCAGACACTGCAAACATGTAGTCTGTATGCACAGATAGATAGGCAAGCAGGCAGGTACACACATGTTCACACAAGCTCACACATGCACACACACACATATCACACACACACACACACACACACACAGACATATATACATATATTTAAAATAAATAAATAAAATAATATCCAGAACTTACTGTATAACATAATTTTAGTATAGGATTAAAAAATATATATGAGGACCATTGATGATGAACACAAGTTTTAAAAGGAACAGTACCTGTTATGCTATCAAGCTAAATACACTACTCAGGACCATTTCATATCTACAAAATATGTCAACTAAATGATCCCAAGATTCATCCCAAGACAAAATGTTACAAAGTAGAAATTAAAACACCCCCAGTCACACAGCCCACTGTGTTACTTGTTGAGATAGCTTCACAGTTGACCTTCTGTCGGGCCTCTCTATGGAGTGAAATGTGCTCTCTAAGGACTTTTGCAGGTTATAGCATGTCTAAAACTCACATCATATTCAGTATAAGCACCTACAAGCCTTTTCCTTCCCTGTGTTGTGCTACCAATCATGGGCATTCTGGAGATACGTAAAGACAAGGAGAAAATTACATATTGAAAACAGAGTTCCTATTTGTCCTTAGACAACCATAATACAAATAAACAAAATAAATTCAAAGCAATAGTTTATTTTTATGCTTTTTATATTAACCATGATTATATTCTTGATCCCTTTCAGATTTCAAGACCTGAATGAAAATCTTGTGCACTAGACACTGAATGATGCATACTGAGACTGTCATTAGCAATGGCAATGCCAAATAATCAGGATTTTTCAATCTCAGTTCCATTGTTATGTGTGGTGGGCAAAAGAGCTCCCCACTGTAAAGTAGGGCATTCCCTAACCTATGCCTTCAAGATGGTAGTAGCATGTTCACCAGTTATCACAGTAAAATGTGTCTAGGGATTGTGGAAGCAGATTACTAGTAGAGGGTATATATACCATGTCCTGCTATGAGCCACATACCTTATGGAGTTGGGAGAGGCAATCACAGTAAAATGGAAACTATTCTATGGTGAGTGGAGTTTGAGAAGGTATGAGTGAGCAACATGATCACATTTTAAAATCTCAAGACTAAGGGGCTCTGCCAGTGACTTACTGATAGTGATTAAGATGCTTACAGCTGTGCATCAGACTGAGCACATGGAGGTAAAGGATGGAATGAGCTGAAGGGTTTTGCAACCTCATAGGAAGCACAACAATATCAACTAAGCAGAACCTCCAGAGGTCCCCACCAACCAAAGGGATACATGGAGAAACCCATGGCTCCAGCTGCACATGTATCAGAGGAAGGTATTGTCTGGCTCAATAGAAGAAGAAGCCCTTGGCCCTGTTAAGGTTCATTTCAATGGTGTTGAGGTGGGATTAGGTGGGTTGGAGGGGAGTATCCTCATAAGAGAAGGGGGAAGGGGAATGAGAGAAAGGAGAACTGGAAAAGGAGATAAAATTTGAAATATAAATAAAGTATTCAATTTAAAAAACTGAAAAAAATTACCAGGCTAAAGTTCACTAACAAGACCAATTACATGATTTCAATCATTACACCAAAGTCACAAACTATAAATAAAATAGAGACTGTTTTAATATCTAATAGACTCTATTATATACATTTTAATTTCTTCTGTGACTATTTTCCAAGTCAGAGCTCTTGTGTTTCAGAGCTCTCATTTGTCATCTGTTCACTCAGGAATGACTACTGCACTACATTAGGATACATCTAGAGATGTTTAAGTGAAGAAATGATATTTCAAAATAGAATGGAATAAAAGCCAAATGAGTTTTTTGAAGAGTCACACCAGCTCTCTCAGTTTCATCTCAATTAACAAAATATTCTTCATCCACTGTGTTGGAAAAATAATTGTTATACATAACTTGAGATTCTAGTGTACTTCATGGAATGGTACATGAATTTAAAGTTGGGAGTCTTCAAAAGGTTCAGAAGGCACATCTTACCAAGCCGGTCTTGAGAAAGAAGGTCGAATTCCACCAGAAACAATGACATATGCCTCCCAGTAAAGAAAAAGGCAAAAAAACGGAATACCTAGAGCAATGCTGGGATTTGTTTGGAGAAATTCAACAAACATGTCTAGTTTGGGAGTAGAATCTATATTTCCACTTGATCAACAACCAGAGCAGATTATGGAGCAATAAAATAAAACAAAAAAAAAAAAGGTCTCATTTAATTTCATTTGGGATCTTATGATAACTGCTATTCCTAATAAGTAAACATAATTCAGCAACCATACTTTACTACACTCTTGGAAGAATAGAGAGCTCAAGAGCTACTAAATCCCAACTACATCTGATGTAATAGCTCCCTAAGAAGCATCTCCATTCGCTACAGGGATCTCTCAGCAAGGATTCAATTAGAGAGAGAATCACTGATTGTTCCACTTGGTCTGCATCAAAGGGTGCTCTACATTTCCTGGCAGGCCTGAAGTAGGCCACTCCCTGCTGCTGCTGGCAATAGAGAATTTTCTCATTTTGTTGGAAAGATCTTTCCCACCTGCAAATCACAAGCACTGGTGAGCAAAACAAAGTTTAGCATGCGTCTAACTGTTTTCTTTTTCCCTTCCTTTCCTAGCTGCTGGGTGAGAAGATAAACATTAAGAGGGAATAAAGTGAACAAAATGCAAATTGTAAAAATTTTGATAAATCAAATCTTAGACACACACACACACACACACACACACACACACACACACATATATATAGGCCAAGTTCATCTTGTGACAACAGATTCTGATCATATTTGTGTATAGTGTGTCACGTGGTGTATGTGTGTGTCTGTGTATGAGAAAGAGGGAAAGCGATAGATAAAGAATATGAGACAGAATGGGAGAGAGAGGAAAAGGAACAGAGACAGACATACAAGGACATAGAGACAAAAAGACTGAGACAGGCAAAGACATAGAGACACAGAGACAGCAAAAGACAGAAATGCAGGGAAGCCAAGAAATAGAAGTAGAGGAATGGAGAGAGAGAAGAGAGAGAGAGAGAGAGAGAGAGAGAGAGAGAGAGAGAGAGAGAGAGAGAGAGAGAGAGAGAGAGAGGAAAGACATGGAGAGAGAGGTAGGAGAGGACAATGTTCAGGTATAGCATTTCTAGCTAATGTAACTCAGTAGATTCTCCTTTTCAGAAATGCTCATTTGTTCTAGAATATTTCATGTTTTCCCATTCCTTTCCCAGATCCTACAGCCTAAACTTTTGCTATCATATCTCTTGATACCTTACCATCTTTCAATTAATATGATTTGAGCTTTTTTTTTTAATGTAATTGAATTTCTTTTCAACTGCTCCCCTTTAAGTGTGAGGGAGTCAGAGAATGTTCCCTGTGGCAGCTTAACTAGTATGTTTGTAACAAGTTTGTTTTAGGAAAGAATTTCAAAAACAACTACAAATCTTTGTAATTCAGTTTATCATTAAAGAGAAAACTTGCTTGGACCTGGGTACTCTGTCCTTTTTCAACCTTGTCTTTTAGACCCGAGTTTAAAAGGGGCCTGCTAATGGATTAAGATATCCCATAGGGTCAAGGATGAGATACTCCTGCTAATGGGCCCAGATCTTAACTTCTTAGAATTTAATGACGCGCAGAAGATAAGAACAATTCATACTGTTTTTTACAATGTCATAGAGTTAGCAAGAAATAGTTAACTCCCATCTATACTCAACTTCTAATACTACATACCCTTCATAAGACAAGCTATTTGTTTCTTAGTATTTTAATTCACTTCCATTTTAATGTCTCTTTCTGAATACTTAAGCAGTGTTACAAGCTAGTTTGGCTGCAGAAATAAAGATTCATTGTCTAATATTTTTATAAATTGATAACCTAGCATTCCATAACTGAGATAACATCCCTGGCTCTCAAAAGACCCTTCCTTCATATTTCTCCTGTCAATTTGGCACATTCATTTTACTATTAGTATCATCATAAATCCCATGCCCATGCTGAGGTAACAGTGAGTATGAACATATTCCAGGAAGTGAGACTGCAGATGTGGGAAAGAGTCAAGTGCACCCCCTGAAAAGTTGTTATTATAGGACACTGTCTCATCTACCACACCATGTTGCTACCTAAGTGTCATTCTCCAGTGTTGTCTCTTGATTCAAACCTAGTCTCAAAGAGAGATTTTTGAAAAATCCTACTTTTGTCATGCATTATATTAATCCCTCAAGCACTGAAAATATTCAAGGAAAAGATAACACAGAGGAGATAACTCGCATCTCTGAACAGCTGAAGAGATTAATTGGGTTTAGTTGGTGATGACAGCAATATGATAAAAAAGAGATCATACACTTTAGTGAGGTATATGTTGGGCATGGAAATTTTGGGGAACCTGGAGTGTAGAAATGGGATGGGACCACTTTTAGTTCTATACATAGATGAAAAATTTAAATACATGTAAATAGTAAAGAGAAAAAGGAAATTTACAAAAATAATTTAAAACCTAAAGCAGCCAACTCTTGACACAGTCACATAAGACATGTAGGAATGAAGCCCTAGGTCAGGAAGTTCTAAGTAGGTAAAGAAGAAGGAGTGACTAAACTGATTTTCAGAATAACTTCACAGACAACAAAGAAATCCAAGCTAACTGACAGTTCTTCTCTGCCTGCAACTGTATGCTAATTATAAGAAAGAAACAATGCTGAGGGTATGAATACCTTGTTATGACTTTGAACCATGCTGCTAATTTTATGACCACATTCTGGGAAATCCACGAAGATAATGGTGGAACCCTTGTTGTGCCAGGCTCTTCCCTGTCAGCATGTGCAATTGGTCACCAGAAGAATTCAATCTTATGTCAAAGACTCTTTTAAAATGAATTAGTACTATGAAGTTTAAGATGTATCCATGGAGCAGGCCATCATAATTGACTCCTAAAGTCCCATCACATAAGAGGCAGAACTATGGGGATGGTGAGAATACGACCATTTAAATCTTTGTTGCAAGACCCTGTCAAATAGGAAATAAATAATTAATGCAAGGATTATTTACTTCCAACTTTTGTGTAAAGAAAATGTTATGGTGATTTATTGAACTGTATGTTTTTTTCTACATAATAGTCTTCTATATACTGAAAAGATTGATCATTCTATCTATATTATTTGAGAAATTAAAAAGTCATATTCAATGTTTGGAGAAAATATTTATCGGTTAATATCACTTGCTGTTCTTGCAGAGGACTCAGGTTCAGTTCCCAAAACACATGTGGCAGCTTACAAGTGCAGGTAAACCCAGTTCTATGTATCTGGCACCCTCGGGTGCCCATATACACAAATACATGTTTCTATGTCCACACCTCAGAATCTATATACATACATTTCAAAGAGTACAAACACATACACACATAAGTCAGGGGAAAATAATACTCTTACAGAAACCAGCCAACTGGCATTTAACATAAAGCATGAGTGAGGAAAACAATGTGCTTAATTATTAATTTATTGTTATGACTAGGTCAGCATGTCCTGGACAGCCTCATGCAAACAGCATAGATACATAGTGTCAATCACAATTCTCTTATAATAGTGAGTGGGTCTACAGGAATTAGCATGATCCTGTCTCTAGTCTGTCTGTTCCCTATACACATCCATGCTGGTAAAAAGAGCTCTAAAATGCAAACCTTTACTTGCACAAGATGTTTGCTGTGGTTGGTGCAAACATTTTTTATGTGACTATATACAACAGCCGGTTCAGCTCAGTCTTTGAATTGGTGTGGCAACATTAGTGTCAATAATAGGCTTCTTTTGTTCATTCCTGACCTGTAACCATAAAGAAGAAACAACAGAGACAGTGAAAGAAGAATGGCACCAGAGACAGTGAAGCAAGATGAATAGCAGAGTAACTGCACAACAAGCTCTGAAAGGGGCAGACTGTGTTATAGAAACAGATACACAAGAGGCTGCTAGACTGGTGGGCAGCACTAGGGATGGAGCAACAGCCACAACAATAGCAACAAGAGTCAGAAAAGAACCAGGAGAGTAAGGACAGCAAGAACCTTGTGGGGAGGAGGGCTTGCAGAAGTTGAAAGGCAGTGAATCCTAAACGCAAGAGGGCTAGAAGACAGTAAGAAAATAGGAAAGAAAAATAGCAAGCTCTCATTTCTGAGACATTTCCAAAAATCTGTCAAGCCTCTGTGATCAGGAGCTGCAACACTGGCTGCTGGCAAATACTGAAAATTCTTTATTCTTAGACTTACTAGGAAGGTAGATTACTCATGACTACTAGTAGTTCCCATATATCCTATCAAAGGAGGAAATAAATAGCAGTCCTATCCAGCCATGATGCCCATATAATCACCATCATGACATGATAGATAACCATATTGTATAATAACAATGCAGTTGTGATGTTCATACCTTGCCAATAACTGACTGGTCTTTAATTAGATTGAAGACCCAATCAACAAGAGAGAAATAATGCCTGGTAGCAGAAGCCAAACCAATGATGCAGGGCAAATAACTCATGAATCTTGGATTAGAACCTACAAATACCACTTTACTAAAATAAAACAATGCCTGATGATACTCTCACTATTTGTCCTTATGCCCACAATTAAGTTTCATGCTTACCCCAATACATTATTCAACAAACTTAATTTATTTTCCTTGATAAAAATAAAATTGTGTGTGTGTGTGTGTGTGTGTGTGTGTGTGTGTGTGTGTGTGTGAGAGAGAGAGAGAGAGAGAGAGAGAGAGAGAGAGAGAGAGAGAGAGAGAGAGAAAGGCATAAAGAGAGAGACAGAGATACACAGAGAGAGAGAGACAGACAGAGGGGGGCAGAGATCGACTTCAGTAGAAAATAAAGATATTAATTGTGGAAACTAAAAAAGAATGGCATATAGTAAGACGAAGAAAGAGAAATCAGAAGTAAGCGTACTTAAAATAGTTGTCTAAAGTAACCAGGTTTTTGTCAGTCAAGGTTAAAGTTTCTTATGTTGTTAAAGCTAACAAAGTCAGCCAATCTGTCTCACATAAAGTCTGAGGAAAGAGCAATGTAAGGAGCAACATATTGACTAAAAGAGAGCATGGCAAAATCTAGGCATGTCAAAAGGCTCAGCATTCTCTCAATCACACAAACATCATCTGAACCAAGTGAACAAAACACATTACCTGATTTTCAGTTCACTCTGTCTCAGTGTTCTGTGTTTGATTTTTTTACTAACCCACACAATGGAAATTTTGGTGTGCTTATGCTAACAGAAAATATCTTTAGAAGGATCCTTTCTAATTTGACAGTACCTGAATATCAGCTTATTTTGGGATAGAAACCATTGGGTTTATCATTACTCAAATTCATTTAAGGCTAAAGTCAGTCTTTTCCACATAGGTTCCAATGGTACATTGTTACATGATACTAGTTGGTATCTTTGAGCTATTTCTAAGCCAGTTTTCCTAGGTTCGCAGGATATAATAATCCTGTTTGCTTTATAGGAGTACAAAGGAGTCGTATTTTGTATGCTCCCATTTCCTGACACTGCACAGAACAAATTATAATTAAAAAAATTACCTGAGGAGAAGATGACAATTCAGTTGTGCATTTTTATAGATAAATCCCATTTCTACCAGCACAAGTGATTCACTCTCAGAATAGATACCTAGAAGATATGTAGTTAGCTGGTTTACTGCCCTGAAGAGAATACAAATGATAAGATGACAGCAACCACAACAGCAGAAAACGTGAGCCCTGTAAATATTGTCATGGCCAACAAGACTCTAATGAGAGTATGGAGTGATACATAAACAGCCATTCTGTGAAATATCTCTCCAAAAGCCAACTAAAGAAGCAATGTCAGCAAATGTAATATATCTCAACAGGGTTCCCATTGCTAAATGAGAATAAGTGTTCAAAGTCAGAAAATAAGCAAATAGGCAGCCTGTGATAGGGAGTATTTATAAAGCCTAGCCTGGCTTGAGAGCTCGGCTCACTGTGGATCAAAAACATGTTATAACCTTATCGTTAGTCATTTGGAGGAAAGCTCTAAAAAATCTTTTACCCAAGAGGATATATTTAAAACTCAGATTAATTTTCCTCACCAGAGGAAATCTTTATTCTGCGTATGTTCTACAGCAGTATAGAAAAAAAGAGAATGATGAAAAAATAAAAATAGTAAAACTTGAATGTGTTAGTCTTAGACTGGCTTGTTTGGGTTTCAGATAAAAAAAAGCAACATCTGTCCATATGGATTATATAGTAAATACACACACACACAAATAAACACACACACACACACACACACACACACACACACACACACACACTATATAAAATTTCATTATTGTTTGAAACTATCATAATTACGCTCTTTCATTATTTTTTTTCACAAAATGTTTATTTTTAGAGGAAAGAGCTCACATATAAGTGGATCTACTAATCTGTAACTGAGCACTTATCCATTACTAAAGATAGGTTTAGTTGTTATATTATGAAAAAAGGGCTACATTTTTTGTGTATTTCCTGACCAATATATAGTTTTTATTCATTAATTAACTTTTAGACAGCCTTCATCAACGTTTCTATGAGATAGTCAGGTTTGCAATTTGTATGTGCACATGTGTGTAATACATGCAGTACAGATATTTATATAAATGAGTTACTGTGATAGATATCAATATATTGGGTGACTTCCACTAACATTATCAACCTTAATAATTTTTATTTATTTCCATACTCTTTTATTGAGGGACCATGCCAAATATTGAAAATGTATCATCATTTGAAGGATGTTTCCAAAATTTTAAAGGGGTGAAACTCCCCAACTCATAGGAGACCATAGTAAAACCAAATTCTATGTACGGGGTCTTTCATCAATCCCAGAATTCAAAGATTATCCAGGGAGATATTTAGAAACCTCCAGGCATTCTTCTTCACTGTCCACAAAACTAGGGTTATGGATGTAAACAGATAGAGGTAATGTTTTTTTGATTTGAGTCCTGAGGATCTGAACTCTATTCCCCATGCACAGCAGAAATTTTTTAAACTCATCTGTCTTCCTTGACTCAATGCTTTGGTTCTGAGCACTCATCCAAGGTTTCTTGTCTTCAGTATCAGTGTCCTTCAAACTGGAATGGTTCTTCAACAAAACAAGTATTGAAATTATGGAATATTGAACATAACAAAAATAATTGTATCTATGTATGACTGCTCCATCAGAGATAAAGGCTCTATTTCCAGAGTGCTAGCATTATGAGTGACACAAACAAGGAACTGTTTAATGGAACAGTTCAAAACACATATGGAACAAGAAGACAAGGAGTTTAAGTTTTGTATGCAGGGCTAGAGAGATAGCTCAGTGGTTTAGAGAATTTCTTCTCTTCCAGAGACCTTAGTTCAGCTCCAAGTTCCCAACAATCACACACTCACACACACACACACACACACAGAGAGAGAGAGAGAGAGAGAGAGAGAGAGAGAGAGAGAGAGAGAGAGAGAGAGAGAGAAGAGAGAGACGCACACGCACACCTCAATTTGTATATTGACATGTAGAAAAGGAGAGATAACATTAAAAAAATAAAACTTAGGATGAAATGCATTAATAACAGGTCAGATCATATGTGCACTATAAACAGATAGTGTCAAGACTGATGTTTTCAGTGGGTTAGAATATCAACACAAGGCAAAGTATACTGTTGCTTTATATTTAACAGGTGTTACCCCCAAGTCTAATGTTAAAAGCTACAACGAAGCCTCGGCTGAAGTAAGGAGCAGAGAACACACAAGATGGTCTTCAATCAGTGATAAGAAGGGATATACACAAAGAACAGGAATCTTTAGTGTATATATAACTGGATCACTGAGTTGCATCAGAGTGTAATCAAAGTGATATCTGTCAGCATGTCTCAGTACATATCTCAGGTCATTAAGGGAATATACAATAGCCAAGAGTTTGTCAGCTGTCACACTAACAGCCCAATATATCATCTTCCCATCTTCCTCTAGCACATAGGCTAAAGAAACCAAGAGACTATTCAGAATCTCTGGTGATGATACACTGAAGTTAATTTAAATAGGGGCAGGGGAAGGAAAAAGGAGTAGAAGGCAGAGTTTATTTATGACTAGATTATACACTTACTAAGCTCACAGCTGTCTTCACTCCCAGTCATTCTAACTGACTATTTTTGCTGAGCTGAGGTATAGGATTTCCAACTGCATCACAACCACAACAACAACACAAATCCAACCCAACCAAAAGCAAACCAAAAACAAAACCACAAAGGATTTTTCCAAACTTCCTAAGCATGTAAACATGCCCATGGCTCCCCGGCTGCTCTCATACTCCCATTCAAAGTTGAGTATATCCCCTGTCCTCATGGGAGCATTTGCAGAAGGCTGGCTAGCAGCTCCCTTGTCTGATTTATCTAAATATCACTTTTAGAGAGCAATTTGTATCTAATGGCAGGTGCACTCTGATAGATGTTTGCTAAATAATGTATGCTAGATGCAAAAAGATGTTCTCTTTCTGTTTCCCACAGATTAGAATACAGTTAGTACCAAGATATTTTTTGCTATTAATGGCTTTCATAGTAGAATAAAAATAGATAATTACTGTAAAGGTAAACCAACCACATTTGTTAGTGTACTTTATCATCATCTCCTGAAAAGCATGCTTTCTCTTAACAATATATGGCAGACAACTTAAAAATGTTAGTGTATGTGCTATGAATGCATACATTGTAGGGAAAAAAGTCAATTTTTGATGTCTTCTTCAATCACTATCCATCTTTTTTTTTAATTTTAATTTATTTTCAGTTTAAATACAATTCTTTGTTTCTTCTTCCTTTTCTTTTTTCAGTTCCTCCCACATCTCTCCCCTGCTTCCTCTCAAATTTATGATCTCTTTCTCTTTTGCTGTTGATATACACATGTATACATATTAAATGATGGTGATGATGGTTTTATAATTTTAAAATAAAAAGTAGATAATACACTGATTAAAAATGTTTATTTCTTTTGAACTGATAAGGACTGATCCTCAGTCAGCTAGCATTCTAGACAACTAATCTACTACTGGGTTCTTTTTCCAGCTCCTGATAAGAAGACAACAAAAAAATCAGGGCTTAAAAGATGGTTTGCTAGCTAGGAGCATTGACTGTTCTTCCCCAAAAGCTGAATTTGATTTGTAGCATCCAAATAGCAGCCTACAAACCACCTGTAACCCCAGTTGTCTGACACCTTCTTCCAGATTGCTGGATTTGCTCTAGGCATATGTTGTATATACCATCATTCAGACAACATACATCTTCATATTACTTGAAACTAAATATATCTTTAAAGAAATAACTTAATTAAACTGAAATTCATGATAGCCTAACATTCACTTTATGTATAATGTTCAGTCCATTTTGACAGAAGTTTGGTACTCACATGAGCCACTCTAGTGAACAAAAAGGGCTTGTTATACACTGACTTTTCCTTGAGCTTCTCATTCAATACACCTTTTATCCCTAGCATCCCCCTGTTTGGATTATTCTAGATTAGAATTGCCATTCTTATAGCTTGGTGTAAACAAAATTTACAATATGCACCATCCATGTCTTCCTTTACATAATATCACATTAATAACACTCATCTGTGTTCTTCTTTACCTCATTATATATATATATATACCTCAATATATATATATATATATATATATATATATATATATATATATATATATATATATATATATAATAGAATATTATGTGGATATATGTGAATTGTTTATTCATTTGTTTATTGATAAGTAACTGGATAAGTTCCACTTACTTCTCTTATGAATGATACTAATATAGTATGTCTGTGTAAGCCCATGGGTGCACAAGCAAATTCACAAATGATTGGGCATTTGTACATATTTTAGTCATTTCATCACTCTGAATTAAAGGTTTGCTTTTAATATGTGCTATATAAATGTTCTCATTTATTATATATACCTTTTGTCACATTTTGACTTATTAGTCTTTAAAATTTGGACCCTATATTCTTCATTATTTTTCTTTCTCCAGCGATATGATTTGGAAAGTCATAGGGAACAGAGGAAGAACTAAAGAGATGCAGAGATGTCTGAAGTTGGGACACTACATACTGTTTCTGAAGCTCAAGGTGCTTACTTTCATCACTTGTGAACCAATTTCAATTCAGGCATTGCTGATATATCTAAGTTTACCCATAAGTCCCTCTCTGACTGTATTAAGTCTTTGTCTAGGGCCTGTCACAGACTGTCTAACAAAAAGAACTTTAGGAAAACCAAATTTTTTCCAACTCACAGTTCCTAGGTGCTGGCCACCATGGCAGGGAAAGGATGAAGGGAGAGTATAAGGGTGGTGTTTAAGTCATAGCTACTGTCAGAAAATAGAGAGAGATGAATGTGGTGCTCAGATCTCTTTCTTGTTTTTATCCAGCCCTGATCCCCCAAATCATGGTACAGTGCCATGGATATAAAGGGGTGTCCTTCCTTTAGTTAAACTTTCTAGGAAAGCCTTCCTGGATACAGCCTGAAGCATGTCCCTGATCAAGATGATGTTCAAAAGATGCCTAAGTGATTAAGGGTACTGGATACTCTGGTAGAAAACTATTGGTTCCTAGTACTGAGATTGCAGCTCACAACTCCCTGTAACTCCAGTTCCAGCAGATCTGATGCTCTCTTCTGATCTCCACAGGCATTGCATGTATATGATGCTCATAAATATATAGGCAAATACTCATATACATAAAAAATTGTAAGTTTAAATCCAACCATTTGACTACTAATATCTTTTTTATTAGACACTCTGTATTTACATTTGTAAAGATATTCCCTTCCTTCAACCTGCTCCCATGCCCTCCCTTTCCACTTGTCTTCAGGAAGTTTAACTCCTTCCTAATAACCCTTTCTACCCCATTGCCTTGGCCTTTGCCTACATTGAGAAAACAGGCCCTCCCTGGACCAAAGGCCTCTTCTCATATGTCAGACACTGCTATCTTCAGATACATATACAACTGGAGCCATAAGTTTCTCAATGTGTGCTCAATGATGGGTGATTTAGTCCATGGAAATTGTAGGGGGTTTGATTGATCAATAACATTCTTCCCATGAAGTCACAACCCCTTTCAGCTCTTTCAGTCTTTGTTTAAAACCTTCATTGGGGTCTCTGTGTTCAGTCTGATGGTTAGCTGAAAGCATGCTCAGCTGTTTCTGTATGATCCTGGCAGAGCCTCTGAAGACACATGTCTATCTGGTTCCTGCCAGTAAGTACTTCTTGGCATCAGCATTAGTGCTAGGGTTTTGTGGCTGCAAATGGAGAGAATCCTTTAGTAAAGTAGCCTCTGAATGATCATTTCTTCAATTCCTGTTCCTCTATTTGACCTTGCATTTCCCCCTGTGAGTGTTTTGTTTGCCCTTCTAAGGACTGAGACATTGACATTTTGGCCTTGCTTCTTTTTCAGCTTTATAAGGCCTGTGAATTGTTTCTTTGGTATTCAGGGCTTTCTGGGGCTAGTATATGTTTACCAGTGACTGCATATCATGTGTGTTCTTTATCACTGGGTTAGGTCATTCAGGATGATAGCCTCTAGTTCCAACCATTTGCTTAAGAATTTCATAAAATTGTTTCTAATAGCTGAGTTGTACTTCACTGTGTAAATGTATCACATTTTCTGTATCCATACCTCTGTTGAAAAACATGTGGGTTCTTTCAAGCATTTTGCTATTATAAATAAGGCTGCTACGAGCATGGTGGAACATGTGGCCTTGCTATATTTTGGAACATCTTTAGGAATATGCCCAGGAACATGTGGCCTTGTTAGATGTTGCAGTATCTTTGTAGTATATTCCTAGTAATAGCTGTGTCCTTAGGTAGTACTATGTCCAATTTTCTGAGGAACCACCAGACTAATTTCTAGAGCTGTAAAAGTTCTCTGGTGGAATTTTTGGAGAAACTTAAGTATACTATCATATCATCAGCAAATATGAATAGTATGACTTCTTTCTTTCTAAATTGTATCTCTTTGACGTCTTTTTGTTGTCTAATTGCTCTGGTCAGGAATTCCAGTACTATATTGAGTAGATAGGTAGAAAGTGGGCAGCCTTGTCTAGTTTCTGATTTTAATGGGATTGCTCCAATTTTCTCACCATTTAGTTTGATGTTAGCTACCAGTTTACTGTATATTGCTATTACTATGTTTAGGTATGGGCCTTGGATTCCTTAACTTTTCAAGACTTAATGTGAAGGGTTAATAAATTTTGTCAAATGATTTCTCAGTATCTAGTAAAATGATCATTTTTCTCCTTTGAGTTTGTTTATATAGTGGATCACGTTGATGAATTCCCATGTATTGAACTATCCCTACATCGGTGGGATGAAGCATGCTTTATCATAGTGCATGAGTGATTTGATTTGTTCTTTGATTGGGTTGTAAAGAATTTTATTGAGTATTTTCTCATTGATGTTTAGGATGGAATTTTTTCTGAAGTTCTCTTTTTCTGTCAGGTCTTTGTGTGGTTTAGATATAAGCATAATTATGAGTTGAGTTGGGTATTGTTCCTTTTGTTTCTATTGTGCGGAATAAATTGGAAAGTATTAGTATTAGTTCTTCTATGAAAATATGATAAAATTCTGCACTGAACCCATATGGTCCTGGGCTTTTTTTTTTTTTTTTTTTGGTTGTGAGGCTTTTAGGTGTTATGGAACTGTTTAGATGATTTATCTGATCCTGATTTAACTTTGGTTCTTGGTATCTGTTTAGAAAATTGTCAATTTCCTTTAGATTTTTTAGTTTTGTAGAGTATAGGCTTTTGTAGAAGGATCTGATAATTTCTTGAATTTTCTCAGTTTCTGTTGTGATGTTTCCTCTTTCAGTTCTAATTTTGTTAATTTGAATATTCTCTCTGCCCCCCTCCAGTTACTCAGGCTAAAGGTTTATCGATCTTGTTGATTTTTTCAAAGGGCTAAATCCTGGTTTTGTTTATTCTCTTATATGTCTTTTTGGTTGATTTCAGCTCTGAGTTTGATTATTTAATGCCATCTACTTTTCTTGTTTGTATTTGCTTCTTTTTGTTCTAGAACTTTCTCCTGTGCTATAAAGCTGCTAGTGTATGGTCTCTCCATTTTCTTTTTGGAGGCCCTCAGAGCTATGAGTTTTTCTCTTAGTACTACTTACGTTGCATTTAATATGTTTGGGTCTGTTGCACTTTTATTTTTGTTAAATTCTTAAAAAGCCATTAATTTCTTTTTTAATTTCTTTCTAGACCATGTTATCATTGAATAGTACATTGTTCAGCTTTCACATGTATGTGGGTTCTTTGTTGTTTTTGTTGTTATTAAAGACAAACTTTAGTCCATAGTGATCTGATTGGAAGTATGGGACAATTTCATTCTTCTTATATCTGTTGAGGCCTTTTTTGTGACTTACTATATAGTTATATTTGACGAACTTACCTTGAGGTGATGAGAAGAAGGTATATTCTTGTGATTTAGGATGAAATGTTCTGAAGATGTAGGTTAATTCCAATTGGTTCATAACCTCTCTATTTTTACTTTGTCTCTGTTCAATTTTTGTTTCCATGAAATGTCCATTGGTGAAAATGGGGTCTTGAAGTCTCCCACTATTATTGTGTGTAGTGCAATATATGCTTTGAGTTAGTGGGCTTTCTTGTATGAATGTGGGTGTCCTTGTATTTGGAGCATAGATGTTCAGGATTGAAAGTTCATCTTGATAGATTCTTACTGTGATGAGTAAAAAGCATCCTACTTTAACTTTTTTGATGACTTTTGGTTGAAATTTTATTTTATTTAATATTAGAATGGTTACTCCAGCTTATTTCTTGAGACCATTTTCTTGGAAGGATTTTTCACAGCCTCTTACTCTGAGGTAGTGTCTGTCTTTGTCTCTCAGATGAGTTATTTGTATGAAACCAAATGCTTGATTCTGTTTTCATATCCAGTCTTATAGTCTATGTCTTTGTATTTGGGAATTGAGTCCAGTGATGTTAAAAGATATTAAGAAATAGTGATTGTTGTTTCCTGTAATTTTTGTTGTTAGAGGTAGAATTATATTTCTGTGCTTTTTTTCTTCTTTTGGTTTTCTTGCATGATTATTTTCTTGCTTTTACTATGGTATAGTTTTCCTCCTTGGGTTGGATTGTCCCATCTATTAGCATTTGTAGGGCTGGATTTGTGGACAGATATTGTGAAAATTTGCTTTTGTTCTGGAATATCTTGGTATCTCCATCTATGGTAATTGAGAGTTTTCCTAGATTTAGTAACCGGGGCTGGCATTTGTTTTCTCCAAAGATCTGTTTGATGTCTGTCTAGGATCTTCCAGCTTCCATAGTCTTTGTTGAGAATCTGGTGTAATTCTGATTGGTGTGCCTTTATATGTTACTTGTCCTTTTTTTCTTAATATTTTTAGTATTCTTTCTTTGTTTTGAACTTTTATTGACTTGACTATTGTGTTAGGAGGAGTTTCTTTTCTGGTCCAATCTATTTTTAGTTCTGTTGGCTACTTGTATGTTCATGATTCTCATTCTTAAGGGTAGGGAAGTTTTCATCTATGATTTTGTTGAAGGTGTTTACTGTGCCTTTTAGTTAGGAGTCTTCACCCTCTTCTACACCTTTCATCCTTAGGTTTGGTCTACTCATTCTGTTTTGAATATCATGCAAGTTTTGTATTATGAGCTTTTTAGATTTTTGCATTTTCTCTGACTGTTGTGTCTCTTTTTATGTTGCCTTCTGACCCTGAGATCCTCTCTTCCATCACTTGTAGTCTGTTGGGGATGCTTGCATCTATGACTCATTTTTTTCTTATGTTTTCTATCTCCAGGGTTGTTTCTTTTTGTGACTTCCTTATTGTTTCTATTTCTGTTGTCAATTCCTTCACCTGTCTGGTTGTGTTTCTCAGTAGTTCTTTTAGTGTGGTGTGTGTGTGTGTGTGTGTGTGTGTGTGTGTGTGTGTGTGTGTGTGTCCTCTTTAAGGGCTTCTACTTATTTACAAGTGTGTTCTCCTGTAATTGTTTAAGGGTTTTATTCATGCGCTTCTCGAAGATCTCCATCATCATAATGAAGTATGATATTACATGTAAATATTGTTTTTTTCTGGTGTGTTGGGAAATCAACTACTTGCTGTGGTGGGTGGTCTGGCTTCTCATGTTGTCAAGTTTTCTTTGTTTACATTGCTTATGTTCTTGTTCTTTCCTCTTGCCATTTTGTTATCTGTGATAATAGATGACCTTGTTGTCTTTGGCTGTAGCTTTGTCTCTCCTGTGGGTCTAAGTGCCTGTGGGCTCAGAAAGGAGATTGATTGCTCCTGGGTGTTCAGCTCTTTGCTGAGTATGCACTGAGTTCTGATGACAGTGACTTGGTTTTGTTTCCATGGGCTTGTGAGACTGTTCTTTGTGCTCAGAAGTTTGCTGGCAGATCCCGAGTCCTGATGGCCACAACCCTGCTCTCTCTCTGGTCTGTATAGGACACATTCTCAGAGAACACCACACCACCTGCATTTTGAGAGCTCAAGGCATTCCCTCCCAGGATGGCCAACAGTAGTGTGTGGCAGGCTCAGTGTGGCCTCAAGTGCAAGAGCACTTGTGAGACTGTTCTGGGAGTTCAACTGTCTGTGGGCACATCCTCAGTCCTGATGGCAGTCTTTCAGTCCTTTCTCTAGTTTTACATCATCTTTTACACTGATCTTTACATTATGGTATTCATGTCTACAGATTAGTAATATACATTCTTTGAATAGGGGTTAATTCAGAAAGTTAAATTTCCGGTGGGAAATTGGAACAAATCCATAGGAAGCCTAAGCCAAGATCATGTTTGAGTATTAACTGTAAGAGTCTCTATGTACCTCAGTTACAATTTGACTTTGGTAATTAAATAGATACAGTGGCTTGGTTTAAGTTGCAGTAGTGGTAATTCTGAGGGACTCCACAGATGCCTTTGTGCATAATTCATTAGCTATGCCATGTGGCAGAGAAAATAGCATCGTAAATGCAACTCCTTATAATGAAGAGGCAGATGAAAAAGCAAAAGCAGACTTTCAAATTTCAGCAAGGGTAAATTTTCCTATTTTCTAACAGGCCACTGACACTCATGATCAGCTAGTCATTTGTTTTAAATATAATCAGTCTTAGGAGTTCACTGAGTTCTTGAAGTGAGTCCTAGCAACTGCTATTAACGGTAATAGAATGATGCTTTCACCAAGAGTTCAACTCTATCTTTATTTACATTTCCATAAATGGCTAATCCAGGAAGGGATCGAGGAACTGTCAGGGAAAAAGTGTATAGTCTATGGTTCGGAAGAGAATTGGGACCAAGCCATACTAATGGTAAGCAATGAGTCTGTTGTTATTTGGGGAACTCAGAATGCTAATAGTGGCAGGGGGAACGTATAAAATGTATGACAGGGCTTGGTGACAATTTAAGATTTCCCTTTGTTTGGGTTTTGCAGTTTTACCTACTCCAGTAAATAAATACTACTCCCAGAAAAATTACACACCACCTCATTCTGACATTCATTAAAACTATCCAAAGATATGAAGCACACTAACAATATTCTTTAGTTCTATATAAAATAATTTTGAAAAAGAGGTTATGATTTGGGATTCTGGTTACATTTTAGAAATACAAAATAGCCCTTTGTCTACACATGTTCAAAACCATTGCATATTTAATGTGGGACATATATTTTTAAAACATATGCAAATGTATGCAGAAGAATCTTGGCATCACCTTTTTTTTAAAAATTGGTCAATGATTTAATTGTTCATTAGATGTTATCATGTTCACAGCAATATTAACTGCCTGATGCAAAGTTTTACCAAAGGCTATGCACTACCTCTGCAAGGACATTGCATTGTTTAATTTTCTAGGAAACACTAAAATTAATATTGCTCTAACTTTCATAGAAAATAGGAAGCACATATATTTCAGTCTTCTAACTTTCTACAATACTAGGAAAATTAGAAATTTCCATAATATAAGCAGTTCAAGCATGGATTCAGAGGTTTGGGATATTGCATATAATGAATGTTAGTCTTATAGAAATCTCAAATTTCCAACCTAATCTTGCCAGATTTTAGACAACCCCTAATGTGAGTTCGTCTACGAAATAAGAAAACTGGGGATGGTGAGATGGTTCATTAGTCAAGAACACTTGCTGTTCTTGCTGAATACCTAGTTCATGCACAACACCCACACGGGGGTTCACAATCATCTGTATCTCCAGTTCCAAGGGTCATCTGATTTCTTCTTGCCTAGGAACACTGCACGCATGGGGTACATATAAATATATATGCAGGCAAAACCACAAAATACACAAATATAAGAACAATATTCAGAAAGTAAGAATATTTAGGTTCCTGAGACCACTAATGCCAGATTCTTACTAGGAAAAAGAAAAGTCTTCAAAAACAATTTGATTAACCCTTTAATACACACTATTTGTTGTGGTATATGTAACATCTATAACAAATACAGAGTCTCCGATTATTTATTTTAGAACACATTTAAGTTATACAATTAAATGTTCACACTATATCTGTGTGAACTATCTACTTACAATGTAGTCTGTAGCATATACATCTGAGAACTTCCTCATTTTATATTCAGCCATCACTAATATTTTGAGATTTTTCCAAGGCAAATGGGATTGGAGGTCTACTCCTATATATAAATCTCAAGATGTGGACTATGGCTACCAGAAAAAGACTGTTTAAAATACCCAGAAAACATAAAAGTTCAGTAAAGTACCAGCAAGATAGGCAAGTGTTCATTTCAAGATAACATAAGGCTAAGGACATCGTCAAGAAAACAAAACGGCAACCAACAGAATGGGAAAAGATCTTTACCAACACCACATCAGATAGAGGCCTAATATCCAAGGTGTACAAGGAACTCAAAAAGCTAGACACCAGAGAATCAAATAACCCTATTAAAAAATGGGGTACAGAGCTAAACAAATCATTTTCAGTTGAGGAACACCGAATGGCCGAAAAACATCTGAGGAAGTGCTCGACATCCTTAGCCATCAGGGAAATGCAAATCAAAACAACCCTAAGATTCCACCTCACACCAGTCAGATTGGCCAAGATCCAAAACTCAGATGACAGCAGATGCTGGCGAGGCTGCAGAGAAAGAGGAACACTTCTCCACTGTTGGTGGGGTTGCAAGCTAATACAACCACTCTGGAAATCTGTCTGGCGATACCTCAGAAAATTGGATATAGTTCTACCTGAAGACCCAGCTATTCCACTTCTGGGCATATACCCCAGAGACACTTTAATACACAACAAAGATATATGCACCACAATGTTCATAGCGGCTCTATTTATAATAGCCAGAAGCTGGAAGGAACCCAGATGTCCTTCAGAAGACGAATGGATACAAAAATTGTGGTACATATACACAATGGAATACTACTCAGCCACCAGAAACAATGACTTAACCAAATTCTTAAGAAAATGGCTGCATCTAGAGAATATCATCCTGAGTGAGATAACCCAGTCACAAAGAACAGACATAATATGCAGTCACTGATAGTGGGATGCTAACCCCAGAGGCTTGCACTCCCCCAGAAACAACTCACAGACTGTATGAAGTCCAAGAAATAAAGAAAACAAAAAATATACATATATTCACAAAACAAGAAGACTTTGACTATTCCCATGTTGCGTTTTGTTTTGCATGTACTTTACGCTTATTGCAACTAGTACGTTTTCAATGCATACTGTCAAGCCCTTGCAAAAAATCAAGTACTGACTAAAAAACATATTCACATGGTTTTATGTAAAATTTATTTTAATGTCTGAAAAAACAGTACTGACAAAAATGTATAATTTTAAGCAAAAAATGTTTAAAATCTTTACATTTATCTTTGTTTTGCAAAATAAAGTCGTTTAAAAAAAAAGAAATGTTCTAAGGCAATATAATTAATGGCAAATAAAACACACGTGGGACTAGTCCCACAATTTCTAAATATGGTTTATAAGGTTTTAAGAGTGGAGAACAATGTGAAATGTAGCTCATTTTTTAAAAGGACAATTGCATTTTAAAATTGTTGATATACTTCATATTTAGGCAAAAAAACAGAAAGGGAACCTATATGTTTATTGCCAGTCAAGATAAGACATCATTTATTTTACTAACGCCAAGTATGTGTAACTAGAAAGACATGTTAATGGGAAGAGACTTTAGAGCGTAGCCGTGACCATGGGCTCCTGATGTAAGAAAAAAAAACTCATTTAGATTTTTAAACTTTTATTCTTCCTATTTTGAGGTACAAAAAGCAAAATCTATCTGTGGACATTTTATATAACTAACCAATTTTTATCAAATATTATAATGAATCATCTGTTATAAAAATAAATACCTCCAATAGTTCAGAGATTACAAGTATGGAATTAGTCTACCACACAAATTGGTTACATATAACGCCAGTTTTTATTATATGAACAACAAACTTTTTCTGTAATTTTTTTGGAAAGGAAGCTAATAAATACATAAGATGGCATGTCATTACTAATCTCAAATGGTTGACTATTATAATAGCATTATTTAGACAGTTTTTCTCGATTATAAGAAAATAATTTCTCTCTCACATTCTGACTTAATTTTTCTGCACACACGGCTGTGTATATGACTTTTTATATGTATGTAGAAGCCAGAGAAACACCTCAGTTGGCTTCCTCAGTAAGCACCCACCTTGTTAAATGAGCAAGTTTTCCCACTGGCCTAGAAATCCCTAAGTAGGCCAGGACGATTGAGCATGTGTCTCTCTCTCTCCCCAGCAATGCACTTGCAAGTGCCTATCACCATGCCTGGCCTTTCTGTGTGTTATGGTGGAACTCTGTCCTGAAGGCTCAAGAAATCATGTACCTGAGAGACTGTGCTATTGCCAAGGCACCCCTTCTTAATTTCCTTCTTTCAAGTTTCATAATCTTTAGTAATAATGATTGAACCTTTGCCTATTATGCTCATAAATGACTTTTACAATCTCCTGACAGAACCGAAGATGATTTTTTAAATTGTCTTTCATGCTTTTAAATGCAAGCCATAAAACAAAAGAAGATGAAAACCTGGATATTTCATTTGATGTATGAAAATAAAGAAAAAGATTTGTATTAACAAAACTTTTACAGACCTGGTATTCTGAGAAATGTTGCTCTGCAATTTAATAATTATACTAGTCATTATCAAAAGATGTCCTGAAAGATTGCATCACTGAAGCCCACAGTCACTAAGGACATACCTAGCTTCACACACAATTTAGGGTTGAAATTGCACTTCCAAATTAGTTTTGAGTGAACTATAGTGCTGCTTCGTCTTTGTCATGAGTGTGATTGAAGAACGGATGGAGTAAATGCCCTGTGGATATTTGATGCTAACTGCTAGACTCAATTTCAAGTCTTCTGATACCTCAGAGTATGATGGGTTATGGGATAGCTTAACCTGTCCAATAATGGAGTCAAAAGTCCCTCTTTAGGTGAAGCAATTGTTGAATGGAAAGGATGTTTTCTTAAGTACCCCATGGCATCAAGGTTATGAGTGGGTTACTGTACAATTGCAGAGAAAAGAACACAAGGTGAAAGTCTTGGTTGAGAGCTTTATAGAGCCCAAGGGCTCATAGAGGTAAGCCCTCCATTATTGTTTCCTGTTTGCTGGTACTTCTACAAAACCAGAGGGAAAAGAAGCTGAGAGCGTGTTCTTGCCTGCACTTGCTCTTTGAGTACACTGAAGGTGAAACCTCTTGTGGCCATGCCCAACTTAGCAACAGGCTCAGAGTTTACTTTTCCCTGCACTGATGCCACAAATCATTTCTCCTCAAGCCTCCAAAGACAGGGCTTATTGCTCTCTGTTGCTCCCCAGTTAGGCAGGTTCCTCTGTGGGTGGTGAGATCAGTGGTCAGACCCTATGTTCTTCAGTCTTTCAGTTTCACCATGAGGTTCACCACAGTGGCAAACACTTGAGTTGGCTGAATTCAAGCAGTAGCTTCTTTATATTTATTTTTCATTTTCCTGAAAATAAAATTTAGACACAAACCCCTAATTTATTCATTAAATAATCAGATATAGCTGGACTGGAAACATGATTTATTATCATAACAACCAAAAATTTGACAGTAAGAGAGAACTTTGGTTTTAACTGACTCTATCAAAAGCTACTGATGTGGGTTATTGCATTTTGTTGATGAAGTTGCATTGCAGCTAAATAAACTCTGCCTTTTCCCCATAGAAATAAAATAGAAAATCCTCTGCATAGAAAGTCTTAGATATTATCTAATGGCATTTTTTTTGCCTATACAATAACTGAGAGAATTATTTTTCCTTGGCACTGGTACAAATCATCTCATTTCTATTTACCATCCAAACTGTCTTTTTTGAAATAGGAACATATATGTCAATATAGAATCTTTAAGAATACTATGGCAGTGTGCCTTAAAAATAGGCACATAACCCAGGGAAGAAAGATGCCAGGGCAGAGCACACTATCTCAGTGGCTAAGGTAAAGGAGAATGGGGTGAAAAACTAGAGAAGGGGCCGTAGGAGAGGGGCAACAATTTGGATATGGGCAGATAAACAAAACAATTAATTCAAAAAATAAGGGTACAAATAAAGATAGAGGGTAAGAGGTACAGAGCATGCCACAGGGGCACATGTTCCACTATGTTCAGAGCAGCCGTATTAGTGGTAGTCTGAAGCTGGAAACAACGCAGATATACCAAGACAGAAGAAAAGGTACAAAAATGTGGCCTTGTTGGACATCAGTGGGAAGAGAAGCACTGGATCCTACCAAGGCTCAATACTCCAGTGTATGGAAATGCCAGGGTATGGAAGTGGGAGGAGTTGTATGGGTAGAAAGCACTGCCATAGAAGCAGAGGGAAGGAGGATGGGATAGGATTTTTATGAAGGGGAAACCAGAAAAGGGAATAACATTTGAAATGTAAATAAAATATTTCCAATAAAAAATTTAAAAAGGAAATGTGGTTCATTTACACAATGAAATACTACTCAGCTATTAAGAACACCATCCTGAATTTTGCAGGCAAATGGAAGGAACTAGAAAATATCATCTTGAGTGAGGTAGCTCAAACCCAAAAGGACATGCAAGGTATATACTCACTAATATGTGGATATTAGACAAAAATGTACAGAATACCCATGATATTGTTCACAGAACTCAAAAAGTTCAACAAGCTGAAGAGCCCAAGTGAGGATGCCCCAATCAAACCTGAAACAGAGAACAAAGCAATCACAAGTGGGGAGGGAGGGATCTGGGAGGGAAAAGGAACAAGGTGGGCATGATCTGGTAATGGGTTGGAGAAAAGGACTGAAGCCCTGAGGGTGAGCAGAAAAAAATGGAAATGGGCAACCTTAGGAGATAAGATGTTGAGAAGACCCTCCAGAACGTACCAGATACCTGGGAGAGATGGAAATAGAACAGAGCCTGAGGAAAAGAAGGTTCAGGGAATGGTCCCCAAATGAGATCCAGCTCAAGGGGAGGTCCCAAAGCCTGACACCATTACCTATGTTCAAATTAGGGAAAAGGTGGAGGAAGTTGAGGAGTGCAACGTTGTTAGTGGATCAGTAGTCTCAATTAACTTGGACCGCTCAGATCTCTCAGACACTAGATCACTAACCAAGCAGTTGATGAGGCCCCCAACACATATACAACAGAAGACTCTCATGTCTGGGTTCAGTCAAAGAATTTAGAGATCTGGAGAGGGGGTGTGGGTGGAGTAAAGACATTCATTTGGAGACAAGGGAGAGGGCAATAAGGAAGTTTGAGATGAGCAACAGTAGGAGGGTGGACTGAGGGAGAAAAATTCTTGAGTGTAAAAATAAAATATAATAAAAAAAAATTAAAGACAACTTCCACAAATTTCCATTTTTAAGCCCACTCATACTGAATTTTGGCTTCCTTGGTTGTCTGAGATAGGAAGGTACGTTGTGATACACTTAGTTGTCACTCACAAGTTAAGTACCTTTAACAGTCCCTCAGTCATGTGGGCTGTATCTCAGGTGCATTTTTACCTAGTTCTCAACTTTTATTAAAGTTGACAACCTATAAGGGAAACTAGCCAATCCCATAATTGCCTTTGTAATCCTGAAGGAAACAACTTCTGTTTTAAAGTCACTTTTGACAATGTCATGACACTTATCTGGAACTGCATTGGAGTAATGTAAATGTAAGAGGCATTTACCCTCGTACCACCCTGATCATGAATCCAGTAGAATGACTTCACAGATTTTTGCCAAAAGCCTTACATAACAGATTCCTGTGGGAATTTATGTACTCAGGGAATCCAAAACGCTTACATTAAAACACCATGTTTTAAAAAAAAAATAGTGTATAGTCTTATTTGTGTGCCCAAATAAAAAGATGTCAATTTATCAAATTTTGTGGGCTAACCTAATTTAGGAAGGTGTAATATGAACTTCAATTTTCAGATGTAAACACATTTATTATTTAATGATATCATTAAGAAAGTCTTTTATTTTTGCAACTATCAGAAATTAATCTGGGATAAAATATTACAAGCTTTTAGTTGGGTTCTTTCCATGAGTTATGTAAGATAATATCACTTCACCAGATGATACTGTTTCAATTGCAGGTTTTATGAGTGTCAATATCAGTTTCTGAGTCAGTATCTCCCACAAAAGACTAAAAATTTTTATGTATGATCCATTCTTTTATCATATATACCTGGTTAATAAGGAAGGAATAGATTTTCAATATCCAACAATGATGTCATTAGCTGAAATACCCAACAAAGGGGATATAGAACCCATAAAGATCACCTTCTGTAGAAAGGCACAGCTTCCAGATGAAGGATGGGGCCACCCACCCATTTCAGAAATTTTAACCCAGGATTGTTCCTTTCTAAAGGAAATACAGGGACAAAAATGGAGCAGAGACTGACAGAAAGGCCACCCAGAGACCATCCCACCTAAGGATCCTATCTGGTACAGACATCAAATTCTGACACTATTGCTGATGCCAAGAAGCACTTGCTGACAGGAGCCTGGTATAACTGTCCCCTGACAGGTTCTACAAGCACCTGAGAGATACAGATGCAGATTCTCACAGACAACTGTCAGATTGAGCCTGGGAATCCCAGTTGAAGAACTTGGAGAAGGACTGAAGGAGCTGTATGGGATTGAAATTCCATGTAAAGAACACTGATATCAACTAACTAGACTCCTGAGATCTCCCAGGGACTAAAACACCACCCAAAGAGAATACATGGAGGGATCCATGGCTCCAGCTACGCATGTAGTAAAGCCTTGTTTTATCTGGCATCAAGGGGATGGGAGACTCTTGGCCCTATGGTTGCTTGATGCCCCAGCATAGGGGAATGCAAGAGCTGTGAGGTGGGACTGAGAAGGTTGGTGGATGGAGGAACACCTTCATAGAGGCAAAGGGGAAGGAGAAGAGGGGGTATAGTATGGGGGTGTTTGTGAAGGGAAATTCAGGTAGGGGGAGAAATTTTGAAATATAAATGTAAAAAATGGCCTTGTATAGAGATTAACATGGAAATAAAATGTTCTTGTGAACTCCCTAGCATTTTAATGTTAGCTCATTGCAAGCTTAAGGGCAGAGTCTCTTAGTCTGAGTGGTTATACCATAGTAGAAGAATATGTTACAGAGGAGCAGGTCTTGGCACTAAAGACTTTTTAGATCCTCATGTGGTTGTTAGGCACATGCTGTTTTATATCTTCATTATACAACTTTGGTAAATCTGTTACTGCTAGTTATACAATTATGGATAAAGATGTAGAAATAATAGGATGCAGCAGAAAACCATATTACACACAGAAGTCTGATAAGAGGTCAAAGCTGACTACAAACTATTGGTTGCCTAATCTAAAAATCTCTATTCAAAAATATAGTGTAGGTGAGAGAGGTCTGTGCTCTATAGCTTGAAAGGTGAGATTCAAGATACTGGATGAGGTAAAGGGATGGGGAGTGAGATTTTGCATAAGTGTTATTGCATCTCTGTGAATGGATATCTAGAAGTAAGAGTAATAAGAACTAATCGCAAAATACCAAGAATGACAACTACCAGTCACCTTTTTCTTCTACACAGCATCAAACACTTCCCAAATAGGAGACTTTCACAACCGAATCCATTGTCCTCAGCACAGTTACTATGTATAAACTAAAGGTGACCACAAGCTAGCAACAGAAAAGGACAAAATGGGGGGGGGCATATAATGATGAGGATTACATGTGAGTGGAACAGCAATTAATGAAAATGACCCTTAGCTGCAGTTTCATCCAGGCATGATCATTACTTTATCACTAAACTCACCATTCTGCAATCACAAATGACACTAATTAGTGATATAATCCATGTTTCTCAAAATGTGTGGCTTAAATACTGCCGAGAAATATATGACCTGTGTTGACTCCAACTGAGAAAGCTGAAGCAGGGGGCGTTAACAGCAGATCCCTTGCGTTTATATGCAGGTATTCCATTAATTAGTTTGATCAGCTTGGGAACTTGTGGGCAAGAAGGAAAAATCTTGTCTTGGTCGAAGGATCCTTTAGTACCCATTTCTCTGTTTTCTGTATTTTCCTCTTTCTGCTTGGAATCAAACCTGGAGCTGCTCATTGGCTCCAGATATACTTTGCCAAGACTCAACCCACTTAGCCTTAAAAAGACTGTGTTTTCTAAATGTGAACACTAAGTTCTTAGTAAATGTGTGGATAGACTTTATTTCTGTGGGTTGCAACTTGTACCCCTAACGTTATCAGGGACCCCTCTATACAAACTTGTAAACCAAAATTAAAGAGCAGGTTTCATTCCTGTATTGTGTTTGTATTTATCTCCATAAAAAAAGCCAGCTTAGAAGTGAGATGTGTAAAGAGTGTTTTAGTTTTCAGATTGAATATCATCACTTTGATAATTGTATTGGTGATTAAAATATTAAAGTGTAAACTTGCAGACAGTCAGTTGTACTTATGGTATGTCTGCACAAAATCCAAACAGGATGTAAATGAACTTCAGATTTTTCTGGAAATTTTACAAAATTTTCCTTTTCAGTGGCACATCATTAGTTGAAAATGAGTCATGGGCACATTTAGTTTAGTTATTTCTGACAGTGTCTTCTATAATGTGCACCACTATTCCTATACAATCAAATATAACAATATACCTCTCATGAATCAAAAAAGATATTGAGCATCATAACCTTCTCATATAATTTCTCCAGTTTTTGGCAGGGCATCCACTAGGCAAGAAGTACCCTATTTCATCTACAGATAGAAATACTGGCCAGGAAAGGATATATGATGCAGAATTATCAACAGCTTAGCTCTGCAAAGACAGAGTAAGCTAGTCGGTCATAATACTTCCTGCTTCACTTAAGGTCTGTCAGATGGATCTTGGCCAAAAGGCTGAAGAGAGATGCTTCATTGTTTTGAGGATTAGGGTACTGTACAGGTTGTCAACTCTCTCAACAATTTGTTTAAGTTTTGGAAACTTTTTTTTCTGCTTTCTGTAAATGAATTTTTTCTCACATTTCTGTCATGACTGAAGACCTGTTAGAGTCTCATAATAAACCTTAAATTTGTTTAGCATTTTGATTGTGAACCTAGCCTTTCATGTCTAAGCCAACTCTCCATCTCTCCTGAGAGGCTCTTACAGAACATAACAAATACACATGTCAGTGCTCACAGCCAACTATAGAACTGAGAATGGAGTTCCTAATGGAGGAGTTAGAGAAGGAATTGAAGGAGTAGAAGAGGTTTGCAACCCCATAAAAACAATACCAACCAACCAGATCTTTCAGAGATTAAACCACTATCCAAAAACTACACATGGATGGACCCATGGCTTCAGCTGCACATGTAGCAGAGGATGGCCTTGTAGGGAATCAATGGGAGGAGAAGCCCCTGGTCCTTCCTGCAAAAGATTGGTGCTGCAGAATTGGAGAATGTCAGGGCAGGAAGGAGGAAGGGGGTGGGGGTAGGTGAACACCCTCATAGAAGCAGGGAGAGGGGTGATGGGATAGGGGATATGGAGGGAAATCTGATAAAGGGGATAACATTTGAAATGTAAATAAAATATATTCAATAAAATCAGAAAAAATCAAAAATATAATTGAAAATGTAACAGAAATGAAAGGTTGAGCCAATTCAAAGTCTCCACAATACTGAGAGTGAATTCTAAAACAGATACCATTCTTTTGATGAAGGTTCATCGACTGTGAGACGTGTATGACTTTGGTCTGAGAGCCAGTGACAAAGGACACGGTGTTTGTAGGTACAGAAGTATATAAACAATCTCTTCTGCTCAATATTGCTGTAAAAATGCTGAAAATTTAAAGTCTGTGGTTAGGAACGAAAACCAATCTAATGAAGCTCTAAAAAATCTACTCATAATTTTGGCATGGATTAGTCTCATATTTACTTATAGAAATAATTCAGTGACACTCTAAGAAAGTATTGTAAAAACAGTAATTGAAGTGATATGTAATTCCTAAAGTTTAATCAGATTTTCCATTATTTTTTTCTCAAAAATGTGGATGCCTGTACTTCATTATTATCTGTAGAATTTTCATCCAAGCTCATTTTCCAAACACATACATTGATATACCTCTTATCTGAATAAAGTTAGTATTTTTTTTTATTTTGCTTTATACAGTCAAAGGCCACCAGGAGTGAGTGAAAGTACTTCTGCTCAAAATCAGCAGCAAGACTAAGTGTTGCTATTGGTTGTCATGCTGCCAATAGCTCTACAGTTCTGAGAACAAGCTAACAAACAAACTTTGAAATAACGTTTCTCCCAGCTGATAGAGCAGACAAAGCCTTCTGCCTTTAATGGCACGTTAACCATACACAAAATCAAAGTGGCATTCATTATGACTCAAAACCAAGTGCAAAAGTGAAAACATGTGGAGGCAAAGATAATAAAGCAAGGGCTGCCAATGACAGAGTGACAGTAGCTTTAAGTCAGCACCCTTCTCAAAGTGAATGTCTATATAAAAGGTTGAAAAATAGAGATAACATTTTTAAATGGTAAAAGCCATAAACTCTGTTAACAAACCGTTAATGAGAAATCTTCTATAAAAATGTTAAGTTGGGTCTATTCTTTTCTTCATTCACTCACTGACAACGTGACCCTGGCTTTTTTGATATAGGATCTTTGCCACATGCTGGATTAACATTGTCAATAAATCTCTGGCCTTTCTACTGCTGCCAACTTACATTTCAGTTTCATCAATTTTTAGTCCTTGACAAAAACTGTGCAGCCTAAGAAATATATATATATATTTACAGAGAGTTGTTTCTTGGCTTAACTTTAAGAGGTATTAGGACTAGATTTTTTTTTTTTAGGATAGGGTGGGTAATACACTCTGCCTACTAAGTCAAGAGTTGGTGATATCCTGATGCTCACTTTGGAATAAATAATTGAAACTGTATGCAAATAAATTTATTGCTGGGTACTTGTGGACAATTATATAGCAATGACAAAACAGTATGTGATCACACATGTTCTGTAATTTTGTTAGAAAGACTCCAAAAAGGCTTTCAATTTTTCTGAAGGAAATGACAAGAATGTAGAAAATAAATAGAAGCTAATCAATAATAATTCATCCATTCTTACTTTCTCCATTGTGGATGAAGTTAGTTACTGAATCTCTGTTCTTCTTAATCTGTCAATTAAAAGTCAGGCCGCATCTCAGCCACTCATATAAGAAGAGCATCCTTAGTCACTTCCCCTACACCACTCTTTATCTTGAATTGGATATCACAGTACTGACATTTATCTACACATACTTCTCTCTATGGTTCCTCATATGCCTACTTGCCTAATTCTCAAACTATAATGCATGGGCACCTACCCTGTCTTTCAGTCTTACCTATTTTTCAGTGAGGTTTGTAAGCAAATATCTCAAAGCAACCCATTCAAAGGTCTGACAGTCTACTTGAACACATGGCCCTAGAATCTGTTGTTGTAGCTTAACCTTAGCATAGTACAACATTCAGTCACAGATATTCCAGCATCCATCCTTCAGGCACCAATCAATCAACCCTCTACTATACTCCTAAAATGCTCCTTCCTGATTTTTAGTGCAAAGTCTGACACCCTTAGCGTTCCTACACTAGGCACTTTCTTCATTTCACACTTCTATATAAAATAAAAATAGTTCCTTGGAGACAACCAATCATTCTTTGCATTTCAAGACTTCTCTCTGCTTCTCCTGGATCACTATTTGCACTTCATCTGGAATCTCAGGCATCTTATCAAGAAAAAAAAACTTTCCAGTCATACATCCTTGAATGGACACCCTTACTTCTGTGTAGATTTGGTTGCTAATTGATTCTTGTTCTCTTCCAATTCTTAGCATACACACATACACATACACACTGACACAAACACACTGAAAAAAACACACACACACTGACACACACACTGACACACACACACACACACACACACACACACACACGCACACACACACACGGACACACACACTTTATTTATTCTGACATTTCCAGCTAAGTATATGATCCTTAGTAGAGGAAACTATCACTATATTTATGAATGGAAATTAACCTGGAAGTAGTTGATGTATGTGTGTGTGTGTGTGTGTGTGTGTGTGTGTGAACATTGTATTTCGCCTATGAGGAATAATATGATATATCAATGTACATAGTAAGTAAGTTGGTTCAATAAATAACTGACATCATGGTATTTTAAAACATTTTATAATAATCAACACCTCTAGAAGATTTAGGCACTGTTTTGAATTAGTTGCCTAAGAAATGGTATTCTATTCGATACAAAAACATTTTATGAATAAAGACTGTAAAATAATAAGATTTAGCCTCTGAAGGGGAAAACATTCATATCCTACATGATAATCATTGCAAATATTTTTATTTATAGTTAAAGAGACATTGAAATACATCTGCAGGTAGAAATGTTTAACTGTGATTTCTGATAGTGTATTTCAAGGAGAGATAAACAGATTTAATTTAAAAGTGAAGATGAAACAATATTTAAAGAGAAAAATCAATTCTGGATGAGAAGGCTGTGTTTCTAATGGAATCATAGATAAACTCTGCACAGCAGTAAGCTCGATTTGGAAAATTGGAATAATTACTTGTCATGATACTACCTGTCTCTTTGTTGACACCATCTACATTCAATTTAATGCACAAATAAACCTATAGATAAAAGTTTTCTTTAACTAGAGAGAACTTATGTCCTATGGTTCACATTGAGCAATGTAACTCCATTAGCATATGAAATTTCAGGAGTCTAATTTCTTCATAGTGAAAGGGAAGGCAGGAGAACTCCTATTGATGCCAATGTACACGGGGCCATCTTTGGCTGCTTTCTAAACAGTAGACTGCTGTTTAAGAGTTTCTCCTGCAGCTTTTCCATTATTCAGAACAACAAAACTAGAAACCTAGCTAGGCATCCAAAGGAGGTAGCCTTACATTAGAGACAGTGGGTCTGCAGCATAAAGAGAGAGAGCAAAGCCTTTCTTGGGCTTGTTTTGAAGTAGGCAAAAAAAAAAAAAAAAAAAAAAAAAAAAAAAAAAAAAAAAAAAAAAAAAAACATAAACAGCTTCATAGGAGGATAATGTATACAACACTAAAACAAAGAACAATTTCACCTGTTCTTTGGAGATTTTATTACTTATCAAATATCACTGTCCTGATTTTTTTTTTACCTCAAGTCTTGAGCTTAGGTTTTTTTTTTTTTTTTTTTTTTTTTTTTTTTTTTTTTTTTGGTTCAAGCTCTACTTCAGCACAAGGCAACACCAAGTAGAAGAGATTAGATTCTCACTCCATCACAGCATCCCCTGCACAGATGGATAGACCCAATCTGAGTTTGCTGTCGGCTCAGGTCTTTTCTTATTTACTGGTCATCGATAGACTTTTTGACATAAAAACAAGAAATACTTGACATTATTCTGGAAAAGAATCCAAGGGCCTGATGTCTTTGAAGAAAGTTTAGGTGGGAATCCCTCAAATGTATGGAATCTTAATAGGTTGAATTACTTTAGGAAAATTTGCCTATACTGAAAACAGATGTCTAAGGTGACTGCAGCCTTAGTCAATGGAAATGACCTCAGCTCTGCCTTCAACAGATGAGGCTTTTGTGTATGTTTTCTAAGCCTTATTAAAACCGTCATCAGGATTGAATCAGAAAGTTGTTCTACTGCCCAAAGTATCTATCAGAGCCCAGCAGCCTCTATTCTGGTATCATGGAAGAAATCAAAGAGCTGTTACAATGGATGAGGAATGACTGTGCCCTTCTCTTTAAATATATTTATAGTTTGGGACTTGAGGAAGAGTCACAAGAAAAGAGTACAGGATGGTAAACAAATATATATTTCAATGGAACAAGGAACAAAGAAAAATGTATTAGAAATGTTTGAGTCTGGTTGCTGTAAGTCTTACCAGCAACAAATCATCTTGCTAATGTTTGAATGTACTCACCAAAACTCAGGATAAAATGTACTCTCCATGATGGGGTATTGATAGGTACAGCCAAATAGGTTGTTTAAGTGGCAAATGGGCTGTGAGGGCTTGAATGGCTTAGAGAAATCAATTTGTGGTCAGATGAATGGGTCCATGAATTAATGACTTATCACCATAGAAGTGACTTTCTATAAAAAGCAAGCCCCTCCCACTCATTTTTATTTCTTACTGTCAAACAACCACATATGGGGCTATCACTTGATACAAACTCATGTGATATCTGTGCAATACATTTCCCAATGAGGTAAATAAGCTTCATTTTCTATGCAATATTTAGTCACAGGAATTTTTTTTATGGCAATAAAAGGTGACTCAAGATACACTTCTTCAGAGTCAAATACAAAATGACTAAGGTTTTTGATATACTAAAATCCTTTCTGTAATTCCCAGACTCCGATATTGTCTGCAGCCACCCAAACACAACTCGTTGGCAGTCAGTCAGATTCTAATAGAGTTCCCACACGTGTAGTTTTGACTCTAAATTATATGATATGCAAGACTCAAGAGCGTGAGAAGCACCCTGCAGCAACAGTTACTGGCAAAGTTTACGTGGTTCCAACCATAGCCCAAGCACCATTTTTACATTCACAAAAGTCAGTCAAGTAGCACTACAGCTTCCTATCACGGATGCTAGTCTGGCTGGTCCACACAGGCTCTTGTTTCATTTCTTACAAATCCACAAGTTGTATTCTCTCCTCCACATTCCTGTCATTCATTAATAGCTCATAGAATCATTAAGACAAAATTGTCTCCTTCCTTCTCTTTTATTCCAGTTCTCAGAAATCATGTTGAAGAAAGTATCCCAAAACTTGACTGGACATAAAAAACAAACAACTTACTCCTGGGCAAAAAGAAAAATTATAAAAAAACTATTATCTCAAGAGTTTCTATTTGTTAGTAGTTTATACAGAATGGAAATGTGTTAGCTCTATCTTCACTGAGCTTTGTTTAATGTATGTTACATTCCTTCTTAGCAATTCAATATTACTGTATTTTATTTCTGTGCATGCATGTGTGTGTGTGTGTGAGGGCAGAGTACAACTGGTAAGAACCAGTTCTCTCCTACATGAGGGTGCTAGGAATAGAATTTAGGTCCTCAGGCTTGGAAGAAAATGCCTTTACCCACTGAACCATCTCACCCTCCTAAGGCTAGCTCTTTGAAAACACTGTGTGAGCAATACTCCACAAACAACTCATATTTGGGCATCTGTTCTTAAGCTGCAGGCTCTTTTAGAACATTGATTGCTGCAGATTATGTGGTGTTTATTTGTGACCATTGCTGGCCTTTTTCTAGGTTGGATTCTGCTGAGGCTCACGTCCTACTTGAAGCACCTGTTTCTGGAACATAATTCATGACACAGAAAAGGGTAAATTTTGACTTGTTTGTCTTGAGCAGTCCCCTCCGCCACCCCCTACACAACACTTGAAAGATAGATTTATGGGATGGGTCTATCTTAGAAAAGTTGTCTAGCCATTTCTGTAAGATGAATGACACATTTGTTAAATATATCTAACTGGTATCACTCATACTGTGCTCTTCAGTAGGAAACTGGAAACATGTTGGCTTGTTTTGCTCTCCTGTTTGCTTACTACATGAGAGCACTTCTATTGTCATGTATGCTCAGTAATAATTCGCAGTACAGATGACAGCAAATTCTATGGCATGAGTCTCCCTTTCTTGCCAGATTGAAACCTGGTCATCTTGCTTCAGGTTTTTCGTAACAGACTCAAGGAGCTATCATGTGTTTGACTCTCTAACTCAGTACCTTCACAATGGCTTGCTTTGCCCACCATGCCACATTCCCTCTGATTTTCAGATAGACTCAAATCCATTTGGTCCTAGAATGGCTTGATTGCCTCTTTACATTTTCTGGGCTTTATCATTGGTGGGTAAAACAGGTAGGATGTTTCCTCTCGGTTGTCGCATATACAGTCTTTCCCCTGTAGCTACTGTGAATAGAAAAGTTACTATCTTATTTCTTTCACTCAGATCACTAAGACAAGTTTATCCCAATAAGAGTTCATCAGGAGTTTGCAACAGGGATGACATATGCAGGTGGAAGCAGGTTACTAGGAGAAATGGAATGTGGTCCAAATGCCATTATAAAACTGGACCTAATGCCAAATCAGTCCTATTGTAGCTATACTTCAGCTGGATATTCCACATTTGGTCCAGCTCAGCTGCAGTTCTTATTCATGTGCTGATTGCTGCCCCATTTTCCCTAGTGCACCCCATTCATTCACAGCTTTGTTTTCTGAGAAATTGTCATTCACAATTTTTGATAGCTGCCTAACATAATAATGTTCAAAAAGTTTAGAAACCCGGGCATTTGTTGAAAAAAATTAGTAGAAGAATTAAAATATAATTAAGATCAATATAGAATCAGAATTGCACCATCAAATATCTAAAAGCAAAAAGAAATTAAGTGCCTCTTATAGTTGTTAGACCTCCAATTTATCTTTTGATGCTATCTTATAATATTTGCATTAGATATATAAAGTGATACATTTTAGCCACTTAAAAGCATGTTCCTCTGTAAACATTCATTAAACAAATGGGTAAATAAAAGAACTAGATTTTATTGGAATTATTGGATGGACACTATAAAACCAATATATACTTTCAAACAGAGCTTTTGAGAGCTCCATAATTTTTTTCTCTTACAACTTTATTTAACAAAAAGAGGGATACATGTACAGATTTTTAAAGGCATTTTGGCATAGCACTATATGAATATATTTTTGTCAGTACTTAATTCTTTTAGAGGTTTCATATTTTAAAATTTGAATAGTAAAAGAATGTAACTGTAAATGCTTACATAATTTTGAATTGAAATATTTGTAAAACAATGCAAATTACATTAATGTTTGTAGTGAATAGAAAACATTTATTCTTCTTATAAATAATTATGTTCAACATATTTGTTCATATTTGATAGCCATATTTGTGACTTCTTCTATTTAGAGGTATTTCTGCTTTTAATAGCAATACTGTCTTTGGGTTATATTTGATTGTTTACTATTTTGAATTGAATTGTTTGAGTTACTTGTATGCTCTGAATGCTAACAATTTGTGGTCTGAACTATTCACAAATATTTTACAGGTTGTCATTCTAATCCATTGATATATCCTTCATTATACAAAAGTCTTTTAGCCAGATATAATATTTCTATATATTTTGCTTTATATCCTGTACTTTAGAAATCACCTCAGATAATGCTAACCCACTCTAAAGTCCTGATTCACTCACCACTAGTGATTTTGTATTTTATTTTTAAATATTTGTTGCTTTTAAACTTAACCTTTCTTATGGGAAATCAGGATGTCTATTTTAGTTTCATATTAAATGCTATCCTTTCTCCATCATGTATTAGAATCTTTGTGGACAATCAGTAGCTACAGACATTTGGGTTCACAGCTAGTCATTCCATTTTCTTCTCATTTGTTATTATGTCTGGAATATAATGCTTCTTCATATTGTACAGTTTTATGATATTGCAAAGTAAGATAACAAAGCTCTTCTAGCTTTTTTTTTTCTGTATGTGGTGGATTTGTTTAGTTGCAGATTGTTTTGTTTCATTTTTTTTGTTTCTGTGTTTGTTGGTTCTGGGAAGGGATATCTTTCTCCATTGTTTGTAGAAGTATACATTCTCAGTGTGTCCCTACCAGGAAGACATGGAAATAAAGGATGGAAAAGAATGGGACTTCTTTCACTGGTATACTTTCTTATGAGTCACTGATTTCACTCAAATGAATTTATCTAAGCCTAATATGTACAGCCTTCTATCAGTGACATTTGAATAAAAGAAACAAAAGCATCCAAAGATCATGACAAATCAATATTATGATTAAATGTTATTATATACTATATTACAGAATAAATTATACAAACAAGGACAAACTATACAGAGCCAATGCTTGGACTCAAAAGTCTGGAATGGTCACAAAATATATAATGTCTGGTTCCTAGAGTTACAGGTCCCAACATTATTCTTTGCCAAGATGAGCTTATGCTGACACCAGATAATTGCAATAGGGAAAATGATTACTGGTCCAGAAGACAGTATCTAGAAGTCATATAAGAGCTAAGAAAAGCTTCATATTTCACATACTGTCAGAAATAAAGGATTCTGATTTTGAATCAGATCAGGTCAGTAATCTGATGTGAGCAATAAGCAAGAATTCAGTGATCGATTGTCTTTACGATCAATCAAGATTGTCTATAACTGGAATCTCCAGAATAAAAAACCCAGATGCAGCCACCAAACCCAAGCACCATTGTTCATGAGGAAAAGTGCTTACTGACAGGAGCCAGATATAAAAGCCTCCTCAGAGACTATGCCACAGTCATACAGATACAGTTGAAGATGCTTGCAGCTAACCATTGGACTGAACAGGCGGTCCCCAATGGAGAAGCTAGAGAAAAAACTGAAAGAGCTGAAAAGGTTTGCAACTCCGTAGGAAGACCAACATTATCAAACAACCAAATCCTCCTGAGCTCCCAGGGACTAAAACACCAACCATTGAGCACTCATGGAAAGACCCATGGCTCCAATTGTATATGTAGTAGAGAATAGCATTGTCTGACAACAATGTGAGAAGAGGCCTTTGGTCCAGTGAGGGTGCTTTTTCCCAATGTAGGGGAATGCCAATGCACTGAGGTGGAGAGGGTGGTTGGGAGAGGAAGCACCTTCATGGGAGCAAGTGGAGGGGGAGAATGGATGGGAGTTGGAAAAAAGGGGATAACATTTGAAATGTCAATACAGAGAATATTCAATTTAAAATAAAGAAACAAAATTTCCCCAGTCTCACCCTTCCTTACCATCTGGGAAGACATGAAGAAACACTAAATACATCACACTTACTTCACAGAAAATATTTATACACACAAATCTAGGAAGCTCAAAAAGCATTCCGAAGGATGTATAATAAAGAAAGCATAACTAGGTTTATTTGTATATCAGATGCTTAACAAAACCTAGGAATGAGAATTTTTTGGAAAAAGCCAAAGAAGACCAGCACTTTATAAACCAATAAATACTGCTTTGCAGTACAGACTTCTAATCAGCACAGGATAGGGACACAATGTTCCATTACATAGAGGTTAAATTGTTGCCCTGGGTTCTAGATGGAGGGTATTGGAGAAAATCAGTACAAAGTTACACAATACAATGCAGAAATACTTTTCATTCCTAAAAGGTCAGGAAAACCACTTGGTAACAATTACCTATATGAAACATTGAAGTAAGTTTCCTGCAGTCTCAAAGGATCATAAATTTAAATGATAAACAAGAGAGTTTAAAAAATCATTTTTTGTTAATTATAGAAAAATATAACTGGATGCTGGGTAGATAAATCTCAATATATTTGGAGACATAATAAAATAGTTGGCAGTAATATTTTTAAGACAGAGCTGAGTTAAGTAAATTTATTCTTTAAAATTCTTATATGATTTAACACATTATTATCTCTGAATGAGCTGTTGTGAATTAAGATACAGAGGGTTGTCCCCAGAAAAATCAATACATTTACACTGGATGATAAAACAAAAATTCTAGAAAACAATTTACCCAAGAAACTTGATATCAATCTAAAGAATACTTAATGACTAAGAGAAGACATCACAGGAATCCAATGTAAATTTAAAAGCTCTAATGGAGTCTATTAATAAAGATAACAGGCCTCAATAAAAATTTACACATGCAAACCTACTATGACCTCAGCTAAACTAAGAACAAATGAAGACCAAATATCATCTCATCAACAAGGTGTGTTCTTAAAATGTGATAACACATGGAAAAATATAGAAGCATATTCTCCATGAAAATAGAATGTCAAAAAATAAAATAGCAATATATTTTATATGATGTCTCCAAAATGTCAAGTTAAATTCAAAAATGAAATATAAATGTACACCTGTATAAAGGATAAAAATTCAAAAGGCTGACAATACTAATAGCTAAAACCCATATAGGAAAGAACTCTGAAATACTTTCAAAAGAACAATATGACTAATTTTAGTTATAGTTTAGAAGGTTAAAACTGGCAAACATAAAACTACCCTAAATTCTACCAATTCTATGCCTAAGTGATCGCCAAGGAAAACAGCATATACTGGCTTGAAAAGCTGGATCATTATTTAACACTGCTTTCTGTGCAAGTAGAAAGATCTAAGTTTGAATTCTAGGTAGCCACATATAAATTTAAGCATGATCTTGTGGGTGTTATAACCCTAATATCTAATATTAAGTGTCCAGATGGGAAAATGCCAGAATCATACTGGTTAGTTTCAAGTTTGGTGAGGAACAGTGTCTCAAAAGAATAAATAAGATAGAGAATGATAGAAACATTTCTGGACATTTTTCTCTAGCTTTGCAAGAAGTTATGCAGGCATATGCACACACATGTGTGTATCACAGGCCAAAAAAAAAGAAGCATGTTTACCAAATGTTTTGTAAAACTGCTCTGGAAATGAAATGCATTTGTTTTCAATGAACAAAATGTGAAAAGTCATACTTTTCTGTCAGTTGATAAACAGCATAAACAAATTTGGATATATTATAGGACATTGCCACTCAGCAATGGAAAAAGACAAACTGTTAATAATCTCTATAGAGATGAATCTTAAAAACATAAGGTCAACAGAAATTTCTTGGACACAAAAAAATAGAATGTGTTACTACCTATGAGGGCTAATCTTGACTGCTAACTTGACAAGATTTAGTATCACCACAGAAGTACCTTGTAGGTGTGTCTATGAGGTATTTCTTGATTCAGTTAATTGAAGTATAAGAACATTTTACAACCATGGGTGGCCACATTCCATGAGATAATATTCTGAAGTGAATAAATATCAAATCTGGTATAGTGAAAGCACCCATCCATCTCTGATCACTGAGTATAGATGTTATCAGTTTCCACTCTGTAGCAGGACTCCCTGACATGAGACCCAGTGTCTACTGTGCTGTAACCCAAAAGAAATAGTTACTTCTTTCATTATGTTGCCTTTGTAAACTGTTTTGCTTCATCAATTATAAAGATGCCTGATATCTGATATATTTATTAAAATTTCCAAAACAGTCTATTGGATCTTTTATGATAAAAATCAGAGCATAATTAACCTTACTACAAGGGAGAATTGATAGAGGGAAAAAAAGAAAAAAACTGTGTTGATAGAATTATTTTTTATTGATGCATGTGCTGGTTTAGGAAGGTCAAATGTTACCAAAATGTATACAATTGTTCATTTAAGACCTAAGAATTTTACTTCAATGAGACTTTTCTTTATTTAGTAATATCACATTTAAGAATTCTAGAATATTAAATCTCATTTATTTCCAGGATTATGTTCTCTTCCTCACATCATACTACACTTCTAAAGATTAATCTCTGATACGGGTTTGTACTACCACTTGACATTTCTGACTATGAAAACTATATATTTTTTGTTATCTCAGTCCAGCATCTTCCCTTTGTACAATTTGTCTTCTGTGATTAAAAAGGGGGGGCAGTGGGTTCCTTGGGAATGTGCATCAAGCTTTTTAAATCCTGCAGAGGTGCCAGCGAACAGTGTAAGGAAGCACTGAGCTCAAGCTCAAAGATCTACTCCAACAAAGCATGAATGGTACCCATAAAGTACACGTTATTTCACCATGCTCCTACTTCAAAACTCATCTCAAAGAAATGAGAATCACAGAGTTCCAATTCTGGCTCTGTACTTCACTACCATTTTTATCTCTGTATTAAATATTTAAGAGCTGACTATGTGAATATCATCCATCCTCTGTGGTTTAGGAAGGGAGTGAATAAATATGGCTCAAGAACATGCATACAGACACTGAAAACAATTACAAGTTTAAGAGACTAATACAACAAAGCATTTTGTAAGATACAATTCTACAGAATGGCATGCCAGCATTGAGAAAAGGCACAAATGCCCAGTTTACTATTAGGCTAAAGATAATAGGTTTAAAGTTCCTTTAACCTATTATCTCTGTAAGTTCCTGACTTCTTCTATAGGCTAGGACTGGTCCCATTACAAAACTATTCAGCTTATTGTTTTACATCTCTTAGACACACCTAATGAATAATTTGGGGCTTGAGACTACTCCTTAATGTTTTCTGTCACTAAGCAGACCACCAATAACATTCCATCTCTTAGACATCTGAGAAAGCAGGGCTAGATGTACCCCCAAAAGGAACAACAGGCTTCTGACCTCAAACCTCTGCTTATCTTTAACTATGATGACCTCTTAGCACACTGCATACTGTAGATGAACCTTATCAATTTATTTCTTACATGGAGAGACATATCTAAAATGTTTAAATGGTCAAACCTATATAAATATATGCATGCAGTAAAACAATTTAGTGTCTATCAGACTAATGTGCTGTCTATGCTTATCACATTCATTGAATTAGTAAGCATTTTATACATTTTCTGTATCAGAACATATCTGAGAGTAACAAGTTACAGGAGAGAATATATTTATCTTGGTTCATATTTTAGTTCATAGGGATTTAGCGTGGTTGTCTTGGCTGTGATAAAGCAGAGCATCAAGCCAGAGGGGCATGGGGCCAAGGTATAACTGTTCATATTATGATAGCCACAAAACTGAGAAAGATATGAAGAGGCTGAAGGCAAGATACTCTGTCAAGGGCATTTGTCCTCACTGACATATTACATTCTACCAAGCTCTCCCTCCTAAAATTTCCAATATCTTCAGATGAATGATATATAATCCTGTAGGAAACACATATGCTTAAATTATAGCCCTGATTTACCACTATAAATTGGCATTGATCACTACGGCATTGCAGGTACAAATGAATTAATGTCTTGGTGTCAAGAAAAGCACTTTAGCCTAGTGCTAAAGGTTCATGCCAAGTTTTAGAATAAAATCAGATCCCTGTTCACCAGGCATCATATGTGTCAGTTATATAAATACTGCATAAATTCTATTTCTTGATGGGCAAAATAACCCATGTTTATCTAATTTATTTGCATACTAGGTCTCTTTTTTTTTTGCTGCAGTAGAAAATGTGTGCTTTGCATAACTCAATACTCAAGGGAGACACAGTAAATTGTGACTTCCCCTTTTTCTACAAACAAATGAATGTGCCTTCATATGATTATTGTCTATCTTACAAAAATGACACCTAAAATATTTTCTAACAGTTTTTCACATTCCAGCTATAATTATAGCCTTACCAGAGATAGAAACAAAAATTAAGGACAGATACTTTCACCTTTCATCAGCATATTCTTAATGTTTGGTAGGATCTACAAATGTGGCAAGAAAGGACTTGATGCAATTAAACCCACAGGTGAGAAAAAAAATCAAAGGTGATTTTAAATTTCTGAGCTTATAGGTGTCCGAGTTTCTTTTTCCTGTTGCTCTGAAACAATGTCACAGAAACAGCTGAAGGGAGGAAAAAGTTTATTCTCGTTCATATGTCAAGGTATAGTCCATCGTGGTGAGGAAATCAAGGCAGAAGTACAGCAGAAGACTGAAGCATCCAGTCATCTTACCCTATGGTCAAGAAGCTTTCATCTTTCTCCTATTTTTCATCAGAATCCACTGTCTATGAAAGAGTCCCTCTGATGGAGAAGATAGATCTTCATACATCACTTAATGAAATCAAAATAACCCTCACAGGCATAACTCCTTAAAGGTTTGTCTCCAAGTGATTCTAGATTGTATCAAGATGATAAACAGCAATAACAGTCAAAATGGACCCATTTAAGTGGCAATATAATTCTTTGGTTCATAATAAAGTGACCCTAAAAACGACTAGTGGAATTATGGTAATGTCATGTCATTGCAAGTAAATAAATCAGATTTTAAACCTAGCTAAGCTCTTATTTCCATGTTAATGGTTCTATGTTTAAAAATAAGCATTTCATTCATTTATTTGAGATATCCAGTTTTATGCTGTAGTCAGGTATAACACTTCATAAATTTAAAGAGAGGTTTCTTATCACAGTGATACTTTGAGCACTCCGAACTCAAAGTTTTAGAATATTAATCATACTAGGATTCATTGGTGTTAGGTCAATGAGTTTAGCATTATCTCCAATATTTAAAAGAGAAGCATGTAAATGCATCAGAGGGAGAAAACACAGCAGAGATTGCTTTGGGGTTTGCTGAGAGTATATCCAGCACAAGATGGATAGGCAATGGACCGAGAGATACAACACACCACTGTCTAGTATTCCACATTTCTTGTTGACAGTCACTGCTTTGCAAATGGACCTTAGACATTATTTCTTTTCAGGGTGTGTGTCTTCATACACATTCAGAGTTCTCTTTGGCTTTGTGTCTAAGTAAAGAAGGCATGAAAGGATTTGATTGGCTTCTTTTCTACTAACACTGGAGTTTAGTACTTTCTGGCGCTTTGCAGGTCATTCAAGAGAATAACTGGACCTACTGGAATCATTGGAATCCACAACATAGTCATTTCATCAGGAGTGCAAGTGGACTGGGAAGCACTAAATTATGGCTTTTAATTAAATTGCAATTTTTATTAAATATCTTGTCTGGAACTGATGTGGTCATAGTTGTCCTCCTTCATTGTGTATGTGTGCGTGTGTGTGTGTGTGTGTGTGTGTGTGTGTTTGTGTGTCTGTGTGCTTAGGTGTGTGTTTTCAATAACATATAAAAGAATCTAAAATGTGAAAGATTCAAAAACAGATAAGCCTTTCCTGTCTGTTTCTGATGAGTGACAGTTCAGATAGGGTAAATAATATACTAATAAAGCAGAATGCCTCTTATCTTTACTTCTTACTTACATTTCTAAATTATAAATAATTTTTAAAATGAAGAGCTACTGAATAATCAAAATTGATCTGGTTCCCACTTACTCTTGGTTCCCAGTATGTAGTTTCAGGACCTATTTTCTATTTGTTAAGACTGTCTTTGGTTACTCAGTGCAGCAACTCACAGTGTAACTTCGATTTTTCTTTTTTTTTTTTTTTTTTTCTAAATGGGAATTGACCAATGGGATAACCAACTAAACATTTAGATCTTTAGTACTTCTAGTTGCCTTAAATTCCTCAGACAGGATGGGACATTTGGTTCAGTATAATCATGCGTTTAATGATGTCATCAATTATGACTATGCAATAAATCCTGAGCAACAAACCTAGACTTCTGGGTTCAGTGAGGTTCATGATTATTGAACACAATAATTGGCCTGAACTGCAATGACTATGATATAAACAGGAAGAATGTATGAAAGCCTTGTACTACTTAGATATTCCCTCAAGTGTATGTTTCTACTGAAGCTAAAATTAAGTATAGAACTTCTTGGATTTTCTGTTAACTATCCAAGAGAATTAATGATTCTGGAGGGATTATGAGCACCTTTAAATTTATACTTAGTGCATCAGTAGCTCAGGTGACCTGAGGGAAAATCAAAGTAAGCATAGTGATAACAGTGAGGGAATTTATGGAGAATACTAAGTTTCTATTAATTCCAGGAGGTTTACATGGAGATGTAGGAATGTCAATTAGAGGATATCAGAACAGTTAGATTCATATATAATAGTGCTTTCAGAAGCCACATATTTTAAGGTACCTTTAAGAGAGTATAGAAATTGTGTATTAGAGAGAGAGAGAGAGAGACAAAGACAGAGACAGAGACACAGAGAAAGATTCTGAAGGCAGTTAATAGAAATATTCTGTAAATAAATGCAGCATATATATGCAAAATATATATGCTTTTTTGATCATGTGGCTTTAAAATAAATCTTCACTTATATAACAAGGAATTGAATGATTTCAGAATAGCAAAAGACAGGTGAAGAAATATAATGGTACTATATATTTTATCTCATCCCTAATCACTTGTGAAAACATAGAATAATATACCTCAGATAGTTCCAATGAAACATCAGCATGTGTTTAAGTAATCAGTGGATAAAGATGCATACCACATACCCCTGAGAAGGAGGGACCCTAGCATGTATAATGTCTGTGTCAACTATCCCACTTGTGAACAATAAATACACAAAGCAAATGAAGAAAAGTAAAAGCAAGGTGGAGGCATTGCACTTAGTTTTTGAGTTGCCCACTAAAATTTTCTGTAATGCGGGTTGAAGAAATGACACAGGAATTAAGACTATTTCCTGGTCTTTAAAAGAACCTGAGTTGGGTTCCAAGATACTTAGTAGGGTGGATCACAGCTGCCTATAATTCTATTTCCAGGAAATCTACCTGAGACTAGAGACTAACTCAAGTCATTTGATGATCTTGGCATAGGGGAGGAATCTATGAACTCATTGCTTCTCTCTCCAGCTGTTAGATGATTAAAGGTGTTGACCTATGTTTTTGTTGTTGTCTGTTGTCATCATTGTTGTTGGGTTTTTTTGTTTGTTTGTTTCCAACATTTTTATTACATATTTTCTGTATTTACATTTCTAATATTATCTTCTTTTCCCCCACTCACATCCCCCCACCTGCCCCTTAGCTACCATGAAGGTGCTTCCTCTTGAAATCACCCTCTGCAACTCAACACCTTGGTATTCACCTAAACTGGACAAACGCACCATCACTGGACCAAAGGCCTCATCTCTCATTGATGCCGGGCAGTGTAATCCTCTGCTACATTTCCAACTAGAGTCATGGGTCTCTTCATGTGTACTCATTGGTTGGTATTTTAGTTTCTGGAAGCTGTAGAGGGTTTTGTTGATTGATAACATATTTTTCCTATGGAGTTGCAAAATCTTTCAGCTCCTTCAGTCCTTTCTCTAGCTCCTCCATTGGGATCCCCATGTTCAGACTGATGGTTAGCTGCAAACATCCTCAACTGAATCTGTATGGCTCTGGCAGAGTCTCTGCAGAGCATCCATATCAGGCTTCTGTCAGCAAGCACTTTTTAGCATCAAGAAAAGTGCTTGGGTTTGGTGGCTGCATATGGGGGTGGTTTGCCAGGTGAGGGAGTCTCTGAATGATCTTTTCTTCAATCCTGTTTCTCCATTTGCCCCTCTATTTCTTCCTGAGAGTTTTTGTTTTCCCTTCTAAGAAGAACTGAGACATCCACATACTGTTCTTCCTGTTTTTTTTTTTTTTTTTTTTTTTTTTTTTTTTTTTTTTTGAGCTTCATAAGTTCTCTGAAGTTGTTTTGTGGGTATTCTGAGATTTTTGGGCAAGTATCTGCTTATCTGTGAGTGCAAACCATGTGTTTTCTGTTTTGACTGGCTTACATCACTCAAGATCATAATTTCTAGTTCCATCCATTTGCCTAGGAATTTCATGAAATCATTGTCTTGAATAGCAGAGTATTATTCCATTTTGTAAATGTATCACAATTTCTGTATCCATTCTTCTGTTGAAGAACAACTGAGTTTTTTTTCAGCATCTGGCTGTTATAAATAAGGTTGCTATGAACATGATAGAACATGTGTCTTTTTTATATGTTGGAGCATCATTTGGGTATATGCCCAGGAGTGGTAAAGTTGGGTCACCAGGTAGTACTATGTCCAATTTTCTGAGTAAACTCCAGACCGACTTTCAGACTGGTTGTACCAGCTTGCAAGCCCATGAACAGTGAAAGATTGTTCTTTCTTTTTTTTTTTTTCCATATCTATGCCAACATTTGGTATCACCTGAGGTTTTGATTTTAGCCATTCTGACTGGTTTGAGATAGAATCTCAGGGTTATTTTTATTTGCATTTCCCTGATGACAATGGATGTTGAACATTTTTTTAGATTCTTCTGAGCAATTCAGAATTTTTCAGTTGAGAATTCATCGTTTAGCTCCGCACCCCATTTCAATAGAATTATTTGATTTTCTGGACACTAACTTCTTGAGTTTTTTGTATATATTGTCTATTAGCCCTCTAACAGATGTAGGATTAGTAAAGATAGTTTCCCAATCTGTTGGTTAACATTTTGTCCTCTTGACTGTGTCCTTTGCCTTATAAGAAATTTGATATTTTATGAGGTCCCATTTCTCAGTTCTTGATCTTAGAGCATAAGGCACTGGTGTTCTATTCAGGAAAATAACCCCTGTTCCTATGTGTATTAAACTCTTCCTGACTTTCTTTTCTATTCATTTCAGTGTATCTGGTATTGGACTTGAGCTTTGTACAAGGAGATAAGAAAGGTTTAACTTTTATTATTCTGCCTGATGACAGCCAGTTGAACCAGAATCATTTGTTGAAGATTCTGTCTTTTTCCATTTATTTTTTTTTTAGTTTCTTTGTCAAAGATCATGGGACCATAGGTGTGTGGGTTTATTTCTGGGTCTTCAATTGTGTACCATTGATCTACCTGCCTTTCTCTATACCAGTACCACGCAGTGTCTGTCACAATTGTTTTATTATACAAGTTGAGGTCAGGGATGATGATAAGACAAGAGAAAATAATCAAACTCGCACCTTAACTCAATCAGGAAAAAAAAAGAAGAGAACTATACAAAGAATCAACAAAACCAGTACCCTTTTTTTTTTTTTTTTTTTGTGAAAATCAACAAGATTGATAAACCCTTATCCAGATTAGCTAGAGGTCACAAATAAAGGATACAAATTAACAAAATCAGAAATGAAAGGGGAGTCATAATAGAAACTGAAATCATCAGATCCTACTACAAAGGCCTATATTCAACAGAACTGGAAAATCTAGAGGAAATAGATAATTTTCTAGAAAGATACCTGATACCAAAGTTAAATTTGGATAAGATAAAACATCTAAACACTTCCATATCCCCTAAAATATAGAAGGAGTAATAACAAGGCTTCCAAACATAAAAAAAACAATTACCAGATGGGTTGAGTTCAGAATCCTATCAGACCTTTATAGAAGATCTAATACCAATACCCTCCAAACTATTCCACATAAAAGGAAACAGAAGAAACATTACCCAATTCATTCTTTGAAGACACAATTATGCTCCTACTTAAACCACACAAAGACACTACATAAAAGAGAACTTCAAACCATTTCCCTCATGAACATCAATGCAAAAATAAAATAAAATAAAATTCTTGTAAAACAAATCCAAAAACTTGCCAAAATCATCATTCACCATAACCAAGTAGGCTTCATCCCAAGGATGCAGAAATGGGTTGACATACAGAAATCCATCAATGTATTCCACTATATAAACAAACTCAAAGGGGGGAAAAACACATGATCATCTGATTAGATGCTGAGAAAGCATTTGACAAAATTCAGCACTGCTGCATGTTAAAAACTTTGGAAAGATTGGAAATTCAAGGCCCATACTTATACATAGTAAAAGCAATATATAGCAAACCAATAACCAACATCAAAACAAATGTGAGAATCTTGAAGCAATCCCACTAAAATCAGGGACTGCACCAGGCTGCCCACTCTCCCCTTACCTAATCAATATAGTTATAGAAGTCCTATCCAGAGCAATTAGACAACAAAGGAAGTCAAAGGGACATAAATTTGAAAAGAAGAAGTCAAAATATCACTCTTTGCAGATGATAAGGTAGTATACATGCATGGAAACCAAAATTTCACCAGAGAATTCCTACAGATTATAAATTATTTCAGCAAAGTGGCTGGATATAAAATTAACTCAAACAAATCAGAAATGGATAAACAGGCTAAGAAATAAATTAGAGATTTGACTGCCTACACAATAGTCACAAATAACATAAAAAACCTTGCTGTGACCCTAACCAAGCAAGTGAAGGATCTGTATGGCAAGAACTTCAAGTCTTTGAAGAAGGAAATTGAAGAAGACTTTAGAAGGTAGAAAGATCTACCATGCGCTTGGATTGGAAAGATCAACATAGTGAAAACTGATTTAATGCAATCCCCATCAAAATTCCAACTCAATTCTTCATAGAGCTAGAAAGAGAAATTTGCAAATTCATTTGGAATAACAAAAAAAAAAAAAAAAAAAAAAAAAAAAAAAAAAAAACCCAGGACAGCAATAACTATTCTTAACTCTAAAAGAACTTCCAAGGAAATTGCCATCCTTGTTTACCTACTTTTGAGAGTTTCCAGAAAGAATGTTTAATTTCTCAAAGTATGTTACATGTTGGAGCTGCTCTGATCTTTTCGGCAAGTCTGTTCTGTGACTTTATTAGGTTACGCATTCATGTAAATCCACAATATAGACAAAGACATTTTCCCATAGCTACCCTGGAGACCAAGAATAAATAGCTGTCATGGTATGAGAAACTAAATTAGTAGATGTAGGTTACTATACTCATGAAATTAAAAACAGTAAACTTTCCTGCTATCCAGAGGAAGTTCCATTTTGTAACACAAACTCATCAGACATTAATGAATGCTTCCCATTTACTAAGGACTCTGTTGATGAAGCCTCCTTGGTGAACTAAAAACATTGTAATCTTTTGGCACTTTTTTTTCTAAGACTCTGATTGCTAAGTGAGTTAAATACATTGATTCATTTTCTTCAAAATTATAATTATTGGATGCATTTTACTTTTCCCCTCTTGTAAATTAGGAAATGAAAGCTCAGCATGTTTAATTATTTTCTTCCAAATTATATTACTCAGAGGGAGCAGAACCAAACCATAAACTCCACAGCCTATGACTGTAGTTATATTGTGTTCAAATGCTAAGTAAGAGAGCTGCTTGTGTTAACTGCATCCCCAAATGTCAAAGGAGAAGTCAGGTGATCTATTTGGAGGTCAATGTTAGCAGTATCTCACATATTACATACAATAGACTTGTGCTCACTCCTGTTACTGTTTATATTTCCAGGTTTGAAAAATTACAATAGTATCATTCTTGAATCTATGCAATGTTATATATGTGTTTAGAGCTGATCACTTCTAATTGGATAACCTATTAGGGGCCCATTTTCAGAAAGAAAAAAAAAACTGATTCTCCATCTCTTGTCATTGTCATTAATTTTCTCTTTATCTAGTGATTAACAGAGATAAGATTTTCCTGATCTGAAGTGGTATATCAACTTGCATAATCATTATAAAAGGCTTTTTTAAGGTGCCATGTTATTCAGATTTTATAAATATAGCTTCCTTATATAGAGAGAATACTATCTTGCAGCACAGGTTCTGATTTTCTGGCTCTTATTTATTTAACTGTTGCTGCTTCTGTGGTGTTCCCTAATCCTTAGAGGTGTAGATATTATGCCATATTATGCCATATTGGTTGGTAACTTGTCTTAGACATTCTCTGTATTTTATCAGATTTCTTTAATAGGATACCTATACCTTCTACTTGACATTATCTTGAGTGTGTATTTGTTTGTCAGCTGTTTCTTCACTCACTTGTCAACTCTTTAAGGAAAACAAAAGGAAAAATATTTATGTTCATCAATCCATTACACCTAGCATCTTACTGTTAGTATACTATTATCTAAATATTAATAAATTTTCACTGTAATCCCTTCAATAATTTCATTGTATATGTTCAAAGGGAGTTGGAAAATAAATAACTAAATAAATTCTAGTTAAAAATATAATAATAGGAGAAAATCACTTATGCCATTCAATTAGTGTATATCCAGAAAAATTTTCATATGAGTTGTTAGATTTTACCACTCATGGTACTTTCCATATGATAAGCCAGGCAGTCCCATTCTCTTGACAAGTGTTCAACATGGGTTACTTAACAACTTACCCTGAGCAGCCATAAAAGGAAAGGAGGTTCCTAGTCTTACTGCAACTTGATATGCCATGAGTGGTTGATATACTTTGGTACCCTTCCTTTTCTGAGCAGAAATAGAAAAGTTCCATATGAAGAAAGGAGAAGGAGGTAGAGGAGGTACCGGCTGTAGTGGGAGGGTGCCTAGACACTTAGTTTGGGATGTAAAAATTTAAAGTAAATGCATAAAAAACTCATTATAAAATTATATTTTAATATCTTAATCTTAAAAATTGAGGGAAGTTTTAACAAATGACATAACATTGTTTTTTCTTCAATAAGTGTACATGTGTATAAATGCATGCAGTTGCATGCACACCAATGAGTACAACAACACACACATCAGCATACACATACTTCCACACCATCAAACCTACATTAAATATCTTTTTAACTATGGCTCTAATTTGGACTCAGGAAAGTCAATTCATTACCAAACTGATCATCAAATGAATAATATATCTGAATAGCTGAGGACTCGAAGAGGGACAAAGTGACTGGCTGTGTTCTGTGTTTGATGTTCTAATCAAATATAAATCAGACAGTCATTCACTGTATTCATCCTATTAGAAGAGAGGAGAGAAGGGTTCTTTCTTCTGGTTAACCACAAATATTTCTGAAAAATTTTGTATCCATGGCTTCTGTCATGTATTTCAGATGTTAAAAGTTGTGATGAGGAAATTGTTTTCTGAGCCCTGTGGGCTATTTCAAAATCCCAACTGTCTCATCATTCTGTTGATGATCAAGATTCAATTATTATTCAAACTGAAAACAGGAACAAAAAGCGAACCAAAAGCTCTTATTGGGAAAGATCACTGATAACCAGCATTTGGTCATTTAACATTGATTTTCTCATTAAATGCTCCAATAAATCACTTCATAGGCAAGCAATTAAACTAAATAAAATACAGAAAGGTTAGTTGCCTGACACCACAAAACTAGTATGAAATGGGTCTATGACTAAACTGAAAAGTTGTAACTAAATGGTTGCTGTGAACTTTATAGGAGGAACGTCAAGTATGTTGCACATGTAACCAAATAAGTCACTGTGTCTTTAAGGAAGTTTGTCCTCAAGGTAGTTAATGAGTCATCAGTGGGGTTAATTCCTAGGGTAGTGACTTGATTCTGATTCAACATTCCATCCAATTCCTATACCTTGTGGCTTAAAGGAAACCTACAGGATACAATTCATTCTCAATTCTACATATAAAATATTGAGGTGAAAGTCATCATCAAATTGATGTTGTGTGACTTTAGAGAATATGACAATAAAAACAAGTGAGAAAAGACTTTACTGCATTCTGGGAAAACAACATTTTACAATCACAAAGTGGCAAAAAACAGATTTTGCCATTCAGGGCTTTAAAATTATTCTAAATTTTAAAACTCTGTTTATGCCCTCATGTCAAAAACACTCGTCCCTAACATTAAACGTCAGGTTTTAATTAAGTTATTTATATAAGTCTTACTCTAAGTGCATTTGTTAAAAAAGGTGGAGGATATCAAAAACATTATGTGAGCTTTTACTATTCACTGTAGCATCTTTGTTCCTGTACATAAATGATTTAATGAGATAATGGCACTCAGGAAAGGCACACAAATTCAAAAGGGAGCAGATACTGCCAAAAAATGTAATTTCATGATGCCTGCAGCAAAGAGGAGTACTCATATTAGACTGCCATAAACACAACAGGAGCCACTGTATAATGGCACTTTCAGGCAGTAACTAGACATTTTATGAGATGTATTAGACTAAAAATCACAAATACCTCATATCAAATAATGGAAATGCTATCTCATATTTCTGGAAACTTTTGTGATTATTCATATTACCTAAGAAACACAGTTAATATTTAAATATTAAGAGTAGATCTTCACAGCAATATTTAAAGTTCAATTTACTCTATCCTAAAAGGATATTTATTGATGTTATTGTTGTTGTTGCTTTTGATTTTTGTTTTTTTTTTTGAAATATATCATTTCTGTGACAAAAAAATTTCTCAACAATTAATGTTAAAATTGTTCTATTTCTACTTCAAAAGTTTGATGTATATTAAATTTTATACAGAACAAATAACAAGTAATGTTATAATTTAGGAAATATGTGCCATGAACACTTTGAGAACTGCAGCCCACTACAAATGCATGGGTTAGATGCACTGGGGCGAAAAACTAACACAGATACACTCACTATGTTATTTAGTTAATGTCACATGTTTATTGTTCAGCCAGACAGTCTGTTTCTCAGTCTTCATACACCTTTCTTAGGCAACTATTTGACAAGGCTGTGCCACAGAAACAGATCCCCTAATAGCTTAAGACATTGTTCTAAGAAGCTAAGCTCATCTTCTTCAGTACATCAAAGTCTCATTGCTGAGACTGCCTGCCTTAATAGCCCACAGAGACAGGGGATCATTTTCTAATTCCCAGAGTTTCTTCTCTCTTTAATTTGACTACTTATCATTGGCTCCTAGGTCTAGTCTGGGTTTCTTGGAGAAAATCAGAAAAGGGAAAGTTAAGAGTTTTCTCCCTACAGGCTGGTGAAATCATACACATTTCTGGGAAATGAAAATGCCATATCTCTACATTGAACTATTATAATTTTATATCCAGCTACTTTACTGAACTTGTTTATCAGCTGTAGGAGTTCTCTGGTAGAATTTGTGGGGTCACTTTAGTACACTATCATGTCATCTGCAAATAGTGATGTTTTTACTACTTCCTTTCCAATTTGTGTCCCTTTGATTTCTTTTTGCTGTCTAATTGCTCTGGCCAGGACTTCCAGTACTATGTTGAATAGGTAGGGGGAGAGTGGGCAGCCTTGTCGAGTGCCTGATTTTAGTGGGATTGCTTCAAGTTTCCCACAGTTAAGTTTGATGTTGGCTGTTGGTTTGCTGTATATCGCTTTTATTATGTTTAGGTATGGGTCTTGGATTCATGTTCTTTCCAAGACTTTTAACTTGAAGGGGTGTTGAATTTTGTCAAATGCTTTCTCAGCATCTAGTAAGATGACCATGTGATTTTTTTCTTTGAGTTTGTTCATATAGTTCAGCAAAGTAGCTGGATATAAAATTAACTCAAACAAATCAGTAGCCTTCCTCTACTCAAAGGACAAACGTGGAGAAAGAAATTGAGGAAAAGATACCCTTCACAATAGTCACAAAAAATATAAAATAACTTGGTGTGACTCTAACTAAGCAAGTGAAGGACCTGTATGACAAAAACTTCAAACCTCTAAAGAAGGAAATCCAGGAAGATCTCAGAAAATGGAAAGGTATCCCATGCTCATGGATTGGAAGGATCAAGAGCCTAATATCCAAGATACACAAAGAACTCAAGTAGCTATACACCAAAGAATCAAACAACCCTGTTGAAAAATGGGGTAAAGAGCTAAACAAATAGTTCTCAATTGAGAAATATCGAATGGCTGAGAAGCATCTAAGGAAGTGCTCAACATCATTAGCCATCAGGGAAATGCAAATCAAAACAACCCTGAGATTCCACCTCACACCAGTCAGATTATCCAAGATCAAAAATTGAGATGACAGTAGATGCTGGTGAGGATGTAGAGAAAGAGGTACACTTCTCCACTGTAGGTGGGGTTGTAAACTGGTACAACCACTTTGTAAACCAGTCTGGTGATTCCTCAAAAAATTGGACATAATACTACCTGAAGATCCAGCTATTCCACTTCTGGGCATATACCCCAGAGATGCTCCAATATACAACAAAGATACATGCACCACAATGTTCATAGTAGCTCTATTTATAATAGCCAGAAGATGGAAAGAAAACAGATGTCTTTCAGTAGATAAATGGATACAAAAATTGTGGTACATTTACACAATGAATTTATAAAATTCTTAAGAAAATGGATGCTTCTAGAGAATATCATCCTGAGTGAGATAGTCTACTCACAAAATTACAGGCATAATATGCAGTCACTGATAATGGGATACTAACCCCAGAAAGCTCTGAACACCCCAGAAACAACTCACAGACTATATGAAAAAAAGAAAAAAAAAACATTATGTTTCATCCTTACACACCAAGAAAACTTTGACTAATTCCAGGTAACATCCTTTCTACATGTACTTTATGCTCATTGTATCTAGTAAGATCTTAATGAACACTATCAAACCTTTAAAAAAAAGCCCAGCACTGGCAAAAACGTATTTGTATACTTTTATGCAATGATGCTTAATATTTGTACATTTATCTTTGTTTTTTTAAAATAAAGTTGGTCAATAAAAACTATTATAAAAATATTTTGTATTTGAACAATGTTCAGACTTAGGCAATATTAAAGAATTAGGTAGTTAACCAGTGCCAAGTGTGACTTGGTCACAATCATTAGTAAGGGAGTGCTGGAGGCCTCTGATAGCACTGTTGTTGGGGATACTCTTGTAATTTGATTAAGTATCATGTTCTAGAAATTCATCATTATTTAAACATCCAGTTCAGTGTCTGATTCCCAAACACATTCCTGCATGCCCATATTCCATTCATAGTTTCCTATAAGGTGAATAGTTCCATGCAACTCCAACCTCAAGTCAGAGACTTCAGCTCTTACTAATTGGTGGCTGCTCACCATCCAGGAAAACAGACCACCCCACCAGCAAAACACAGGCTTAGCCTACCACTCTGCACTCAACATTTTCACATCCATTCCAGGGAGAGTTCACAGTCCTTACATTCTGGCTTTAACAAAAAGTTTGAGAGGTTAGCCTATTTACCATCATTATTCTAGTCAGAGCAAACTCACAAAACTCTCAGCAAAGCACTGACTTCTTAAAAGCCAGCTCATATGGTTCTGCTAACTTATTAATAGAAGTTGGATCTAGTAACAACCTTTATCAAGATCCTTTTCAAGGATAATGATCCTCTCCTATTGGGGCATGTCATTCAATGCTTATACAATGACAACTATCTTCATCTTTAATAGTCTATTCAAATTACTATTTAAAGATACTTACAATATATAATTTATTATATAATGCACATGCATTGTGTATATATACAAATAAACATTCATACACACACATAGACATAAACATATATGCATGCATGTGTATGGGTGTGTATGTGTGTGTGTGTGCATGTGTGTGAAATGATTGTGGAATATATCAGTGATTCCAGTCAGAATTCTGGTTGAATGAACATAATGAGAGAAAATATCTATTCACTGTGTGTTTGGAAAATTGAGGCAAAAAAACTAGAGATAGAAAACAATCCATTACAGAAACCCTGCAGCCAATGTATGAAAAGCACATAATACTGTAAGTCTATACTTTTATACCTTTTTATCGATTTTATGACTTGATGTTTTATTTATAATATTTACTTATCCTATTTTCTCTTCTATAGACTTTATGCTCTCCTTGGTACAATTGAATTCTGTGAAGAACTGCTTGCATACTGTTCAAAATAAAATCACTTCACCAAATGAAATTGGAATTTCCCCAAAGATTGCCTTTTTGCCAAAAGTATTAGGAAGCTGAGAGCATAAACCCAAAGCGAGGGAAAGTGCACAAGTAATTGTTGTAACTAAAACTTGCCTCTGGTTGTAAAACTTTAGCCTTTGTTTTCTGAGCTACTGGAATGTGTAACTACAGGGGCTTGACTTCTAAAAGGATAACTGTATGCATGCACTGATATATAACTTTCTGAAATGTCACCTTTAGGAAACTAGTGAGTGTAAACAATCTATAATGTCAAGTAAATTATATCTGTGAACCAGAATGTTGTGTTCTATGAGTCACTATAAGAAACTGTCTCTAAAGCCTAAAGTGATAGGTTCCAAAAGATGTGTGCTTGGAAGAGGGCTGTCACCTGAGCCATAAGCTCTGAATGTTTCTACTATTTCTACTGCTGGAACTATGCAGTCAGTGACTTTAGAGATTACCCTGTAGTTTTAGGCAAGTTTTATAGGAACAGAGTAGAGAATTCATCCCATATGCAGCCATCAAATCCAGTCACTATTGCTGATGCCGAGAAGTGCTTACTGGCAGGAGCCTGGTATGAACGCCTCCTCAGAGGCTTTGCCAGAGGATGCTTGCAGATACACATTGGAATGAGCATGGGGACACCAATGGAGGAACGAGAGAAAGCACTGAAGGAGATGAAAGTGTTTGCAGCCCCATGGTAAGGACAACAGTATCAGCCAACCGAAGCACCAGAGCTCACAGAGACTAACACACCAACCAGTGAGTAGATATGGAGAGACCCATGGCTCTAGTTGCATATGTAGCAGAGGATGTCATTGTCTGGAATCAATGGGAGACAAAGCCTTTGGTCCATTGAAGGCTCCTTTTCCCAGTGTAGGAGAATACCTAGGCACTGAGGTGAGAGAGGTTGGTTGAGAGTGGGGGCATCATTATGGAAGCAAAGGGAAGGGAAGAGGGATGGAAGTGGTGGGAAAGGTGATAATATTTGAAATGTAAATACATAGAGTATCCAATAAAAATGATAAAAAGGTGAAAAAAATGAACAATAGTAACTGAATTATGATTCAATATAGAAATTTCAGCTAAGAGTTTTCAGAAGTGACTTATTTAACTATTAGAAACCCCTTTGGCAGTGTCATAACAGAGGCAGCCATCAGTGCAAGGGAGGTTAAACTATGTAGTTCTTAATATATCATACAAGTTTTGGTGTGGCAATTATTCTTCACTTAAATTTATTTTCTTATTGTGTGAGTGTGTATGTGTGTGCATGTGTATGTGTGTTTGTATTTGTATATGTATGATCATATGTTTATACCCACATGTAAAAGTGCATACTAGGGCACATGTGCAAAAGTCGGGGAAAAAATGAGGAAGTTGATTTTCTGTTTCTACCATGTAGGACCAGGTTTATCAAGCTGAAGTCACCAGGTTCTCAGCAAGTTCCTTAGTATGCTTAACCATCTCAATCATCCATAATTTATCATTGTTGCTAATTGTAATTCCAGGAAACTGTCTAATTCTTATAAACTCAGTATATATTAGATGTCTCCTTGAAGATGCTATGACTTGATCCTCCTACCTTCTAATTCATGATATTCCTGAGACAATTGCACCTGGCAATCTATTCTATATATTTTTCTACACATTCAGCAAGCTTCCCTTTAAGCAAATACACCCATTGGTGAGATAGCTCAGAATGTGCTCCAGAAAAAGAGAATGTTTGGTTAAACTTGTGTCACTCCCAAAGAAATATCTTTTTAAGTGTTCATTCACAGGCACATCACTAAATACTCCCATTCAAGGCTGCATTGTGGCTGGAAACTAAGGCATGTCTCTCTTTAGAAAAAGGAAAGATCACAAATGTAATTGTTTCACATGAGGATAAAACTACTTTCTTTATTCAATTGTTTTGGTGAGTGAGCAATGCTTGGTTTACTTGCATCACCTTTTCATACTGACATAATCATTTTATTATCACTATTTACAAACAGATAGGTGAGGTCTCATATGTATAGTATAGAAAATGTAATTACTTTAGTAAAAGTAGTAATGCAGATCCTTGTGGTTCATCTAAAATAACACTACTCTGAAACATTTTAAGTTGAGCAGAAAAAGAAAAGCCTATCTCCTCTTTCATCTCCACACTTAGGTATGTAGAACACAGAGTCTGAACACTGGACAGTGTTTGCAATGTTACCTTCTGTGAACAAAATTATGAGAGAATAATGATAAAACTCTGGCTTTCGATTCCTACAGTGAATTTTATCAGGCTGAAGATATCAAAGCCCTCATCTAGTAACAATCACCTCCAAGAAAGCCACCCCCACACTGCCCCACCTAGGGATCTATCCCATATTCAGACACCAAACCCAGACACTTGCTAGAAGAGTTTGCTGACAGGAGCCTGGTGTAGCTGTCCCCTGAGAGGCTCTACTAGAGCCTAACCAATACAGATGCGGATGTATGCAGCCAAACATTGGACTGAGCACAGAGACCTCTGTAAAGGAGTTAGGACAAGAACAGTAGGGACTGAAGGGCTTTGCAACTTTATAAGAACAACAATATCAACCAACCAGAACCACTGAAGCTCCCAGGTACTAAAAAACCAACTGAAGGGTACACATGGGCCGAGCCATGGCTCCAGCCATATTTGTAGCAGAAGACTGCTTTAGCAGGCATCACTGGGAGGGGATAATTTTGATCCTGTGGAGGCTCAATGACCCAGGGCAGGGAAATGGAGGTTGCTGAGACAGAAGGGGGTGGGATAACACCCTCATATAAGCAGGTGGTGAGGGGAGGGGATGGGGGCTCGTAGAAGAAAAACTGGGAAGGAAAGATAATGACTGAAATGTAAATAAATAAAATAAACAAAATAAAAGGATATCATGCATTTTGCAGACAAATGGATGCAAAACAAGAAAATACCCTGAGTGAGGTAACTCAGACTCAAAAGGATATATGTGATATGTACTCACTCATATTTGGATATTAGCAAAAAAGTACAGAATACTTAGGATACAAGCTAAAGAGAGTAAGATGTGCAATAAGCAGAATGGCCCAAGTGAGAAGGTCTCAATCCCACTGAGAAATGAAAAGAAAATAGCTAGGAGAAGAAGGGAGTGGCCCATATGAGAAAGGAGAGGGGAGGGATAAAAGGAGAATGTGATCAGATAAAGGGGATAGAGAAGGCCAGAGGAATAATAGAATGGAAGTAAGCAGGCTTGTGGGGTAAGAAGTGAAGAGACTTTCTAGAAAGTATCAGAGACCCAGGAGGTGAAAGACTTTAATGACACATTGGGGGTGACCTTAGTCGAAATGACCAACACTGGAGAGAGGGAACACCATAAGTTAATTCTATGTCCAATATTCAGACGGTCACATTTTAAAGATTAACTCATTTCTCCAACACCATCCTTCTAATCTCCATTACAAGACTTAAGCTAATAAATACTTTATGAAGGCACCATACTCATATAAAGTTTTGATAATGATTTGATATGAGTAAATTATCTTGAAAAATCATTTCTGAATCCAAAACAAAGAATTCCTTCATATTACAATTTATCAATTTTAGTTTTCAAACCCCCTAAGTACACATGGCTGCTATAACTCTTTGCTTTGTTCCTTGTGAAAATAAACTTAAAGACACACCAATATAATAATTTAACCTTATAGTTATAAGCTCATAATTTTAAGCAAATATCAATCAAATATAGCTTAGATTTCTTCATCATATTTCTATTTAAAATAATATCCACAATTATGCAGATAGAGCACAGACTCAGGCAGCTTTAAGTTACAGTGTATATACTACAGCAAGCTATTTTATTATGGCAAATAAATTAATTAAGACAGTTCATACAGAACACTATATAGGATGTGCTCTCTCTTAAGCAGAATACTTACCACTATTCTCAATGTTTTTATAAAAAAAAATCTGTTATGTTGGTGTTAGGGTATGTGTAAAACATCGAACTCCCAAAGCTTTCTTTATGAAAAATTAAATCTTCTCTATTTATATTTCCAAAGCACAGGTTAACAGATAGACATTGGAAACTGAATGTTGACATCATCACACAAGCATATTTCTGTTTAAAATTGAATCCAGATTTATTCCCATTAAAGAGCTTGAAAAGACCAAAGAAGTGATCAATAAAGCTGGTCATCATCTGTACCATTGCTGTCACCAGCACTCCTGAATCTTGGTACAAAAGAACTGACTGGTCTGGCCACCATTCTAAGGGAGGAACAACAGCAGGAAGGAGTCAACTCTGAAGCATCATACTCTGAAGCTGACTGTTATTTAGGAAGAGAATGCCAAGTTAATGCAATACAGAGTGAATCTAAGTGTGGACACAAGTCAGAAGACCCTGTCACACATAGTCACAAGTGACAAATGATAAAAAGATCCAGGCACACCTTTGGCCACATGTGCGGCATATGTTAGAAAGATGACTACCCTGATACCTTTCTTCAGAAACACAGTTTAAGAAGTTTTACCAGGGGAGACCTGACCTCTCCTTTTATTTTTCAAAGCCAAGCCATAGCAGGAAAGCACAATGTTGACCATAGCTTTGTTTTTTAATCACATATTTTATTACATTCATTTTTGCTCATATGTAACATATATGCTTTTATATTTAAAGTGTAAAAACATTTCTAGTGGGTTTAAGTAGGCATTATGAAATCAAACAACTAAAACTCATAATTTAGGGACTAAAGTGTTTTCATGCCAAAGTTATATGTCATGATTCTTGTATTAAAATAGGGTTAGTCTCTCTGATGGTCAATATTCCTTGCCAATATATACAAATTATTAAATGTTTTATGGGTTAGTAAACAACAGATCTGGATGCCACTATATGGGCTTTCTATAAACAATTGGCTCTTGAGAGGATTGCAGATACATGGGTTAATCTTATAATAGCCCTAGTATATTAGGATTTAAAAGTAGGAAGTTAGTGTAGCTAAGGGAAGTTGGTTATTAAGAGAAAGTTGGGTATGCCTTGGCCTCCTGTTCTGTATTCCACCTGTTCTGCTTGTTTTTCATTATGGCATAAAGAAATATCTTCACCGCATACATTCTCAGGGTGTTCTCTGTCCACAGTAGCCTAGGAAACATACAGGCAAATGGACAGAAACCAAACCCTGTCAAATGAGAAAATAAATCAATAAACTCCCTCCTTTAAGTTATTAAAAGGTATTTGGTATCAGGTCCCCAAAATACTCTATTTAGCTTTTAGTGTGGGAGACACTAAACTCCTTAGGTTAAGAACAATTCTTTTAGCTTTCAGAGGTTTGCTACATTTCTAATAGACTTAGAAGAATTCAATGCATGCTATCCAACCTCTAAAAGAATTGCCAAAATGCTTTTAAAAATCTGTACACATATCTCTATTCTTTAAATAAACTTGTAAGAAAAAAAAGAATTAATGTATAACATATTATGCTTACAACCCTTCTACATTTGCCATATTTGAAGATCTTACAGAAGAATCAAGTCTTTTCTATGTAAAACACATGAACCACAGGGTAGTTATGAATACAAGTCTATAGAAAACCAAAAGTTTACTTAAGTATTATAAGGCTTTCAGTGTAATGTGCCTGAGGAATTCTCTAGTATAAATATTATTTGACATTTTTCTGCAATGTCAAAATGTTAGACACTCTTGCCATATCTTCTAAACATAGCAAAATGAAAGCTGAGGTCAAAACTAAATATCTATACTTAATTAAGTACAAATTTAAAATAAATTTGCTCATTCCCTTTACATACTGGTTGTCATATTTTGGTTGGGGTAGCAAGTAAATTTTGATACTTTAAATAGGAAGACCTTCTGTATTTTCAACAAAGGAGAAAGTAGATAAAATGAGGTATGATATGACCACACGGATTACATAAAAGTTGGTGGCATATAATAGGACAACATTATTTTGAACCTGATGTATCTAAGTTAAATTAATTGGTAAAAATTAGACTGAGGAAATGTTGACAGGGTTGATGTGCAACACACTCTTTGTATTCTTGGTTCTTTTTCCATGAAAATGACATTTCTGCTGCTCTAAAGCAAGCCAGGCCCTCAGTGAGCTATCAAATCAGACATATAGTATTACCTAAGGAAATGAGATGCTTGTGACATCTTTGTCTTTCCAAGTAATAAGGGGATGATTTTAATTTCTGAGCTCATTAAAATATACTTAGTCATTTTAGGTATTCTATTAGATGATCCGCAGCATATGACAGACTGGAGGAATTTGTCTTGGGAAAATGGGAGGGATTCACTTTTTTCTTCTTGAGCTAATTTTTAAAATGCTGCCCTGGATAGTTAGTACCCTAGTCTCTACAGGTGTTTCTTAAATTTCATTCTGTGAGTACAGAAATCCAATAGAGCATAGATCACTGTAGATACAAGAACTTAAGATGTATTACAGAAAGACAGGAGCCTTCAGTATCCACTTCTCCTGACCACTGTGTTTAGAACACACTGCTATGCACACACCTATAATTCCAATGATCCCAACCTAACTGTGCCTCCCATACAATTCAGCACCAAGCAATTGTATTAAACTTCTTAGTTTATCAAAGACAAACAAACAACTACAGAAGATGCTTCACAGAAATAATTTGTTCATATTTGGCTTTCATAACTATGCACAAATGTACTTAGCTCTGACTTTAATATATCAGAATCAGATGCCATTTCCTACAACCCTGGAATTTGAGAAGATCTTGGAGTTGTTGCTATAAAGTTTTGGGGAATGATAGCATTTCCTAGAAGATTCGTTTTAACTTGGAAATTTCTGTCTTGTCTATCACCCCAATATATATTTCATGCAAACTCCTGTCTAAGTATAGAGACAGAAGGATAATTAACAAAGTTTGTGACTTGAACATTGAAAAGTCAGACCAAATTGTGAGAAATAACATTGCAAAGTTACAATAATAAAAAATCTGTTAGGGAGTGAATATTTCTTATGTTATAATTTTGAGTAACTCACTGAGATTGGTACTACATAAAATACTCAAAACACTAAAGTAGCTTGGGGTCACAGTACTCATAGGAATGGAGGGCAGGTGAGGGTAGTAATATGAAGAAATGGATTATAAAGTCACTGTTTATCCTGTGAACTATCTCTACAGCAGGTAAGTCAAAGTCGTGAACACTACTAGTTTTTACTAATGTGTTTTCATATATCCTTGTTCCAAGCAATTGCAGGAAGAATGGGAGACAGTCCAGGCATAGTTGGAAAATGTTATCCAATCAATCATTGCTTTCAAGAGAAAAATGTAATTCTTAGGAACTGTCTGAATCTCACAATCACTGGGATAGAATCTTGTATGGGTTTGCTGCTCTTACCACTTTTATAGAGTTTATTTTTCTTCTAATTGTTGTAGATACCAGCTTAAAAGGTTGAAATATGGTATCTGGCTTTATACAGGTTTATTTTTTCAAAGTTCCCAGTGACCTTTATCATCTGTGCTCATAGCACCTGCAGAAGAGGAGACATTATTCTCACTTAACAGCTGACAAAACAGCCACAGAAGGTGAAATGACTCTCTCAGATGATGTTTCTTTACATTCTTGTTAGCAGTGACCTTACTCTATGGAATTCTTGAAGGCACAAGTGCTTGTTAGGGAAAAGACATGTTCAAATTGTTGCAAGCTCCCCTAATATAAGGCTATAGGCTATTACTTTAGCCAAATCAAACAAGTTACCAACTACATCATTGGTTCTACTATATATTGTGAAATATATAAAGAGAGGATAGTGCTTGTCTGTATTTAAGCTTTTGATGAGCTGATATTATTTGTCTGTGCTTTAAAATTATTGTTAAATAAGATATTATTTTATATCTCTAACCTTCTTTTACCCCAAAAGAAAGAAATTATCTTTATTGTAATGAAATTCTATTTATCATAGCAAATCAAAGGATGTTATTGTCAGATTCCACGATGAAGAGAGTAGCAACTGGAAATGAGCCATATTTCTCTTCTACTAAATCACATAAAACTCACACACTAATTCATTAATTATTATATGTGAAAATATTTATGAACTAAATCATTTGTAGTTGTTCCAAGGTGCTATCTCTCTGAATTCTCCAGAAAGTCATCTTGTGCACACTATATGCCAGTTCTATATAATACATTCCTAACTTTCACTCAGTTCTAAAATTGAGTGGGACAAACAAACAAACAAACAAAAACAGAGAGATGGCTGGGAGTCAGGGATGGCTCTGTTAGTTAAGGGTTTCAGTTGCAAGCATGAGGCACTGGGCTAAGTCTCCCAAGACCCACACTAAAAGTCAAAAGCCAGGAATCCAGGGAGATAACGGAGTTTGTAGCAAGCAGAATGGTAGAAACTTGTAAATGTGAATCATCGCAACACACTTGCTTAAACAATAACAATATAAAAAGTTGGATGTGGTGGTGAGATTTTTCGTGTAATTTCACGCGGCCTCAAAGATTATTCACTGGTTAAGAATAAGAGTGTTTGCTGCTCTTCCCTGAGTATTCATTTTCTGTTCCCATCATCCACAGGGAGGCTCACAACACCCTGTAACTCTAGGATTAAGTGCCCTTTTCAGCCTACAGGAGCACCCACACTCATGGCACACCATGTAAAAACTTGAGTACACCAATATTGTCCTCTAATATTTAAAGACGTGTGCTAAATAGATTTGATGTTGAAATACTTTAGAATATAGACATGTTAGACAGAGATGTCCCCAATAATCACTGAGTATGTAAATGAGCCCTATTCATATTTCTGCAAGCTAAATAAATACTTTGTATTCTTGCAATAAATCTTTATAAAACAACAATTTAGTAAATTATTTACTTCTGTTTTTCTTAAAAACTTAGAAATGATAACTTTTCACAAAGATTTCAAAATTACAAAAGAAAAAACAAAAATGTGGAACCAACATGGAGAAATACCATCATATGAGTAAGCACGTAGTACAAACAGTTGCTGGAAAGGTTTCCATTTGGATCATAATCTTCTATTAAAGATTTCTTTTGGAACATTCGATGAAAATTATATGGAGGCCCGTCCATTAGAAACACATTTAGGACATGGAAAAGAGGATCATCCCAAGTATGAGGTCTGCTTGGTCTGCACAGTGAGGCTCCCTTTCTTTAATGGCAAATAAGTGAATGTATTCTGACCCTTGAGTAGCTCAAGGCAGGTAACAAGAGAAAGTGGATGCATCTCCAAGGAGAATCCATGTAGACAAAGCAAGTGGCGTTATCTAAAGGCAGCTGTTACTATTACTTCTAAGCCTTTCTTGGTTCTGCTGGGCAGAGATTCCAGCATGTTACATTCCAGAGTCTCCTCCACTTTCTCCTCCTCCTCCTCTTTCTCTTCCTCTTCCTCTTCCTCCACATCTTCCTCCTTATCTTCCTTCTTCACTTTTAGAACTGGAACCATCAATCTAAAGCCGCCATGCTCACTGTGAGCTACTACCATAAATTTCTAACTTTGTGGAGAGCTCATACCTACTCAGCATTTTTTTTTTTTTTTTTTGCATAAACCCTGTAGCATGAGACATTTCTTTTAAACTTACCTCTTTATTCCTGGAAGTAAAGTACAAAAAATTCTGGTACTGATAAAAAAAAAGAGAAAAAAAAAAAATAAAAAAATAAAAGAAACTTCCACTTCAATTTTTGTCCTAGGTTTTACAGGTTTAGTGGAGTGACAGGTGGTGACAGGGTTGTTCTGCAGTACTCAAGCTTCTGTTCTTACTGTAGCCTGTTCAGTTAGCTTTAGATTGAAAGTTTACCATATACTGAAAGCACGGTAGGTGTTATGTTCTTGCTAAAAACTTGAGAACCAAACTCCTGGGTAAGATATCAAACCCACTGTAAAAGGAATAAAAGATAACAGAACTAAGATAGGCCTTACATCAATATGCTTTGAGAAATATTCATAAGTAAAGAAAAAAGCACATTTGGAGCTTTGTTTTAAAATTTAAACCTATCAATGACCATTAAAGTAGAATGACATGCGAAAAACAGTTGTTACAAGTCTCCCAGTGAAAACCATCCAAAATATGACTGTCATTAGCTTGAACAGAAATAATTGTTCTTTTGAACAGATAATCTAATAGATGTTTTATGGAGTAAGTTCAACTTTTTAAAGTATATTCTAGACCCGCACCCTATCCACAGAGAGCTGAGCACCCAGAGGAGAGGAAGGAGCACTCTCCCTCCTGAGCCCACATTTTCTCTCCACTGACTATCTGACTGGAGAACTCCAGGAACTCACAGGGTGCAAGGAACTCCGTGAAGACTGAGAATGAACAGTTCCTGCCTTCACTTATGCCCAGAACCAGAGGCAGAGCCACCTGCACATAGCCATCAGGACCCAAGGCCTGACCGCAGAGAGCTGAGAACCCAGAGAAAGCACAGGAGCACTCTTCCCCCCTGAGCACATGGGTGTACACACACATTCTCTCTCTCTCCACTGACTTTTTGGATAGATCTTCAAGAACACTCAAGTTGTAGGTATCATGGTACCACTTGGGTATGTACCCTTCAGTCCTCCATCTGCACTCAGAGCTGGACATGGCCCATCAACATCAGAACTCACAGTCTGCCCATAGACAGGTAAGCAATCAGGACTGATCTTCCTCCAGAGCCCACAGGCCCACAGACACACGGGAGAGTCAAGCTCCAATTAGAGACAACAAGATCAACTAATATCAAATATAAGACGATGGCAAGAGGCAAGTGCAAGAATCTCAGCAACAGAAACCAAACAATTGGCAACATCAGAACCCAACCCTCTCACCACAGCAAGTAGTGAATAACCAAACACACCAAAAAACAAGATTTGAACTTAAAACCATGCCTCATGTTGATGATAGAGGGTTTTGAGAAGCACATGAACAAGTCCCTTTAAGAAAAACAGAAGAACATAGATAAACAAGTACAATTGTTTAGACAAACACAAGTAAACAAAAGAAGGAGTTAAGCAAAACCATCCAAGATATAAAACTGAAATGGAAAAAAATTAGGAAAAAAAAAACACAAAAAGAAAGACAATCCTGGAGATAGAAAACCTAAGAAAGAGGTCAGGAGGCATAGACACAAGCATCACCAACAGAGTATAAGAGATGGAAGAGAGAATCTCAGGGCCAGAAGATAGCATAGAAAGTGTTGACACAAAAGTCAGAGAAAATGTAAAAATTTAAAAGCTCCCAACACAAAACATCCAAGAACTCCTGGACAAAGTGGGGAGACCAAACCTAATAATGATAGGTGTAGAAAAGAGTGAAGACACCCACCTAAAAATCTTAGTAAATATCAACAAAAAATTATAGAAGAAAACTTCCCTGTCCTAAAGAAAGAGATAACCATGCATATACAAGAAGCATTCAGAAATACAAATAAATTGGATCAGGAAGTTAATTCCTCCTGACACATAGTAGACAAAACAACAAATGTTCAAAAAAAAGTTTACTGAAAGCATAAGAGAAAAGGGTCATGTAACTTATAAAAGAAGACTGATCAGAATTATATCAGACTTCTAAACAGAAACTATAAAAGCTAGAAGATCCTGGACAGACATCATAAGACCCTAAGAGAACACAAATGCCAGCCCAGGTTACTATATCCAGCAAAACTCTCAGTAGCTATAGATAAAGAAACCAAGATATTCCAGAACAAGACCAATTTACAAAATATTTGTACACAAATCCAGCACTACAAAGAATAATAGATGGAAATCTCCAATACAAAGAAGGAAACTACACCCTAGAAAAAGCAAGAAAAAAAATCCTCCTTGTAAAAAAGCCAAAAGAAGAAAACCACACAAAAGTAATTCTACCTCTAACAACAAAAATAACAGGAAACAACAATCACTATTTCTTAAAATTTCTTAACATTAATGGTCTCAATTCCTCAATTAAAAACCTTAGGCCACCAGACTGGATATGTAAACAGGATCCAGCATTTTGCTGCATACAGGAAACTTATCTCAGAGACAAAGACAGATAGTACCTAAGAATAAAGGGGTGGGGAAAAAAAACTTTCCAAGCAAGTGGTCCCAGGAAACAAGCTGGAGTAGACATTCTAATATCAAATTAAACAGATTTTCAACCAAAAGTTATCAAAAAAGATAAGAAAGGTCACTTGTTTTTCAAAGGAAAAAAATATCAAGATGAACCCTCAATCTTGAACATCTATGCTCCAAATACAAGGGCACACACATTCATAAAAGAAACCACAATAGAGCTCAAAGCATATATTGCACCACATACAATAATAGTGGGAGAATTCAACACTCCACTCTCATTAATGCACAGAACATGGAAGCAGATACTGAACAGAGACACAGTGGAACTAACAGAAGTTATGAACCAAATATATTTAACAGACATCTATACAATATTTCTTCTTAAAACAAAAGAATATACTGTTTGTTCAGCACCTAACAGCACCTTCTCCAAAACTGACCATATAGTTGGTCACAGAGCAGGCAGCAACAGATACAAAAACATTGAAATAATCCCATACAGTCTATCAAATCATCATGGACTAAGGCTTGTCTTCAATAGCAACAAAAACAATAGGAAAACCACATATACATGGAAGCTGAACAAAAATCTATTCAATAATAATTTGGAAAAGGAAAAAATAAAAAATTAAAAGATTTTTAAAATTTAACTAAAACAAAGGCACGGCATACTGAAACTTATGTGATGCAATGAAAGCAGTGATAATAGGAAAACTCAAATCTCTGAGTGCCTCAAAAAAAGAAACCGCAGAGCACATAGAATAACAGCTTGACATACTGCCTGGAATCTCAAGACCAAAAGGAAGCAGATACACCCAAGAGAAGTAGACTGCAGGGAATAATCAAACTCAGAGATGAAATCAACCAAGTAGATACAAAAAGAACTATACAAAGAATCAACAAAAGCAGGAGCTAGTTCTTTGCTAAAATCAGTAAGATCGATAAACCCTTAGACAGACTAAGCAGAGGGCACAGAAAGAGTATCCAAATTGAAAATATCAGAAACAAAGCAGGAGAAATAACAAAAGAAAATGAAGAAAATCAAGAAGGCATCAGTTCCTACTACAAAAGCATATACTCAACTAACCTAAAAAATCTAGAGAAAATGAACAATTTTCTAGAGAATTACCAGGTACCAAAATTAAATAAGGATCAGATAAGCCCTCTAAACAGCCCTATAACCCCTAAAGAAATAGAAGAAGTTATCAAAACCTGCCAAGCAAAAAGAGCCCAGACCACATGTGTTCAGTGCTAAATTTTAGCAGACCTGCACAGAAGACCTAATACCAATACTATACAAACTATACCACAAAATAGAAAAGAAGGAACACTTCCTTCCCAACTCATTCCTCAAGCCACATTTATGATCATTCCTAAACCACAAAAAACCCTAAAAATGAAAGCACTTCAGACCAATTTCCCTCATTAACATAGATGCAAAAATACTCAATAAAATTTTTGCAAACCAAATTCAAGAATATAAAAAAAAACGATCATTCACCATGATCAAGGCTTTATTTCAGGGATGCCAGGATTGTTAAATATATTTAAATGCATCAATGTAATCAAATATTTAAAAAAACTCAAAAAACCCCACATGATCATTTCTTTAGATGCTGAGAAAGCATTTGAAAAGAATCAACACACCTCCATGTTAAAATCTTGGAAATATCAGGTATTCAAGGACCATACTTATATATAGTAAAAGCAATATACAGAAAACCAGTAGCCAACATCAAACTAAATAATGAGAAACTTGAAGCAAACAAACTAAAACCATGGACTAGGTGAGGCTGCTCAACTTTCCCTACCTACTGAATATAGAACTAGAAGTCCTAGTCAGAGCAATCAGACAGCAAAAACAGGTCAAAGTGATACAAAATGGAAAGGGAGAATTCAAAGTATTATGATTTGCAGATGATGAGACAGTATACTTAAGTGACAAAAAATTCCACCAGAGAACTCTAGCAGCTGATAAACAACTTCAGGAAAGTGGCTGGAAATAAAATTAACTCAGTCATATCAGTAGCCTTCCTCTGCTCAAAGGATAAACAGGCTGAGAAAGAAATTAGAGAACTGACATCCCTCACAATAGTCACAAAGAATAGAAAATACCTTGCTGTGACCCTAAACAATCAAGTGAAGGATCTGTATTACAAGAACTTCAAGTCTCTTGAGAAGGAAATTGAAGAAGATCACAGAAGGTGGAAAGATCTCCCATGCTCATGTATTTCAAGGATCAACCTTAAAAAAAAATAGCCATTTTGCCAAAAGCAATCTACAGATTCAATACAATCCACATCAACATTCCAACTCAATTCTTCACCAAGTTAGGAAAAGCAATTTAAGAATTGATTTGGTATAATAAAAAAAACCCAGGATAACGAAAACTATTCTTAAAAAAAAAAAAAAAAAAAAAAAAAAAAAAAAAAAAAAAAAAACCTTCTGGGGAAATCACTATCCCAGACATCAAGCACTATTACAGATCAATTGTGATAAAAAGTTCATGGTATTAGTAAACAGACAGGAGGTAGATAAATGGAATAGAATTGAAGACCAATGAACCAAAACATTCAATGGAAAATTAAAAGCATCTTTAATAAATGCTGCTGGTTTATCTGGCAGTTCCCATGCAGAAGAATGCAAATAGATTTTTTTTATCTCCTTGTACAAAACTCAAGTCCAAGTGGATCAAAGACCTCCACATAAAACCAGGTATACTGAACTAAAAGAACAAAAAGGGGGAAGAGCTTAGAACACATAGGAATAAAAGAAATTTTCCAGAACAGAACACCAATGGCTTCTGCTCTAAGAGGAAGAAGCTACAAATCGTACCTCATGAAATTTCAAAGCTTCTGTAAGGCTAAGGACATTATCAAAGGATAATCTGGCAACCAACAGATTGAAAAAAGATCTTTTCCAATCCTACATCTGATAGTGGGCTAGTATCCAATATATAGAAAGAACTCAAGAAATTAGGGTTTAGAGAATCAAATAACCCCATTAAAAATAGGGTACAGAACTAAACAAAGAATTCTCAACCGAAAAATATCAAATGGCCAAGAAGTATGTAAAGAAATGTTCAACATCCTTAGTCATTAGGGAAATGTAAATGAAAACATCCCTGAGATTCCACCTCACACCAGTCAGAATGGCTAAGATCAAAAACTCAGGTGACAACAGATGATTGAGAAGATGTGGAGAAAGAGGAACACTCCTCCACTCTTGTAAACTGGTACAACCACATTGAAAATTTGTCTGTCAGTTCCTCTGAAGATTGGACATAGTACTACCTGAGGACCCAGATATACCATTACTGGGTAGATACGGAAAACAGCTCCATATCTAACAAGGACACATATTCAAGCATATTCATAGGAGCCTTATTTATAATAGCTAGAAGCTGGAAAGAACCAAGATGTCCATCAACAGAGGAATGAATACAGAGAATGTGGTACATTCACACAATGGAGTACAAATAAGCTATTAAAAACAATGGCTTCATGAAATTACAAGACAAATGGATGGAACTTGAAGCTATCATCCTGAATGAGGTAACACAGTCACAAAAGAACTTTCATGGTGCACACTCATTGATAAGTAGATACTAGCCCTAAAATCTCAGAATACCCAATAAATGATTTCAGAAATTATGAAGCCTAAAGAGAAGGCCAGAATGCAGATGCCTCAGTCCTTCTTAGAAAGGAGAACACAAACACTCATCAGAGGAAAGAATGGGACAAATAGAGGAGCAGGGATTGGAGAAAAAAATCATTCAGAGACTGCCTCACCTGGGGATTAATCCCATTTGCAGTCACTAAACCCACCCACTATTGTTGATTTCAAGTACGGCTTACTGGCAGGAACCTGATAGGGATGCCTCCTTAGAGGTTCTGATACAGAAGAGGATGCTTGCTGCTAGCCATCAAACTGAACACGGGTACCCCAATCAAGTAGTTAGGGAAAAGACTTCAGGAGCTGAAAGGGTCTGCAACCCCACAGGAAAAACAATATTGTCAACTAACCAAACCTACCACAGCTCCAGGAATCAAAAGCTCAATGAATGTGTTTACTAAAGAGACTCATGGCTCCAGGTACATGTGCAACAGAGGATAGGTTTCTCTAACATCAGTGGGAGGAGAGCTCTTTGGTCCAGCAAAGTAGGGAAATGCAAAGGTGCTGAGGTGAGTGAGAGGGTTGGGAGAAGGAGCAACTTCAAGGAGGCAATGGGAGGGTTAGAGGAGATAGGATTTGGGGGAAGGATATAACATCTAAAATGTAAATGCAGAGGTTATCAAAGAGAAAAGAATGATAGTAAAATAAAGTAACAAAACCAAGCAAATTATAACAGGGCAAAACTATTAAATAAATAAAGTATATTTTAACAAAAAAAAATCCACATTTACAGAAATTCCATAAACCACATCATAAAAAAATCCCTAAGAATTACAAATGTCTTTGAGAGCAGTAGTCAACACAGCACAGCCCTTAAAGGAAAAAAACAAAACAAAACAAATAAACAAAACAAAAAAGTCTATGCTGGTACCTTATGAGACAGAGGCTTAGGATTATTTAACAGTTCTATCTTAACAGCTCTATCGAGAGACCTAGGTTTTCTTCCCAGGAGATCTGGATTTTAGTCTCAGCACCCACATATTAGCTCTATTAATATCTGCTAACTATTTAACGGGGATTCTATGCCCTCTTCTGGCCTCTGAATGCACCAGGCATACACATGGTATACCTACAAACAAAACCCCAATACACATAAAAATAAATATATCTTTTTAAAATTCCATTGTGATTCCTTATGAGTACACTCCCTTTGCTGCACAGAATAATCCTGAAATGTGGTCAACTCTACACTCAGGTTCACAGAGATCACTGGGTCAGAGTTTAGTATTAATGGAACAGCACTAGTGTAGTGTGTGGTAAGTGCTTACATGTCTAAGTCTTATTTTCCTCGAATCCATTGTGAAAATTACTACAGAACCAACTCAAGAGAATTATTGTGTGAACTGAGTAAGACAATTCATAAAAAGTGTTCGGTACATTTCCCGATATTCCATTATTTGTTGGTCTTAAAATTGCTAAAAACATAAAACATCTTGATCTTTGCCATATCAGCATACACATACATACATATTTACTCATAATGTGTAATTGTATCTTCAACTGTGCTAAAGATTTTCTAGTTGATTGCTAAACAATATCCAGTGATACTTTCTTGAAATCCCTTCATTTATCTTGATAATCCAATAAGCTTTCACTTTATTAAGCTTCATGATATATTTTTTTTAAGTTTCCTCAGAGCCCTTGGATGTTTCTGGTCTAAAATAATCTGCACTGTCTATTTCTCCAGTTTCAACAACCAAGATAAGAAAGCCATGGCGGATTCCCCTCCACCTTAGCTGGAAGGATTAAGTGTATTCAAAATAAAGAGATCTCCAACACATTCCAAGCTGTATATTTTAATCCAAACTGGACATTTAGACCATCTACAATTCCCCATCATGGTAATATGACAAAATCTATCCATTAATTGTTGTCACCATGATAACAGGACATAATCTAATGTATTACTCAAGGGTTTTGATTTGGCAAGCAGTTGTTTGAGATTTACGGTCAGTTTTTCAATAGAAATCAAATTATTTTGGTTTGTCAACTTCATTTGACAATCAGTGATTCGGGAGCTATAATGGCTGCTTGTCTTTGAATCAAAAGAAATCTGTCCACCTGCCTAGAGTGCAAAGTATCCAAACTACACATCTGAACTGAGTCAAATGCCATAAAAGTGATTATTTTTGGACTAGAGAGAGGGCTCAGTGGGTAAGTGCACTGGCTGTTCTTGAATATGACCTAAATTCAGTTCTTAGCAATCATCTGGCACCTCACAAGCCTAAGTATCTCCATTCTCAGAGTCTCTGATGTCCTTTTTGCCCCCTCAGGTACTTATGTGGTGCATATATATACATACAAGCAAAACAGTTATATACATAATATAAAAATAAATGTTCTTTAAAGGTTTTGTGGGATTGCTTCTGCTAGTCACTGTTCAAAGTCTGTCATTTTCTTAGTTCATCCATGAAAATCACATTATGTTATATATCATAAGAAATATTCAGCTTCATGATTGAAACTCTGATTGTACTCAGGACAGGATGGCTCAACAAAACAGTGGCCACCCTATAGCATGTGAAACTCCTAAATCTAAACATGGAATGGCTTTTCTCTCAGTATCTTTCTACAAGAACAAAAAGGTAAGAGCCAATTCATAACTTTAGTTATTTGAAATAAGACCTTTAGACAGCAGTTCAATGAACATCCTGATGATAAAGTGCTAAACCAAACATCACAAGGTCATAACTTACCCGTTATTTAAAGACTCAAGAAGATCTCAGAACTTCCCGCTGTGACAAATATTTTCTACTCTGCTATGAATGTTGAGATAAGTACCAGAGCATAAGAGGGAGGATTAATATACTGACAACTTCGCCAGGTGCTCAAATGTTCTCAGCTGTCAAATACTCTAATAGAGCTGAGACTACTAATGTCACCTAGAGTGATCCCAGATCACCAACAGGACCATTACTAAGACATAAGGTAAACCCCTCTATGAAAACCTAGATTTCATTTCTTTTCTGCAGTTGCTGTGTTAACAATGGCACCTGAATTAACATTTTACTCAACCTGCTTTTGGTAGACAGTTATATAATTAAAGACATACAGAATTTATGTGGTTCAACTATCTATAACTAGTAAAGTCATGAATCTTGGAGTCGACCCTGCAACCACTACTTGACTAAAATAACATGATCCCTTGCTACTATAAATATTTCTCATCCAATAAATAGAAGGGAAAATGATTCAATTCCATTATAATCTCAAAAAGAAAAGATAAAATGATAATATTGGACTTGTAGAAAATATATAGCTATGATAATATTACTATGGTTCTGATAGATTCAAGAGAGATTCATTTCTATATTATTTCAAAACTAATTTTGACAATCAGCTTATCAAAAAAAACCCATACTTATAAGAGAAGATTACTAAAATTACCTTATACAATAACTGCCATCATCATAAATTTGGTGTAACTACAGGTTATTTACTCTTTAACATACCACATTCACTGAAAGTACCTTAGCCTTAGTAAATGATTCTTGTATTCCCTTCTGGTTTTTGTTTGGCTGTTCTTCTTTATTATTTTGATTTTTAATAGACTTCTTTCTATTCTATGTGTATATAACAGTAAATCATAGTCTATTCTATAGGCATCCCCATAAAAATAATCTGAGAATGTCTAGCAAAAGACACAAGTGTTCCTTCCCAAACAAAATAGTAAGGTAGAAGACCTTAGTGAAGGAAGGCAAGTTTATTTTGTTGACCTTTTTAAATGTAAAAAAAACAAAAAAACAAACAAAAAAAAACAACAAGCATTTCATTGTCATTGGCCTTTGATAAGTGTATCTGTCTGACACAACACTGCAAAGGGACCTTATCATGGAAGAATTGCCAACATGCAGAAGTGCGTATTTGGAAGAGAAGCAAGGAATCAAGGAGCCCCAGGCTCACTTTTTGATAGTGCATAGTTGTCATGGGAACTAGACTGTTCCTATGACATATAAGCCACTCAGGATCAATATTGGATACTTACCCATTTCCACTATCAGTGGCATCAAACATTTGGTTTCTCTGAGATATATTGGATACAAAATTCTCTTTAGCCATAAATTATATCCAGACTATCCAACCAATGACTTACAGCTTATAAAAGCATGAAAATATTTATTTTTTACGATACCATTTGTATACACGTACAGTAACATAGTTTGTGTTGCTTTTGATACAAAAACAGACATCTAATATAGAGATTAACATACCACAACAAAAATCTATGAGAGTTTATACTTTGTAGTAACCTGAACCTTCAGCCATGAAAGTAGCTCATTCCTCAGGCTACAGGATGATTCAATGGAAAGGCAAAAATTTGCTCTAACAGTTACAGGTGTATGTTAATTATTTCATCTGTATTAACTCTTTCCAAGGCAATTTGATAATAAAAATATTCTACTCAAAATTAAAAATGTATGTAAAGGCAAATATATGCACAGACTAATTCAAAACAAAGAGAAGGTAGGACTAGCTTTAGTTAAGCATGGCAACCCATTCATGTTCATGCTAAAAAAAAAGAAATAGGAATATAGTTTGATTCCTTCATTCTCATGGACATTGAAAGCTCTGTCTTATCAAGAAATAGAAAATAGAAAAACTTGTGAAGTCTTGGTAAACATGAGAAAAGAATTCCTTTTGGGTAAAGCTGTGCCAGTTGGTAATTTGTGAGAGAGTTGCTACAGGATAATGTTTTCTGTGTATTTCTCTGTATATATGAATAATTATGTATAGATGTGAGTATATAACATATGTATGTACAGACTGTTTGTGTGTATATATGTATGTGTATATGATGTATAAATGAACACACACGTATACAATACTAACTTTCCAGCTTCTATTCAGTATGAAAGTCTTATATTTGCTCTGTTCTCCAAACTCCATATTCCAATTAGTGTTCCCATAAAGTTAGACGAATGAACAAACAAACAACATCCTGAGCAACTGAACTCAAGTAAAAATCCATGTGGAAACAAATGAAGGGACATGAACTGGGAAAGAAATTAGCTAGTTATTAGATATATCTCCCTGAAGATGTTTCAATACTAATCTCTTGCCACATGTCTGACAATTTTCATCTAATTAAAGGCGATATACTTCAGAAAAAAACCAAAACAAAAACAAAACAGAAACAAAAATCCTGTTGTCTTTTTTGTAGAGCATGTGATCCCATTGCCACATTTTTCTGCAACTAATGCCATCCAGTCAAACCAAATTTATTAGAAGCCTATTGTTTCCCTGCTTAGTATTTATGTGCAGTAACACAAAATTTTCCAAAAAGAAAGGTATTGAACATGAGGAAGATGAGCTTTGATACATAACCCTTTAAGAGAGTTTACTTTCCACTTCCATCAATCACTGAGGAAAACTCTATCAACAGAATCTCTCAAACTCTTTCTGTGATGATTTTATAAAACATGAACTGACCACCTATTTCATCTCTAAATTTGACATTAGGTTTTCAGAAAATGTATTTCATCTCTAAATTTGAAATTAGGCTTTCAGAAAATGTGACTAAGCCATCAAAAGTATATTCTTTTCCTCAATTTTCCACATATTTCTATAGGCAAATATTTCCATTTGAAATATTTCTATAGGAAAATAAGGGCTCATCTTCTCCCCCCCCCCAAATACAATAGTAAGCATGTACTATTTTATTCTCAGTGTTTTTTATTCTTTCATTGTTTTTTGTTTTCTTCTTCTTCTTCTTCTTCTTCTTCTTCTTCTTCTTCTTCTTCTTCTTCTTCTTCTTCTTCTTCTTCTTTCTTCTTCTTCTTCTTCTTCTTCTTCTTCTTCTTCTTCTTCTTCTTCTTCTTCTTCTTCTTCTTCTTCTTCTTCTTCTCTTCTTCTTCTTCTTCTTCTTTCTTCTTTCTTCTTCTTTTTCTTCTTCTTTCTTCTTTCTTCTTCTTCTTCTTTTTCTATCTTTGTTAAAGGTGAACCTTTTGATTTGTGCCACTTAAGATGTGTGTAGAAAATATTACACTAACTCAGGAATAAATAAATTTTGATGCTTTGGACTAAAACATGCCAAATGCCCTTTGTTCTCAAACCATGTCAATTTCATGGATTGATCAAAGTCTTAAGTGCACATTTCTCCATCATCTGAGACCTATTTTTCATAGTGATAAATATTTTACTGGAATTCTCGGGCTATTAGGGTACACATATGGTATAAGCATGGTCAATAAGTACTTTCTGTTTAACTCCCATAAGACCCCTGGAGAAAAATCTAGGTATTTACTGAAATGGACAAATAAATAAGATCAATGAGTGTTCTCCCTTCTCCTTTCTGTATTATATCTTCTCCCTGGTTCTCACAAGGGAAGCGATAAGTGCCAATTCCAAGTGTACCAGCTGCTTGTTTTATACACAGCCATATTTGAAAGGGAGATACCAATAAGCATGCCAAACTGGAAGAAAAAAGGCCCACAAGGCCTCAACACTACACAAAGAAATGTAGGCCACTGAAGAGAGTAGAGAATGAGAGAGATGGTGTTTTTCCCTGGGGAAGTGTACAGCAATTGTTTGTTTTGTGCCAAATGGTCCACCCAGAAAATATATATACAATACCATTTTATGGATAAAGAGGTAATATTTTGAAATATATATATATATACTTATATGAAATTGTTATCATATGCCAGATATATATACTCATATACATATTCACATAAAGAAATAATAAGTAAAAATGAGAACATAAAGCTGAAACTATGGAGAGTTAAGAAGACTAAACAGGACATAGGAAAGGGAATTTTTAATTCATTATTTTTAATTTTAATAAAATTCTTAATGATTTTTCTGACAATATATTTTTCCATTATCTATTTTATTATGATGTATATTACAACACCATGAGAAAAAGCAGTAGTCTAATAATAGCCAGTTATCTGCCGTATAGTGGAACTATACATTTAATTTAAATCTCATTGAGAAAAAAATAGAGCTCAGTGATAAAAAAAAGATAGTTACCAAAAACTTATTTTTCAGTTGTGGCTAGAGCAATGCCTGAAGTTAGTGAAACCCTTGGGCATTCCAGGTATATGATTTAATATATTTTCGTTTTCTCTGAGGTAGGTTAGATTGGGTTTTTGACACTTGAAACTAAAAGGAAAGGTCTAGCAGCTGTAATGAAATATATGCAGTGCTGAGAACTATGAAATCTGCAGCATCAATTAAAATAACAAGGTTTATGAGAAAAATAGGATTGAGGGCAAAACATCTCAAATCTGTACAACTGCTAGACGTTGTTTTACTCACTAGAGAAAGCAATCCTAATATTATTTTGGCTTAACAGAAAAGATGTATTCTGAACATAAATAAGCAGCAGACTACAGAACAGGTCCGCAGCAATGTTTATGATCAGAAGTGGTTCTTGAAGGTGGTGCTAGACCATACAGTGTGGACATCTAGGGTAATAGGAAAAACAGAAAAAACTGCTATTGCCAGCTGGAGTAAATAAACATTGTGTTTAACTAATACCTGATGACAGAGTACCATAGTAGGGTGAAATAAAGCATGGGTGAATGTGACACTCACATTGTGGTGACACATTTGACATCTTTATGGGGAATTCTCACAGACAAAGCATGAACTCTACCAGAGAAATATCTTCATTTTTCTTTTTTCAACCTCTGTTCAACTTATCTGCGGGAGATGAAAAGGTAGCACATGAAACATTTAGTTTAACCATTAGTTACCTCTAAGTGCTTTTTAAAGATGCCTGAGTGTGTTTTCTCACTCTGTGCAAATGCCCAGTCTGAGAATATTTGTCAGAGATACTTCGCTTCAGCATCACAGTTGTAGAGACTTTAAGTACCATGAGTAATATGAAAAGAATGCCTATTTCTTATAATAACTGTATCTTAAGACAGCAATTGTGCTGAATAGTTGGCTGGGGTATAGGCTGAATACGTTTTTATTGGAAGATAATATATACAGAAAATATTTATTTGCTCAATATTATATTTCAGCTGAACAGTGAATGTACTTTGAGGTGATCCAGTTCTACAAGTTAAGAGATCATGGAACTCATGGGTCCTTTCTTCTCTAATTGACTTTTGCCTTATACCTCGAACAAATATTACTTATTTTCCATGATAATTACTGTCATTCATAGCCTTACAACTTTAGTTTGGCTAGTGGACTTTAACTATGAGTAATATATGATCTCCATTGTAATCCATGTGGCCCTGTTCCTGGTCTTTCTATTTCTAGTGATTGACAGGCAACATTTAGGGTCACACATTGCAGATAATTTCCTAAATAATTGTGACTATTAGGTTGCCACTCTGAATGCCAACAAGTCATTGTTGTTCTATGTGAAATATAATTTAAGAGTCCTCTGTTGTAAGCTAATGATTTCTAGAATTGTCTACTATAGAAGCTTGGGCTGCCTTAGATTACATAGAAGACTACAATAGAGCATTTACATTTATCTTTACCCCGCTACCTTTAGGTTATTCAGAAATCAAATATAGCAAGAAGTAATATGGAATTCAACAACCATAACAAGAATTTCCCTATGTGACAACTATCTTCATTTCTGAGCACGTGCTTCAGATAAGATCCTTTTTGTTTCCAGAAACTTGAGCTTACTGAACTCATTTTAAATAAAAAAAGGATTATGGGGTAAATAAGTTTTATTGAATTCAGAAAGATCATGAGCTTTGTACAAAGACATAAGGACCTGTCAGCAACAGTTAAATCTAGACGATTTTGAATAGTAATTTTTTTCCTGCATCAGCTATGTCCTCATATCTTCTCTCCTCTTTTCAATCAACTAACTTCATATGCTCTTCAAGCTCATGTTCCACTGTGGCCACGAATCCAACAAAAACAGTCATTATCATGAAATAACATGTTCTGAGTTCAAGTTCAGGACAGCATGAGTGAGTTGGATGGGACTAACATAATTAAGGCATTCTCTGATTCTGTGGATTCTGTGGACCCTGAAATACCAATTGTTAATTTTGTCTAGTACCCTAGAATTAGAGATAAGTTCTCCTTTAGACCAATTGCTCTTGGCTAAAGACAGCTTGGTAACATGGCCCACACCCTTGTGTTAGAAATTATCTGCATCAGAAGCAACTAACTAAGCCTCAGTGCCAGGCAGGAGCAGTATTCATTCAAATTGTTAGACAAGGGAAACAAAACAATATGTTATGATGTCATTGACCCCAGTTGCCTCTTTAAAGATGATTGTTAAGTTATTATTGCTGACACACTGCACACTTCAGACACAGGCCTCAGATTAACATTTTATCTAAGCTTAAAGCTCCCTTCTATTGGTATCATTTCCATTGTCCTAAAAGTACTATGAAAGCAGTCAGTAAAGATATGTAATCAATACCTCTCTCTAGCTTGATGCCTATAAGTCAGAACAATGATAAGCTTTGCAGGATATCATTAAAGGGAAATTGTGACACTGATATTTGGGTAGTGAAAGATATCTAATCGGATATAAGACCTATTCAATAGGTGAGAAATCATGCAGGGCTCTAGAAACCTAGACAACAAGCTTGGGTTATTGAGAACATGGATATTAAAAGTGAACCTACTACTACCACTGTGCTAGACCAGTGTAATTCCTGAATGCCTCCAAAATTATTCTCACATTCATAGATGAAGGTATCAGTCATTCTTCACTTAAAATCTCCTATTTCCAGCAAATACAGATCAATATAGAAAATCACAACTGATTATAATATAAAGAACAGTGGGTTGTGGAGAGAGACAAGTTTAAACTGATATACATATACATATACGTATACATATACATCATATACATATATATCATATACATATACACAAATACATACACATACACATACTACACATACACACACACACACACACACACACACACACACACACACACACACACACACACATATATATATATATATATATATATATATATATATATATATATATACATATAAAACATAAAACTCAGGGACTATTGAAAAGAGAAAGAAAAATTCTGTAGGAGCTAGAGAACCATCAAGCCTCTAAAAGAATTAAGTACTGACAAAAATATATTCATACAGTGTTATGCCAAAATGCCTTTAAAAATCTCTATATGTATCCCTCTTTTTTTAAAATAAAGTTGTAAGAGAGAAAAAAAAAAACAATAAAGGGAAGATATATTTTTGAAGTGTCATTGATATAAATCAGCATAGTACACTGGTTTTCCAGTGGATCTCCAAAACAGCAATGTAGAATCCCTATTTATTTCAACAAGAGATATTTTTGCAAATGTATAGTGATGTCATTGCTCTAATAAAATTATTTTACTGTGAAGAAAAATTGCTAGCAGATGCTTTGTGAAATTTAATCACTTACTCATAATCAATGATCCAAATCACTACAAAATTGAAGATCTATGACAGATGTCTATTTATAATTGTTATATGGGCTACCTCCTTTTTTGAATAAATTAGCCTTTAATAGTTTATGTGTGAGCAGAGAGAAATTCTAATATCAACAGAAACTCAGAATTGTTCATTGTTGATACCAGGTTACGCTGTTGTTTGATATTTTATCTGGATGAAAGTTTGTCAAAGTCCCTGAATCTAGAAATACAAGTGGAGATATCTGATAAGAGGGACCTTGCTTTATTTCTTGTGTTCCTTATATTTGTTTAATATTGGACATATATCTGGTATTGCATTAATTTTTTAACTTTCTTATAATAATAAGACTCATACTTTAGATTTGATTTTTGTTTCTTCTTTTATTTGCAGAAGGGCTAAACCAAGTTCAAGTTTAATTACCACCAACATTCTCTTAGGTGATAGAATGTTGCCATTAAGTTTTTGGCACAAATACAAGTTGTTTAAGCTCCAGGTTATTCCTTGCTGTGCACCTCCATAATAATTCTACTTTACGACCTAATCACTAGATGGTTGAACTTATATTTATATTCATCTTATATGACACCCATACAGGATTTTACTACAGATGTGTCAGTGTCTTCAATTCACACCCATCGAACCATCTAAAATTGAAGTTGAAAGTTGTACAATGTATAAACTAGTCCTTTACATCACAGACATAACTTAGGAAAGCAATAAACTAACAACAATCACTTATTTATCCTTATGGTCAAGAGGATAGCTGGAAAGTGATAATTAGTGCTGCATGACATTGTTGGTGAAAGGTGTCTTATAGCATATTTACATAAAATTGACTTCTCTCCATGGGAGAGAAAAAGAATTCAGTAATGAGTGATGGGTATGCAGGTCTATGAAACATTTCTAAAACGTACATGTTTCTGAATTCAAACTTGGCTACTGTGTAGATTTGCTCATACCTGCTTGCATGCACACACACACACACACACACAATTTAAATTTAAGAATAGTTTCTTTAGAATTAACATCATCTCTGTACCACTGTAAATTATTTTTTTAAAAAATGTGTAGGCTGAATCATCATAAAGTGTCCAGGATTTTCATTTCTCATTACTATTATAATTTATCACTCTTACGATTAATTCAGTTAAGAAAGACCAACGTATCAATATTTCCTTCTTCCCAATAACAACTGTTATTACAACCTTAACTTTAAGGTACAATGGAATAATGACATATCATAACCATAAGCACATTTGAAGCTCAGCTGGACATAGAGACATAGTCATCTCTCTTGAATCTCTTAGCATAAGGAAGCAGTGACAATATATTACAGCATACACTTTCTATACAGATTCAATCAAGTCCAAATGTTGTATATCTTAGAGCACAGGGAAGTGTCAAATAATGCTATGTACCATTTTCATTACTCTTAGTCATGCTACAACAGCCAAATTTATAACTCCCAGTAACTCTGAAATTATCCAAGAACTAGAAAATTAATGTAATAAGAATGTCTGCATATTATAATATACTTTTATCCAGAACCTTGCTGATACATATCTTCCATCCCAAAATCCTAACATATGAGCTGTTCTTTAGGAAATTCAACACTTGTCATTCTTAAGATGATTGTTAAAAAAATCATAAGACACCTGTATTAACATTACAGTGTGCTCTAAATAAAACTAAAGAGGCATTAAATTGTATGCACTTTGGAATTCAAGGCTTATATATCATATAAATCCATCACCCAATAAGGTGTAAGGTAATAAGCCCTATCAAAAGGATTGAAGGAACTCATGTGAGGTGGAAAAATTGCTTAAGAGATGAGCTGTGATACAGCATACAAATACTGGCATATGCTTGCAAAGCACTGCCTTTATTTTTTCTAGTTTAAAAATATTCCTAGTTACTTCAACATAAGTCTATTATCCATATATAGGTTGAGAAACACATCTAAGTGGTAAAAGAAGTAAGCCTATTATGTTTACTAGATATTATTAATCCAAAAAGATTTGGGTCCACCTACCAAATAAACACTCAAAGCAGACTGGTTTTATGATTCTGGTTTGGTATTATTTCACTACAGGCATCGCTGCTTCTCCAAAAATTCCAATCGTCTATGTAGACTGGTGACATTTGAGGACACAGACTAATACTTGATGAAGGGAGATATGAGGATATAGACAAAAAACAAAAACATTTTTGTCATTATCTTGGCCCTACAGTGACAGCATTTCTGCTTCTAAGCTGTCAGTGAATGCTAGCCCAATCACCCTAACACAGAACAGTGCAGTCAAAGAGTATTGAAAGGCTCTCTCTAATGATTTTTCACCACGGTACAGCAAAGGGAACTTAAGGCTTGGTAGATATTGGGCTCGTTTTTATCAAATTAATGAAAATGATGAAAGGGAACCTGGAAAATAAAAACAAAACTGTTGACCATTATATAAAACCATACAAAGACTAAAAAGAAATGTCTAAGAAGAAAAGACCCACGAAGAAAGTCTGCTTTAAAATACTCTTCCTCTCCCAATATCCCCCCAATTCTAAGTCATCGGAGATTATTGGGATGGAGATAGTAGACTTCACAAAGAATAGTAGCACACTATTTTCTTTTTAAATTGTGGTGTCTTAATCCATCCAGGTATCAGTAATAAATTAACAAAGATTGTGTACATTATAAACAACAGAAATGTATTTGTTCTGACTCTGGAAATTGGTATATTACTTTACCATCAGAGTTGGTGCCTGGTATAAGCAAATTTTATGGTTCATAGGACCTAAGAAAGGGGTTAAGAAGCTGCTGGAAGTGTAGTTCATCACTAAAGCACTTGTCTTGTATACAAGAGAGCTAAGATTTTAACCCAGTTCTACATAAAGAAAGGAAGAAAGAAGCAAACATGAATGTTTCAAAGGAATATAAAGCCTGTTCTGAAGAGCACTACCCTCATGTTGAATGTGTTTCTCAAAGGGTTGCATCACCAATATTATCACTAACTTAAAGGTTGAGTTAGGATTTTAACACATAAAATGGGGGAGGAAACCACATGCAGGCTGACCATAGAAGATAGGAAACGAAATGGATGGAGAAGATTTTAGTTATTGCTTAAAATATGTAGCATCTTCTGTGGAGGATGTACCATTTCCATGATCAACAAAGCTGATAAGATTCAGTAAAAACTTTGAATCTTCTAAGATGTCACTTTTTTTTTAACTTTACAGTGAAGGAACTAAATGGAGTTTTTGTAGAAACTTTTTCAATTAGTAAGAGCCTTCTAAAAACTAGAGAATGGAGTGACTTATTAGAGACAGCAGTTAACACAGATGTCTTTAAACATGGTTCATTATAACAGAATAAAGCTTGTGTTTTGTAACATGTAAAAACAAATCTAAGTGTTGGATAGATAAGCCAGTAGCTAAGGACACATGTTACACATATCTACATCTATATCTATATCTATATCTATATCTATATCTATATCTATATCTATATCTATATCTATATCTATATCTATATCTATATATCTATATCTATATCTATATCTATATCTATCTATATCTATATCTATATCTACATCTATATCCATATCTATTTATAGTCAAAATACTCAAACATATTAAATGGAAAGACACATTTCTAAAATTGTAAAGTAAATTTTAACATTTGTCTTTCTGTGAATTTACTATGTTCTGCTGGAAAACATTTTAAATGTTTTAGTTATGTTTTGAGTGTATTTGTGTTTTGTCTGTATTTATGTCTGTGCACCACATGTATACCTAGTGTCTATAGGGGCCAGAAGAAACTGTTAGTTCACTCGAGGATGAAGATACTGACAGTGGTGAGATGCCATGAGTACTGAAAATTGACCAGTGGTCCTCTAGAAGAACAAGCAGAACTATTAACTAGAGTCCACTCTCTAGCCACTGAAAAACTATATAAACAGAACAAGACAAAATATAAAGACAAGCTTCAACTAAATAAATGACAACTTTGCTAAATATCAAAAAATCACCATTGAATCTTAAACTATAGTGGCCTTAAGATTGTCTGCTTAGCTCACCAAGACTAAATGCTCTCTGTACCTAAACATCTACTGCCAATCAATCCAAAGTAATGAGTTAACACAGAAAAGGTAATTAGTGCATAATTCTTCTTTAAAATAATCAGAATTTTGAAATGCTTATAATAAAATCTATATAATATAATATAATCTACATGTAAATGCTTATAATAAAAATATACAGGTAGACAGTGTTAGATCTTCCAGATTTGGTTTATGAAATTTTGGAGAATTGGCTCATGATCAGCCAATTCGCACAATCTCAAAATGTACATTTCTTCACTTGTATAAAAGAGGTAGATTAATAAATGAAAACATGAAACATACACACAAAGGTTAACTCACTCCAATTCAAATTAAGCCATCAAAATACCTACAAAATATTTACATAGTTCAAAGCAGGAATCCAGATCAGAGACTAATTGAATGTCAGAAAAATAAAAGCCAGTTACTAACTGTTGTGAAATTTTCTAAAATGATAAAATACTTGTCTTTTAATATGTAAATCTAAGTTCAGATTATGTACACTCACATAAAAGCAAAGGATTGTGATATAAACCTATAACTTAGTCAAGAGAACAATCATGATATCAATTAGAAATGAGGAATCCTTTATAAAATAAACTATATAAACAAAGAAATAAATAGACTAGCTATTGGAGGTGACACTCACAAGTATTGCAATTAAATGTCCCTTTTAAATAATATTTTAAATGCTCAAGAACTTCTGTTTTCATAGAAATATGCATGTATTAATTAAAACTGATTTTAATCTATTGATTTGATAGTTTTCCTAAGGCTGAATCATGACAATGCTGAGAGAACCCAGTTTCCACACCAAATAGTCTTGACCTGAACCTACTTAGATTCCTCTTCATGTTTTCATTAATTCTCACTACATAAATAGATGTCTTCTAGAATATTCAAATTAAACTGTGTAATTTTACTGAGAAATGAGCTAAAAAATAAATTGAGAAGCAGTAACATTATCCCTAATACATTATAGCTAACAAGAACGTGTATGAATTATATGGTCAACCTGAGTACTCAGTTAAAATAGTAATATAATATAGGTGTTCAGTTCAAGTTATTGGTGTAAGCAAATTCTGTCCTCTCTTCAAAAGGAAGTGACTTGGCAGTTTGAAGGCTTTATTATGCCAGTGTATAAAAATGTAAGTAAGAATTTAAATAAATTTGGATAGATAGCCTATAAATCTAGTGCTATGATATGCAACAGAAATTGTGCTTGAAGACGTCATATAGAGAGACTAATGGGTAGGTATAATTCAAAAACTTTAACACATTCACATTTACCTCCACGTATTGATGTATTGTTGAGCAGAAACTCAGGGGAGTTACTAGATTAACTTACTTCACAGCTAACATCATGAATGTATTTCTTCCAGTAAGCAGTAGGAAGGAATAACTCTGTTCATAGTCAAGCCATATATATTCCAATTCATTTTGTGTGGGTCTGTGTTTGTGCATGGGTATATGTAAATATGTGTATGTGTGTATGCAAGTGTATGCATGTGTACTTGTATGGATGTATGTGTGCATGTGTGTATGCTTTTCTATGCCTGTGCATGTATTTAAGTTTGTGTGTGTTGGATTACTTTGGACCTGAAGTTAGGAGCTACTCTGGGCTGATCTATGCATGTTCAGAAAACAATTCTTAGGTCCTCTACAAGAGTGAGAGCCTCTAAGTACCATGCTGCATCTCCTGATAAATCTTCTAGTTCTCAACTTCAATGTCCAGGAGAGGAGATGGTTAGACTGGGGGGGGGGGGGGGACATGGTTCAACAATATAATCCTGTATTCAGAAGACAGCTCAGTAAAAAGGAGATGTGACATCAGTTTATTCTCCTTTTGCCGTGCTGAAATCTGTAGACTAACTGACATGAAAATAAACCTGCAACATAAATCATGAAAAACGACACTTTTCTCTAGGTTCAGAATGAAATATGTGACCAAAGCCATAAAATTAAACCCTAAAAGTAAATTTAAACATCACCCAAAGATAATACATTTGTGTTTTATCTAAGGATAGTACATGTCTAAGACAAAAACAGTGATGACAATGATAATGATAATGAGGCATAGATATGATCTATGAATAAATGTGAGGGATAAATATATAGATGATAGATTATAAATAGGTAGATTATAGAAAAATAGGTAGGTAAGTATATAGATGATAGATAGTTAGATAGCTAGATAGCTAGCTAGCTAGCTAGATAGCTAGCTAGATAGATAGATAGATAGCGAGATAGATAGATAGATAGATAGATAGATAGATAGATAGATAGATAGATAGATAGATAGATAGATAGATAGATAGATAGATGATGGATGAAAATATGATAAATAAATTGCTTTTAAAGGATACCAAAATAGTTCATCTAAAACACAGTGGGTTATTAAGAAAAAAACAATCAAAATTGAGTCAAAATGCAGTTTTACACCTACTTGCCCAATATCACGACAAAGAATCACAAAAATAAAACATCTCTTTACTCTGAACCTTTCCTTATAGTGCTCTATAAAGCCAGAAATGTTACAGGGATTTGTAGTCAGACTTGTGTCCTAATAAATTTGCTTTTACATAATTTCCCCATCAATTAGGTCAGGGACTGCTTTTCCTGTGGTCAGTCATTTCTCAATAATGCCTTTCATGGTATACATACACATACACACACAAAGACACACAAGCAAATATTTAATTTGAAATTTCCAAACCAACTCCTTGAGTTGCTTTCCTTCCATATGTTGGTGAGCACTTGGGTTGATACATATGATTATTTTTCTCTTGAATTTTATCTTTTGTTGTTTGTTCATAGTTTTGTTCATAGTTTTTGTGACGATTGTGAAGGGTACCTTTTCCCTAATTTCTTTCTCCACATGTTTGTTTTTTGAGTATAGGAAGGCTACTGATTTGTTTGAGTTGATTTTGTATCCAGACACTTTGCTGAACTTGTTTATCAGCTGTAGGAGTTCTCTGGTGGAGTTTTTGGGGTCACTTAAGTACACTATCATGTCATCGGAATAGAGTGATATTTTTATCTCTTCCTTTCCAATTTGTATCCCCTTGATCTCCTTTTGCTGTCTATTTGCTCCAGCTAGGACTTCCAGTACTATGTTGAATAGGTAGGAGGAGATTGGGCAGCCTTGTCCAGTCCCTGATTTTAGTGGGATTGCTTCAAGTTTCCCACCATTAAGTTTGATGTTGGCTGTTGGTTTGCTGTATATTGCTTTTATTATGTTTAAGTATGGACCTTGGATTCCTGTTTTTTCCAGGACTTTTAACATGAAGGGGTGTTGAATTTTGTCAAATGCTTTCTCAGCATCTAGTGAGATGACCATGTGGTTTTGTTCTTTGAGTTTGTTTATATGGTGGATTACATTGATGGATTTCCTCATATTAAACCATCCCTGCATCCCAGGGATGAAGCCTACTTGGTCATGATGAATGATCGTTTTGATGTGTTCTTGGATTCGGTTTGCAAGGATTTTGTTGAGTATTTTTGCGTCAATGTTTTTAGATTTATAAATATTTAGACCAATATTTTACTTTCATGGATTGGAGATAAAGAAAATGAAGAAGCATTTTAGTTATGTAGGTTTTACAGACAGCTGAAAGTTACATGACATAAGATTAATTTTCTGGTTAATTTATTTGTATACATTCCAAATGTTATCCTGCTTTTTGTTTTTCCCTCTGCAAACACCCATCGCATCCCACCTATGTCTCTTTTACTACTATGAGGCACCCATTTATTCCTGCCTTGCCACATTATCATTAGCCTCCAAAGGAGCAAGGGCCTCCCCTCCCATTGATGACAGATAAAGCAATCCCCTGTTACATAAGTAGCTGGAGTCATGGGTTTATCCATATGTATTTTTTGGTTGGTGGTTTAGTTCATGGGAGCTCTGGGTGGTGAGGTTATTTGATATTGCTATTCTTCCTATGGGGTTGCAATCCCCTTCAGCTCCTTCAGTCTTTCCCCTAACTCTTCCATCTAGGGTCTCCAGGCTCAGTAAGATGGTTGCTTCTGATCATCTGGAACTCTTTGGTCCGGTGCTGCCAAGCCTCTCAGGAGACAGCTATAGTAGGCTCCTATCAGCAAGTGTTTCTTGGCATCAGCTATAGTGTCAGGGCTTGGTGCCTGCAGGTAGTATGGATAGCGGCTTTATTTATCATGGCCAGAAACTAAAAACATCCCAGATGTCCCTCAAGGGAAGAATCGATACAGAAAATGTGGTACATTTACACAAGGGGAAATTACAAAGCTATTAAAATAATGGCTTAATGAAATTCTCAGGCAAATGGATGGAACTAGAAAATATCATCCTGAGTAACATATCCCAGACATGAAAGAACACACGTGGTAAGTATTCACTAAGTGGATATTAGCCCCAAAGATCAGAATAACCATATTAAGACTCACAAACCATATAAAGCTCAAGAAGAAAAGAGACCAATGCAGGAAGGTTTCAATCCTTCTTAGAAGGGGGAACAAAATGATCATGGGAGGCAGAGGGAGAAAAGGACCTGGAATGGAAAGTGGAGGGCGAGGATAAAAAAGGAGTGGTGGGATCGGGTATGGGAAGACACAGGAGAGAAGTGCAGAGGTTAAGGAAATTGAACAGATATATGTAGCAGTGGGGAATGGAAAACTGTGGTACCCACTAGAAAGCACCAGATAACAGGGAAGCAAGAGGTTCCCAGTACCCAACCTGGATAACATTATCCGAAAAGGCCAACAAATGGGTCATAGAAACCCTAGAGCCCACATCCAGGAGATAGGCATGGCCCCAGTTTAGGAATGGGGTCACCCACCCCTCTCAAACGTTTTAACCCAGAATTGTTCTATTCACATGAAATACAGAGACAAAAAATGGAGTAGAGACTGAAGGAAAAGCTGTCCATAGACTGCACTACCTTGGATCTATCTCACCCAAAGACATCAGATCAACTTTTATTAAATCTTCTTCAGCAACAGTTTCCATTCGTAGATCAATGGAATAGAATAGAAGATTCAGAAATGAACCTCACATATATGTTCACCTAATTTTTGACAAAGGAGCTGTAAACATTCAATGGAAAAAGGACAGCCTATTCAACAAATGGTGTTGATCCACCTATGAAAATAGACCCTTTCTTATCTCCTTGTACAAAGCTCAAGAGCAAGTACATCAAAGATCTCCACATTAAACCAGGTACACTGAAACTATTAGATGAGAAAGTAGGAAAAACCTTAGAACACATAGGCACAGGAGAAAATTTCTTGAACAAAACACCAATGGCTTGTGCTCTAAGGTCAAAGATTGACAAATGGGACTTAATGAGATAGAAAAGTTTCTGTAAGGCTAAAGACACTGTCAAGAAAACAAAACAGCAGCCAACAGAGTGGGAAAAGATCTTACCAACCCCACATCAGATAGAGGCCTAATATCCAAGGTATACAAAGAACTCAAGAAGCTAGACACCAGATAATCAAACAACCCTATTAAAAAATGGGGTACAGAGCTAAACAAAAAGTTCTCAATTGAGAAATATCAGATGGTTAAGAAGCATCTAAGGAAGGGTTTGACATCCTTAGACATTAGGGAAATGCAGATCAAAACAACCCTGAGATTCCACCTCACACCAGTCAGATTGGCCAAGATCAAAAATTCAGATGACAGCAAATGCTAGAGAGGATATGGAGAAAGAGGAACACTTCTCCACTGTTGATGGGGTTGTAAACTGGTGCAACCACTCTGGAAATCAGTCTGGCGATTTCTCAGATAATTGGACATAATACTACCTGAAGACCGAGTTATTCCTCTTCTGGGCATATACCTCAGAGAAGCTCCAACATACAACAAAGATACATGCACCACAATGTTCATAGCAGCCTTATTTATAATAGCCAGAAGGTGGAAAAAAACCCAGATTCCTTCAGTAGATGAATGGATACAAAAATTGTGTTATATTTACACAATGGAGTACTACTCAGCTATCAGAAACAATGACTTCATGAAATTTTTAAGAAAATGGATGCATCTAGAGAATATTATCTTGAGTGAGGTAACCCAGTCACAAAAGAACAGACATAATATGCAGTCACTGATATTTGAATACTAACCCCAGAAAGCTCTGAACATCCCAGAAACAACTCACAGACTGTGTGAAGGTCAAGAAAAAAAAAAGAAAAGAAAAAACCATTATACTTAATCCTTACACACCAAGAAAACTGCCTAACTCCTGGTTACATCCTGTTTTACATGTACTTTATGCTCATTGTAACTAGTAAGATCTTAATGCACACTATCAAACCTTAAAAAAAAAAGCAAGCACTGACAAAATTGTATTTGTATACTTTTATGCAAAAATGCTTAAAATTTGTGCATTTACTTTGTTTTTTAAAATAAAGTTGTTCAAAAAATAATAAAATAAAATAAAATAAAACTTAAAAAAATTACAATTAAAAATGCTTATCAAGTAAATCAATTAATTATAAGAAATAAAATATATTACTCTTTAGGAAGACACTAAATCCCTTAACATGCTATAAATGGTTTGCTCACTTGAATATTAATTCAATATATATATATATATATATATATATATATATATATATTCATATATAATATGAATGTATATAATTTATTGATAGTATTAATTATGTTTCATATTCATTTGAGACTTTAAATTTTGGAAAGTGTAGAGCTATTTCATTAAGATTAATAAAAACTACAGATATGGTAAATATTTACCATATTTCATTATTAAATCTTCTTTTTCAATGAAGAGGTTGGTCTAAATATACTGCTCTTTTAAAGTGAAAAGCATGTCACTGAAGTAACAACTCTTCAGGATGAAAACCAATAAACAAAGGTACTCAAATATACTTTAAAAAATAAATAAATAGATAAATAGAAAATGTTGTCTGGCCCCAGAAGCTAAGGTATCTTCCACCCCAATGTCTCTTCAGATGAAATGAATGCTATGCAAAGGGTAAAAGAGAAACAAAGGGGCATGCAGACTCCGAAGAGACTTTATCCTTTTGTTCTCTGCTTTGTGTGACTTTCCCCACAGAGATATAAACAAATGTTTTCACTCCAAGGGCAGAAGAAAGAACTGATTTATTCCACCCATGTCCGGGTTTGGGAGCCAATGTTTGAACTGCACAACTGGCAAGGAGTGAGTGAATGGTTACTTGTAGGAGCATAGTTAAAACAAAGCAGCTTGTATCACTCAAATTCTCACCACCAACATAGGAAGCGACTCATGAAGCTGCATCCCTGTCATTTCCTGAGAATTTTCAACCACCTTCAGCAAAGATTCTCCCCTTCCCAATAATTATTTCAGACCTTTTTCAGGTTGAGGAAAGCAATTCTGAAGCCAGCCATTTTCTGCACTCCCTGGATATTAGTTAGTTTTGTGTCCCTCCTGAGTATTCCTTCCCTAAAAGTGATAATATTTCAATTTGAGGGAAAAATACTACATGACAGCTGGACATAATCCAGGTCAACTACTATTTTCACTTATTTGTCAGTGTCAGAGGCTGTGGTAATTACCTTTCCTAATGAGGGAAAAGCCCAGGATTTTTCATAACGAATGTTCATAAAAATCAGAAAGATGGAGGCCTTGATTAGGTAATTACTCAACTGCAAAAACCTGTGATTCTTAACTTTGATTTAAAGTGAGGATCTGAAATCTATAAGCAAATATACACATGTACACAAGTATATATTAAACACAATACAATACATATTTTCATAAATTAAAATAATGAGACCAAATTAAGTTTTGTTCCTTTTATCTATATGCAGTTGAATTTATACAATGAGAACAGATTCAACCAAATTGCGATCTGATTTCAAGACAACTGAAACCTTTCCTCTGGTATCTAATTGGTATTGATCAAACACCAAGAAAAAAGCATGAGGCATTTATAAGGTAAATCATCCTACTAAAGTGAGATTGTGATAGTGACCCTGGTACCTGCATCCCAAGTGTTGTCAGTGGAGCACACTGCACAGAACTGGTCATGGTATTGTTCCTATAAAAACCCTCAGATAGTTTGTGGAAATAGTGTCTTGTTGTTAACCTCTCTCTGTGTGTGCACAAATCTAGTTTAACTTGCCTCTTACATTTTCACCACTATTCGAAATAAGTCATGAATTGATATATTTAGGTGTATGAGAAATGCTTAGTGTCCTAGACATGTCATAGTCCTGAGACTGTTGTAGTGATATAAAACATTAGGATTCAGGGACCAAATGGTGAACAAAAACATTAGTCCTTCCACCTTATGGATATCTCTGGTCCCAGCCTAGACATCTCTGCTCCATGACTATTCTATATGATGTTAGTAGCCAATCGTGCTTTTCCTGCCACAGTGAGGAACTTATAGTAAAGTCATGGTTTCCTACCAATGAGAACTAGTCTCTAAACTGAGAGTTTTTCCTTTACATCTTTCCTTGCAAGACATTGTGTCCCAGTGACAAAACAGGTAACAAGAAAATGTGTCACTTTCTAGTTAATAGTCTCCTTATTTACATTGTATATAAAACATTTTAAGACTGAAAAAAATGGCTGGAAATATAAAAGTACATGTTGCCAAATCTGAGGACCTGAGTTCAACTCCACACTCACAAGATGAAAGAAGACGACTGACGACAGCAAGTTGTCATCTGACTGTCTTACATTTACTGTGGCATGCCCAACCAGCTCAGACTCCATCATCAGACCTGAAACCATAATCATGGCTAAGAACCTATGGCTAAAATTAAAAAACTATAGTTCTACTAAATGAAGAAAGTATTAAATCAACTCCTAATGACTTATAATTATAACGATTGGTAATGCACATCTCAACTCTAGTCATAGGAAGCTTCCACTTGTAGCAGAAGATAGTAACTAACACAAGAGACCCATCCTGACTAAATTACAGAATATAAGAGACCTCAGAATGTTAACCTAAACGGAACATATGTACTGCATTTTGTCTCCTACGTTTCAGGAAGCACTGAAAAAGGGGCATGGCAGAAGGGTGTAAAACTCAGAGATATTGAATGAGAAAAAGTGTCTTGTGAACACAGCAGGGCAGTTGCACCGATGAGCTCACGGTGGTTGTGAGAGCACGCACAGAGCCTCTAGAGGCCCAAGTTGCACTAAAGCACAGCATGGCAAGGGACCTGAGGCATGAAGTTTCACCACGAGTGGAAAAGTTCCTTGCAGTTGTTAGCTGATGATGGAGCTGCTTTGTGTGATCATAGAACCTTTGAGCCACATGACCTAACTACCAACGGCAGATGGCTGGGAATGTGCCATGAAGGTTATACCAAGCACTCATTTGGGCCATTGTCTTCAGTTATTTGATTCAAATAAAAGAAGTTGGGAACTCTGCCATGTCTTTCTAGCTGCTCAAACTGTAAGCTGGAATAAATCATTTTTTTTCTTTAAGCTGCTTCTGTCAAAACTTTTCTCAGAGTAGTGGGAAAAAAATAACATTGTGTCCTGTGAGAAATTCAGAGCAATGTGCAAGAACAAGTATAAAGCATTAAGATCCATTTAAAAACACCCCCTAACTTTCCTTGAGTAACTATGGCAAGTTGCCATGCTCTTTGAGAAATGTCATATTTCCTTTCATTCCAGGTGGGAGAATTTAAGATTTTTTTCTTTTCCTTCATTTTTAAAATCTTTTTGTTCTATGTGTCTATATGTGTGTGTGTGTGTGTGTGTGTGTGTGTGTGTTGCTGCTGAGTACATCAACAATGATGATGTTTTTCTGAGATAAAGTCATACTTTGTAGCCCAACTCATTATATAAAACAGGACGATTTAAAACCATGGCAATCCTGCTTCCTCAGCTTCCTCAGAGATGGAATGACAGATGTGAGCAAGTCATTTGAATTTGAATCTGCTTTTCATTTAGGCAAATGTAGTGGATTCTGAAAGAAAATCTTTAAGGATCCAAATACCAGAATACAAATTATCTTGTACATAGGCAACTGTCTATGAGGTATCAGATTGGCTTATATGAATTTTGGTAATGTGCTATACTGATTGTATGCTATACCAGAAAAAAAAAAGCAACAGCATTGATATATATATATATATATATCAACTTTTAAAATCAAGTATAAATATTTCATGGTCAGGAACAGTCCAACTACAGATCAAAAACATAGTGCTTCTTCCCATATCAACATTCATAGTGATCACAACTCTCTGGGAACATCAAACATTTATATCCAGATGAACTTCTATAACAAAATCAAGAAAAAAACAAATAGGCCTTTGTACCCATTATTAGACAGTCAACAATAGGAAGATAAGAAATGTCTTTCTCAATTCATTTCACCTGGAGAGTTTGTCAACAAATAGTATTTTCTAAAACAATTTGTAAATTGTGGATTAAAGAAGAATAAATTAACAAATAAATATAATTGAGAGCTGAATGAAGAGATAGGAGAAGCTTTGGACTTGAGAGAACATATACAGATTAAGTTTGCTCTGAGAACTAGAATGTGAAACTGCTCAGTCTAGGGAAAACATAGAGAATATATTGTATTGGAAGATGAGATCAATACCCTCACACATTTGCAAAAGGAAAACAGATGCACTGAAGCAAAGGTTCTGAAATGGTGATTAAAGTGAGTTCTTTTAACTGAAAATAGGATCTTTGGAAATTAGTGGAATTTGGCTAATAAAAAGTTATTGTGATCTTCCCCTGCCTTAATTTCAAAGAATTATACTTCTGATAAACTACTCGTACAAAAATTTAAAAATAATACTACATTTGTTTTCTCATTAAAATATATATTCTCTCATAAATAGTATCCCAGTGACTGAAATATTAATATAAAAAGAGTTCCTTTGTCTTTCTGCCTAAAAGACATTCCATTTGCATTTCATGCTGTCCATGTTTATATACATTAAAGACATGGAGCATTTATAGATACATTTTAGGCTTCTGATAAAGGCAGGAACCTGATTGAGATATCTGTAAATACAAATTGAATGACCATCCATTAGCAAGTCTGTGATTGGTTAACTGAATAGATACAAACCATTGATTTCTGAATCAATGCCAGTCTGAACTATGGTCTCAGCAGAATGTTTTCTGAACTATTCCAGTCAATATTTTTATCTGTGCCTTGCTGATGCTATAACTTATCATCCTGTGTTTTGGGATGAAATTGATGTCAGTCATTCTGACAATATTATGACAGCACATATTCCCAAAATGTATTGAGTACTCAGAAAATGGGCTAAAGTAAATAAAACAAGAGTGAAATGTCTGTGTAATGACACTGAACACTGAAGAAGATGGACAGCTGGAGATCTATGACTCTAGTTCCAGATACTACTGAGACTGTGATGAAAGGATCATTTGAGAACCTACATATGTGGTCACATGGTAAGATTTACACACACACACACACACACACACACACACATATACACTCACACACACACACTCATACACAGACACACACACACACACACACACACATTATAGGAAAGCAATAGAGGGAAAGAAGAAAACTAAAAGAAAGGAACAAAGTAGGGGAGTGATGTGAAACAGCAGAAGGATCATGATAGGAGAACATCAATGGCCTTGGTTATAGATGTTCAATCTAATGATGTTTAGGATGGCCAGAGGAGATGGAGGACAGAGGTATGTTCTTTCTTCTGTATGTGAACTCTGTTTTTAACAAGATAAGTTAAGATATGGCTTCTGTTTCTATGTAAAATTATTTCGAAGTGGAAAACATCATAAAGAATATTCTTTGAAATTTTGCACAAGAAGCAATAAAGCTACAAAAATTAAGAATAAAATAAAGCAATTTCACAATCTGTCTCAACTAAATAGTTCACAGCTCTTTAATTTTCAACTCCCAAGTGTGAAGAAAAACCTGAAGCCAAGAACTACTTAAAGATGTAGAAAGAACAGGAGCTGAGGGAGACAGAGACTAAGACCAACTTTGGGGAGTAAAGTGCTTCTCATTATTGTGACCGAGGTATACATTCTTCAGTGCTTTAAATAAGTGTGCTTGCTTCTATGCACACTGGCTAAAGTTGTTGAAAACTTTTTGATGGATCTTTTTTAAAGTATTCCTCTGAAGATCAGATTCCAAGTGGTGATTCAGTGTCTGCATTTCTAGCCCATTGTCCAGTGAGACCTGTACAACTCACAAGAAAATCCTTTTACATAACAGTGAACTAGATTCATTCTTGGGACCCTAGGTAAGAGAACTAGGCAATAATATAAGGAATGTATAGAGACAGAAATCATGAATCGAAAATACTGTGATAGACCACCACATTTTCTGTTGCAAGGAATATTGAAAAAGTCATTAGTCACTCAAAAGTCATCAGAGCATGTAGAAGGATAATGGCTAAGACGTATTTAAGGTTCCTTACAAAATAAAAAAAAAATGATTATTTGACAACATCAAATAACATATTTGGACTATCACCCTGGGTGAAATCTACTGCAGTAGTGAGAAAACAACAGGTGTTGGTAGAGAAAATCCCCTAATGAAAGAAACACCAGTTATCCTTCAACTATATGCAACTTGAATGGTTGTGAGAGATCAGCAGAAGCAGGAGGATCCCAGAAGCTTACTGCCCAGCTAGTCTAGCCACAATACAAGCCCCCCAGTTTATTGAGAAACATTGTCTCAAAACATGAGTTGATGGGTGATAGAGCAAAATATTCAACATAGACCTTCAGCTTTCATGCAGGGACACACATTTGGATGTATGCCTACACACTCATATGTATACATTACAATAAAATGTACATCCCACAAAAATGATATATCAATATTTTAGGATCTTCTATGGATCCAGACTTTAACTCCCATTCATAAACATTCTGAAGGATTAAATGAAATGTCAAGTAAGCAATCTATACCTTCACTGGAGTCACAACTACAAAGGACAGGTTAGCAATAAAGATCAGAGCCAGCAGAAGAGATTGGGCTCTGTATTATCTAGGATTTCACAAAAGTTTTCTCCCCTTGGAATGCTAGATATTTGTAGGGATGACATTCCATCTAGAACAAATATCAGCTTTAGTGTGAGTGACACTTCCTGGTTGGGAATCCCATTTCTTCCATCTCCTTTTACCAGAGCATGTCCAACATTACTCGTGCAAGTCGAACTCTCTGTGTTGTCATTGTCACAATCAGAATGCTTCCACTACAGACTTATTTGTTAGCGATTGCAGTGCTGTGGCCCCTCATAAGGGAATAAGCTGTCACAAATGCTCAGCCTGAGAAGGCTGCCTTATACCTCAGTATACTTCATTAAAGAAATAAAGACATAAAGAGAATTTCTTCATCTATATAATACCTGTCACAGGTCATAAAAAGAAAAGCCTTCACATTTTCACTTAACACTCAGCCAATCCCCTCTCTGTCATCTGCCTTTCTATATGGTTAGGATTGTGAGCCTCTTATTACAATGTGACAGAGATAAAGAAGTCTTGAGTTTCCTTCCAGGATTAGTTGTGTGTGTGTGTGTGTGTGTGTGTGTGTGTGTGTGTGTGTTTGTTTCTTAAGGAAACCCACAAAATAGGTGGATGCAGTTTTTGATAATTTCAGAAGAGAGTGGCATTTATTATTTTTTTTGTCTTTACAGCTTTTAATTATTTTATCCTACGCACAGAACCAGCATTATTTTATAACACTTTACATTAAGGCCCATGAACTAAGATATCAAAGTGTAACCCTCATTGTTTATACATCTGCATCACAATATCGGTTTTACTTGTGAGCTAACTTGTAGTTTAGCTGTGCAAGCAGCAAATTTACATTCCATTCAGTTTCTTGCATCCAACTATAAAATTTCCACTTATCTGAAGCCCTCCAACAGAGGTTAAAGAAAGTCAGTGTTGAGTCCAAGGATATTCAGCAGAATTACTGTGACTTCATAAGTGAGGAACAACATTCTTAACATACCACAGATAAACAGGCATTTCTGAATATGCATCTGAATTCTTGCCCCCAAGGGAGCATTTGGATAATCACAGCCTTGAGTCTAAGAAGGGGAGGCTGTTCCTGCACCAGAGAAAATTAGAGCTTGAGAAACTTTCCCATGACTTTCCAGAATGTTGCTGCAAAGAATAGAATCCCACTTGAACTGGCAGTATAGAGATTGGAGTAGCCTCGCTAAACTCAAGAACAGTTAGTGAGAAACCACTGAAAAGGAAGGCACCATCCACTGTATTTGTTTTGTTTTGTTTTTCCTTCTTTCCATTCTCACCTCTGCATCCTCAGCATCTCTGCTTTGTCTATTGCAAACATCACCCAGTATGTAAAAGGCAAACAAAAATGGCATTTTAGAAAAGCTACTAGTAGCATATACTAGCTTCTAATAAGAAAGCAGAGAGAGAGATCGATCAGCTGTTCCCTATTCCTCTAGCTCTGACTTCTTAGCATCCTTTAGAGTTCCAAATTACTCTTAGGAAACACTAGTAATTAGGTGGAGTTATCCTCAACAAATAATTCTATCAACATGTCTGATCTGTGCAGTTTCACTGCTCATTATTTTTAAAGGACCCTTCCATCAACAAGTTTGAAAATATGTAACCAATAGGAAGAACTGGATCTTGAGTCTTGTCCAAGCACCCAGGCAGACATCCATAGCCACAAATCTTCCTTACTGCTCTCAGAATGAGCCTCAAAATCTTCTCTAATACTCCAAGCAGTAGAGGATATGAATCCTGAAGCAGCCACCTCCTGTACTCCCAGTGGAAGGAAAAGGACACCAATCCATCCATAAAACCTTCTACCCAAAATGTGTCCTGCCTACACAAAATACAGGAAGAAAGATAGAACAAAGACTGAGAGAATGGCCAACCAATGACTTCCCTAACTTGAGACTCATCCCATGGTCAAGAATCAATCCCGGACACTATTAATGATACTCTGTTACCCTTAAAGACAGGAGCCTAGCATGGGTGTCCTCTGAGAGGCTCCACCAAGCAGCCCATGGAAATAAATGCAGACACACACACAAAGTAGTTTTTAAATGAATAGTAGCCAGAGAAGGGAAGAGCCCCTACTGGAAGGTGCTCAAGATCTACATCTCTGTGAAGATCCAACACACTGGTCTCCATTTACTGCATAGTTTCATTAGAAAACACAACAGTAGTTCAATGTGGTAAGCTTATGAGTTTGGGAGTCTCAGGCATTGAAACACAGGGAAAGGTCTTTAAACTCCAGATCGATAAAAGATCTGAAGAATTCAGTAAGATACAAGTAACTTGACAGCACCACCCAATTTTCCTAACTTGGTGGCTCTAGGGTACATCAGCATCAATTTCATTTGATCTACTTCTCATTATGACACAATGCTTTGGAGATCTAGGCTAGGAGCTCATGTATGCTAGTGTTCTATCACTTAGCTCCTGTTCCAGCCTGAGTCTGAGAACTGATTCCCAGAAGAGGATGAGATTATTAGCTTCTGCTGACATTTATGTTAAAAACTTCTCTGTCTTAAAGGTTAGTACAGATATTAGAATCCATAACAATAACATGACTTGGGTGTGCTATGTCTTACAAAATTTGTCTGCTGGAGGCTTGCTTTGCAGTGTGAGGTCACTGAGTTGACTGAAACTTGAAGGGGTGAAGCAGAGAAGACAGTCATTACTCACATAATGAAGACTCCTTTATGTCTATAGGGAACAGATTAATAAACACAGATAAATCATAAGACCACATGCAAAGTCTGTAAGCTTCTTAATCTACAAATCTCCTTCCCACATCATTCCTGTACTCTGACATAGTAGCTTCCCCATACCTCTAGCAGCAGCTAAATAATTGAGCTCTGTTTTTGCTGGATCTCATCTGATGGTGAAAATATGCTGGTGACTTTTGCCAATGAAAAGAGAGAGGGGATTAAAAAAACCTGCTGCCAATTCACAGGTAAGCAAGGATTTGGAGATAGAAAAGTAACATCCAAATTCTTAGAAGGGTGATCTGTAAGGCTCTGTGAATACCTTTGAGCTTTCCTTCTCAGCTGCTACTGAGTGGAGATCAGGTGACCCAAGTATGATCCAAGAACATTAATAATAATGATAATAATGATGATGATGATGACGATGATGATGATGATGATGATGATTGAATGAATTTTTCTTCACTATCTTACTCAGGCCCCAGCATCTGCTGAGGCTAGAGCAAAGGAGCTGTAGTTGCTATGGATAATCACCCTTTGTCAACAGGAGGCTTCTTCAAGTGTAGAAAAAAATCATTTATTATTCTGAATCCCAATTTAGTGACTGAAGTGTTGTTACTTGTTATCATTCACCAGCAAAGCAAAGTGGCTACTGCTTTAATATGGAAAGCAATTAGAATGCTTCTAAATTAGTATAGCCGAATTGGTGTACTTGATACTTAGAAAGCACTTCCATCCTTATGAGGTCCTGGTTTATTATTTAATAACTAGAAATTTGGAAATCTGCTCCCTGTTCTGAGTAAAATCTCCCCACTGTGGTTTCTTTGATGACTCTCTCCTTCATTTTAGAACATGTTTTTGTCTGATGTGTGGCTGTAATCCAGTAACAGGATTCTTCTTCTGGAAAAATTAAAAATATTTGTACCAAATGCATTTCTCTATTTTTATGGCATTGAGCATATTATCAACTCAGTGTCATATGTAAGAGTTTTTTTGCTCATTGAAAGTGGTATATATAGCATCAGGCAATGCCAACAAAGCATGGGCAAGCACCAGGCTGCAGGCACCATTTGAAATTCTTTAGGCATATGAGCTTACCATCTCTAAGAATTTTAGTCCATTATATAAATGTCAGGAATGACTGTAGTCATATCCATTGGAAACACAGAAAAGCTCATGCTTTACCTATAAGTTATTCACATTTTGGTATCGGGTTTGTAAATGTTATTTGGGCTAATACATGATGCTCATTTTCCTAACTCTTCAGAGAAGTGATTACCATAACAAAATTGCTGCTCACCAGGAGAGAAAATGAAGACTTACACTATTTCCTTATTAAATTGGGAATCCTTTCCATTCATTCAGTAAAATTAAAATGTGTAGATCTTGGTTATAAGATGTCCACTTTAGAGTTCAGCTATCTCTTCACTTAGTTGTAAATGAATGGTGCTGTGCTGTTTTCCCTCTCTTGTCTGATACATGTGATGATTTCAGTGTAAAAGATAGGAAGTTGATCATCACCTGAATTCTACAATCACCCCCTGAAGAGTAAGGGTCCATGATGTCATGATGTCATGGCAAACAGGGAACATTCCACACCCCCAAAACATTATCATTCCACTCCCTGTCAATGTGTGTAGCTGCAAAAACTACAGATTAATTCCATAACAGAGTTCTTTTCTCTCCTGTTATTTCACTTTCTTTCCAACACTACTGCAAAACACTGGCCAAGATTCTACAATCAGCCGTTTTTTATCTCCTCCTTTGAGAAATATTTATCACAGGATTTGTAAGTCATAACTTGACAGCTGCTACAGCACAAGCTATGAAAGAACACTTGGAGGCTAGGAGGTCTAGATTGAGGTCCAAGATTTCTTCTGTCTACTCTCTCTGATCATATACATGTTAAATCACTTCTCTCAGCTCATCTTTGCATTTTTAAAGGAGTTATACAGTTACTAACATGTTGGAAAAGAACAAAAGAGAATGACTGATATATTCCATAATTCTAGGCCTGGTATATATTCAGTATACAGGCATTCAATATACATTGGTAAAACTCAAGCTTAAGCTGCATCTTGTGTCTCCCGGGTGCTAACTGATTAGGTGTGTTGTTCAATACACTAAAAATATGTGGCTTTCAGACATTTCAGATTTTGTCCCAGTCTTTGGCACAAGCTAATTTTACTTGTCTATAGTGTCAAAGGGAGGTAAGTGGCTGCTATCATTTGATAATTCCACAGCTAAAAGGAAATGTTTCACTTAGAGGGGCCTGGACAATGCTTTTAGGGTGGTTCTATTTTGGTAATTCAAGTGAAGATTAAATACTTCAGTAGTTTAATCTAGCCTTTACAAAGTTGGTTAATTTTCAGAATCACTGGGGCAGATTCTGATAAACAAAAAATTTCTACTCTCCTCTAGAAACCTATTAAACTTCTGGTGATAGGGTCAGAAAATCTTTTATTCACCCTCCCCTCTTAAATTGGTTCCCAAATGATTTGGATAATGAGACCCATTTAGAAACAAATGCTCAACTATAGAATGAGATCACTGGAGAAACCTGGTCTAATTTCACCCAGAGGATAATCTTTCCCTTCATCTACCCTTGACAAGTCTATGTCCTCCAGTGTATGAATGTAGGACACACAGGATAGAACAAAGCTTGAATGATCAAATCCATGGTGAAAACTAGGAGCTGCAAGGCCTAACCCTGTAAAGGGTGTGTGCACATGCCTGAGGGAAATGTGGACATTGCTCAGTGCCATTTCAATTAATACTCCTTTGTGCCTATAATGTAAAGCGATTTTTAGATAGTTGAAATCCCAGAAACATAATAAAGTCAGAGATAGATACTATTTGGTTCATGGCATTACTCAATCTTCTAGAATCTCTTGGCTCTGAGTGCCTCTGGTAGCCCACTTTGCCTGAAATTGAATGGTTTCCCAGGTTATCACATGTGGTATGCTGATTGAAAAGTATAATGGCTGAACTCTTGGGTATATCAGTAGAATTTTTACAATACCGAGGACAGAATCTGAAGGGATAGGTTACATGGGAAGAACATCTGCAGATTTATGAATAACTTCAGAGATATTTCACAGAAAGCTATTCTGACAAAGAATCTAGATACAAAAGAGTCCCCAAATAGAGGTGTTTATTATGAAAGAGCTGTAGGTTCTTATGTACATGCCATTGCTTTCAAGTCACGCACAGTAGTACATACTTGGAGTCCCAGCTACTCTGGAAGGTTGAATGAAGTAGGGGTGTGTGTGACTGAAGTTCAAAGAAAGCCCTTTGCCAGGAGACTGAGACTTTCCAAAGGTGTGGATCATACATACACACACACACATACACACACACACACACACACACACACACACACACACAAACACGTGTACACACTTGCTGCTCTTGGTATTTAGCCATTAATAACACAAAGCATGAAAAAGTTGGTCGTCAAACTCTTCATGTTGCATTTTAACATGTCAAAGTCAATTTGCTAATACTGTGACTTGAACAACATTGAAAAATTACAGTTCTAACCTTTACTCATCTCAGTCATTTCCATTGTCTACTTATGCTGTTCTGTGGGTGCTAATTTTCTTGTGTGCTTAATCCTAAAAGAAAGAATTGGAAGATGTTTGGAATGACCCTAGTATTGGGGAACTTGAGAATTATAGACTTTTCAGATTGCTTTAATATTATCATAGATATAATTCTACTAATCATTTCACTTATGAAGCACATGCAATAGTAGTTCTTAACAAGTAATTTAAAACAACTGTCTACTACTTTTATTTGGAAAAAAAGACATAGGAAAATTTATATCAGATTTTGTTTAAAGGCAGAATATTATGGAAGTCAGGCTGGCCTGGAACTTGATCATATTACACTTCTAATCGTTCTGCCTGCGAATCTTCCTCTGAGTTTTGGAATTGTAGATCTGTGCCACCACAACCTCTTTTGTATAAGTCCTAGTAATGTGAGCCTACTGGGAAATCAGACTTTTGGGATTTATGGAAATCTTTCTTCTTTCCTATGAATGTGTCTCTCACCCTCCTGACTGATCTTGGTCTCTAATGCAGCAAAACTTCAGTGAACAGAAAGGAAATTTCCTTCAAGAGAAAAAATTAGAATTCATACTACTAAATACATTCTGTGTCCCCTCAGGCTTGTAATCTACTGTCTCCTTTAATCTTCACATAACCTCTCAAAAACTTTAACATATAGAGTCTGTACTTCTCAAGCCTAGCTAAATAACTCACAGCATACATTCCAGAGAAACTTAAGCCATTTTACACTGAAAGTCATTCTTTCCTGAGGCTACTTAATCAGCCATTCATTGGCTGGTGAAGTATAAATTGCATATTCTGCAGCAAAAGGCTTACATATATTTTCCACAGCCAAGTCATTATTCAAAGTATAAGGGCATATTGTTCCACAAGCTGCCTTGCTGAATTAACTCCCATTGCTGCTGACACCTATGTGAGATGTCCTTTACATATTTTAGGGGATAAGGCACATCACATGTAAAATTCATCTGCTAATTTTTTCCCAGGACACAGACTTATTGATTACCACTTCCCTGAACTGCTAGGATCAATGGTAGGTTAATGGGTAGGACACAGGTCAAAAGACAGTTAATTCTTAGTTGAGTTTCTTTGATCAGATCACTAAATCTTGTCTCTATTTGATTGATATGTTTATCTTCATGATATATTGGAAGGATGCAAAATTATGCTATGCTCTTTGCTAAACAGTAGGGATAGATTCGTAAACAAACTATAGCTAAGACTTAAGGTACATGTGGGACTGAAAAATGTGCCATGTGAAATCACATATTTTTGTTATTTATAAATTACAACACCTTACTGTTAGAACATTAAAGCATAATTAGCACCCAGTATTCGGAAACATAACAACAATAAAGGAAAAGAGCCATAAAGCCAAAGTCCTTAGGGAAATATTATTCCAAAGTTATTTGGATGTTACTGTATTTAAATATGATTATCATTGTGATGGCAGGAAGGGAAGATCCAAATGAGATTAGGGGAAAATTGCATTCTAGGTAACAAATAAATAATCTTTGGTGTGAGAGAACTGGACATGTCGATGACAGATAAAAAAGCAAACAACTTAAAGTATAAAAAGAAAGGAAGCAGAGCTATACCATAACTAGAATTAATTTAATCAGTTCTAACAATCAGATCCTAAAGTTTTCACATTTGTAAGAACAAGACAATTGTATATTTATTAGATACCTCTTTTCGATCTTAAGCATGGTGAGCCAGAGGTAGAGAAGAATAAGAACCAGAGTCAGTGGATGACTTCAAGTAATCAGCATTTTTCACACAGAAGAAGGCTAAGACACATATGAACTCATAGAAACTGTGACATCACATTCTAGATATAAACATGTTCAAGTAACACAAAGTCTCATCATGGAGAAAAGGAAGTGGGCACAAAGTCCCAGCCCTAAGGAGAAACCCTGGATCCTGTGAGGAAATGCTAGGACAAGAAAGTGGGAGTGGGTAAATTGGTGGTTGGAGCACCCTCATAGAAGAATGGGGAGATGGGATAGGGGATTTCTAGAGGGCAAACTGGGAAAGGAGATAGCATTTGAAAGGTAAATAAATAAAATATCCAATAATCATAATCATAATTATAATCATGATAATCATAATAATAATATCTCAGTCCTAGCAAAGATGTTATTTGCAATTAAATGCTGCTGAGAAAGAGATCAGTCTTCCTTTCTTTTTTCTTCCCTCCCTACTTCCTTTCTTCCCTCCCTACTTCCTTCCTTCTTTTCCTTCCTCCTTCCCTCTATCCTTCTTTCCTTCCTTGCTTCCTTCCTTTCTTCATTCCTTCCTTCCTTTCTTTCTTTCTTTCTTTCTTTCTTTCTTTCTTTCTTTCTTTCTTTCTTTCTTTCTTCCTTCCTTCCTTTCTTCCTTCCTTTCTTCATTTCTATTTTCCAGTGGAGTAATACTGGATATATCAATCATACTACAGAGCAGACCTCATAGCCAGATACCCAGTAGTAACTAGCAAACACAAGCTGGATTCCAAATTTTGTTTTGATTATGATTTTGTACATTTATTGTTTGTTTCTTGTACTATTTTATATTTTGATTATTTTTAATTAAGAGAGAACAAAACATAAACCTGATTTGGCAGGGAGGAGGAGGATGATCTGGAAGAAGTTGTAGGAATGTAAATTATATGATAAATTTATTGTATGTATTCTCAATAAATAAAGCAAGGGTATAAATATAATATTTGAAAAAAATATATAAATTGGCATGGAAACCTGAGTCACCAGTTAGGAGCATTGGCATATTCACGCAGAAATTTCAGATTTGATTTCCAGAATCTACATAGCAGCTGACATTCAGATCAAGCTCCAGTTCCATGGGATGTGGCATCTGCTCCTTGCTCCATGGGCGCTTCATGCATGCAGTGTATAGGCATGCATGCAGGTAAACGAAATGTACATATACATTGTTTCTGACAATTTTCTTTATTTTTCATATTATAATTGCACCACTTTCCCCTCCTCTTTCCTGTCCTCCACAACTTTCTCCACATACCTACTTCCTAACTTTCAAATTTATGGCCTCTTTTTCCATTCATTATTACATACATAAGCACATCTACATTTATAACTAGGTAAGTGCAAGCTACTCAGTCTGAAGAATGTTCCATATGTGTATGGTTTTAGGGCTGACCGTTTGGTACTGAAGAGCCAGTTACTGTGGTCTTCATGAGGGTGACAATTTCTCCCACGCTCAGCCTTCCTTAGTTGCTTGTAGTTCTTCATACAGGATTGAAACCTCCTGGACTTTTTTGTATCCAGCCACTTTGCTGAACTTGTTTTTCAGCTGTAGGAGTTCTCCAGTGAAATTTTTGGGGTAACTTAAGTACACTATCATGTCATCTGCAAAGAGTGATGTTTTTACCTCTTCCTTTCCGATTTTTATTCCCTTGATCTCCTTTTGCTGTCTAATTGCTCCAGCCAGGACTTCAAGTACTATGTTGAATAGGTAGGGGGAGAGTGGGCAACCTTGTCGAGTCCCTGATTTTAGTGGGATTGCTTCTAGTTTCCCACCGTTAAGTTTGATGTTGTCTGTTGGTTTGCTGTCTATTGCTTTGATTATGTTTAGGTATGGGCCTTGGATTCCTGTTCTTTCCAGGACTTTTAAAATGAAGGGGTGTTGAATTTTGTCAAATGCTTTCTCAGCATCTAGTGAGATGACCACGTGATTTTGTGCTTTGAGTTTGTTTATATGGTGGATTACATTGATGGATTTGCTTATATTAAACCATCCCTGCATCCCAGGGATGAAGCCTACTTGGTCATGGTGAATGATGGTTTTGATGTGTTCTTGGATTTGGTTTGCAAGGATTTTGTTGAGTATTTTTGTATCAATGTTCATAAGTGAGATTGGTCTGAAGTTCTGTTTCCTTGTAGGGTCTTTGTGTGGTTTAGGAACGAGGGCTATTGTAGCCTCAAAAAATGAGTTGGGTAGTATTCCATCTGATTCTATCTTGTGGAATAGTTTGGAGAGTATTGGTGTTATATCCGCAATAAATGTCTGATAAAATTCTGCACTGAACCTGTCTGGACCTGGGCTTTTTTTGGTTGGGAGGCTTTTGATGACTTCTTCTATTTCTTTAGGTGTTATGGGATTATTTAGATGGTTTACTTGGTCCTGGTTTAACTTTACGATCTTGTATCTGTCTAGGAATTCATCCATTTCCTCCAGATTTTCCAACTTTGTGGAGTATAGGTTTTTGTAGTACGATTTGATGATTTCTTGAATTTCCTCAGTTTCAGTTGTTATGTCCCCACTTTCCTTTCTGATGTTGTTAATTTGTATACTCTCTCTTTGCCCTCTAGTTAGTCTGGCTAGGGGTTTATCAATCATGTTGATTTTCTCAAAGAACCAGCTCTTGGTTTTGTTGATTTTTTTCAATGGTTCTTTTTGTTTCTATTTGGTCTATTTCTGCCTTAATTTTGATTATTTCTTGCCGTCTACTCTTCTTGGGTATATCTGCTTCCTTTTGTTCTAGGGCTTTTAGCTGTGCTGTCAGGTTGCTGATGTAAGCTCTCTCCAGTATCTTTTTGGAAGCACTTAGGGCTATGACTTTTCCTCTCAGTACTGCTTTCATTGCATCCCATAGATTTTGGTATGTTGTGTTTTCGTTTTCATTGAATTCTAGAAAATCTTTAATTTGGTTTTTTATTTCTTATTTGACTCTGCTATTGTTTAACAGAGCATTGTCTAGTTTCCATGTGTATGTGGGCTGTTTGTTGTCTTTGTTGTTGTTAAAGACCAGCCGTGGACCATGGTGATCTGAGAGGATGCATGGAAGTATTTCAATCTTCTTATTTCGATTGAGGCTTGTTCTGTGTCCAATTATGGTGTCAATTTTCGAGAAGGTGCCATGGGGTGCTGAGTAGAAGGTGTATTCTTTTACTTTAGGATGATATGTTCTGTAGATATCTATTAATTCTAGTTTGTTAAAGTCTCTACTAGTTTCTCATGTTTAGCATTTCTAATTTTTCTTTTCATTTCTTTCTTTCTCCCTTTCTTTGCTTCTTTCATTCATTCTTTTCACATTGAGACAGTCCAATTTTATGAAAGATGAACAAATTTGTAGCATCTTTAACTTGTTATATAAATACTATTAACATGGCAAATATCAATATACACGTGGTAAACTGTCAACAAACAATTCTGAAAAAATATTAGAGACAGGAACATTAGATTCTATTATGCTCTCAGAGAAGATGAAAAGTCCAGGGATCTACAGTTTATAACAAAAGATAAAAAGACAGAGACCATGACTGAAGGGGGATAAGTTGGCCTAAAAGCAGCTACTCCAGGCAGCAGATATCCCCAGACAACCATACCTGCACTGGTTCTGTGCAATTGCCTTATAACAAATTCAAGTGTTTGTAATTAAATAACCCACATATCGCAAGAAGTGAATACTTGTAGGTGTTCACTAGTATATTACAGTTACATATAAATACAAACAAAAGCAAAATTCAAAAAAAACCTGAGTGCTTCAAGAAATTACACTGTACAATTAATAAGAAAACTTCAAGAAAAACATAAAATTTAAGAAGATCATCCTGCAGTAGCAAAAGTTAATTTTCTGTCTTGAACCCGAATGTTCACATCGGTGAGACATAGCCATCATGTTACAAGTTTTTAGGCATCAACAAGGGCCCCGTTATCAATATTTACTGGTCACTTTCAGTTGCAATCTTAATGATTATTAATTTATTTCTAGGATTGCATACTTGTTCAGCACATGTTTAGGCAGTCATGTTGCTGAAACATTATGGGCATATTTTTTGATATTGCTAGGATGTACACTCTCATACAAATTCCTTGTTCTTCTGAATCTTACAATCTTTACCCCTCCTCTCTTTCTTCAAATGTTATTTGAGTCGGGAATGCTTTGGATTCGTTAGCACTTGGGTACCACAAGTCTCATAACTTTTGTGAAATAAATAGTGAAGTTATATTTATGAATATGTCTCGTGTTTTAATTTTAAGCAGAATCATTCTCTAAGATATTATTTTCAGTAAGAGCAACACAGAATTAATTCTATTGTTGTTGTTCTTTGGTCCTTGTTTGAAGTCCACTGATAACCAAAAAGGTGGCTACTTTAACATTATTCTCCCAGAGCCAGAGCTTTGAAAACAACTGACTGTGAACCATTTGCTTCTAAATAATAGATGCTAGACAATTTTATGTCAGACATATTAATTATTCATTTGGATGATTTAAATTGATTTCAAATTACACTATATCATTTTCTATTAAGTTTCAAAAGACTGTAAGGAATCCATTAATTCACAAATCATTATCATTAATTTTCATTAGGACACATGGGCACCAAATACACCTCTCCCAATGCCGCTGATTTCCAGGATTCATTTGATCCTATTACTGCAAACATGAGCCAAGTCCTGGCTTCTTTCCTTCATAAGTAGCAGTGGCTTTTGGATCAGACAACTAATCTGTGTATATGGATATTGTTCATGTATTATTGTACTATGCATGCTACTTTAATTTTTTATTGAGGTATAACTGTAATACAATAAAATTCAAAAGTTTCAAATGACCATGGGTCCTATAAGATGACTCAGTAAGTAAAGCACCTTACAGATCCTAACTTAGATCCCTGGAACCCATGAAAATGTGAATACACACACATACTCATTATATACACACAAGCAATAAAATAATTTCACTTTCACCACAGTGTGTGTGTCATAGCTTCATTTAAAATGTATATACCTTTATGTGTTTTTAAACACACATATATCTATATCTCTACATACTTTATATCCAATTTTTATATCTATATTTTATCTCTATCATATATCTTTATCAATATTATTTATATATCTTGTACACATACATACAAATCTATATTAATTTAATAGAATTATGTTTGATCTTAGCAAATATCTCAGTGTCAGGCATAAAATATCTCCTTTTGAGCTTTCCAGGCAAATGCAAGAGATCTCCAAAACAATATAGGCTGCTTCTGTTGTTATCAGTTTCCTCCCAAAGTCTGAAGAAATAGCTTATTGGTAATGAAACCACGTGCTTTGGACACACAGTTGGAGGACTCAAACAGCATTGTCACCTGGTAGCCACCTCCCTGAGGATTGGCTTTCATAGTACTGGAAGGTTATATGCAAGCTGCCTAGGAAGAAGAGTAATTAATGGTCCTACATATGTATAGCAACTAAGAACCATAACAATGACCAAAATGTCAAGATATCCTCATAGTTGCAGTAGTTACACTTACATTTGGCTCCTGGTAACAGATGTTTAACTGGACTGCTCAATAGTGGGACATTTATGCTTGGTATTGTAGCTTGCTAGAACATGGAACCCAAAAGAGAATTCTTCTGTCACTTTTGAGATCAACATAATCTCTAATTGCAATGCCAGGGACCCAAGAGGTTTCCAGGAACCAACAGGGAGGACTTTAGCTAAATACCCAACGAAGGAGAGATAGAACTGGTAGAGACCATATCCAGTAGATAGGCATAGCCTCCAGTGAGGGATGAGGCCACCCACCCACCTCAAAAAAATTAATCCAGAATTTCTCCTGTCAAAAGGAAATGAGGAACAAAGAGTAGGGCAGAAACTGAAGGAAAGGTCACCCAGAGACAGTCACATCTATGGATCTATTTCATCTGCTGACAAATACAGAGATCACTGTACACAGGCCAACATTAGGCTGAGCTCAAGGACCCCAGTGGGGAAGTTAGGGCAAGTACCACAGGAAATGAAGGAGTTTGCAACCTCATAAGAAGAACGATATCAACCAACCAGCTTGTCCAGTGTTCCCATGGACTAAACCAACAACTAAAGAGTATACATGAGCGGCACCATTGGCTCCAGCTGAATATGTATCAGAGGATTGCCTTACCTGGCATCACTGAGAGGGGAGCTCATAAGTAAATGGAGTCATTCTTTCTTTGCAAGAAAGCTTGATTTTCAGAGCAAATGGAACAATTAGACAAACCCAACAATTATCTACGTTGTAATAAATGTCTACAAAGAGTCTAGTGCTATGTATTGCTGGTGCTTTATTCTGGTTAATGTAAGGTGAAGTGTGCACTTAAAACCCATTTTCACATTTACTGGTAGGAAGTAGTTGTTGCATGTTTATATCCTAAAATATTTCAAGACAGGAGTCTGGTGTAGGCAAGTAGTCACCGACCTCAATGAACAGTGGACAGTGGTCATTTAAATGGATGAACATATGTTTCAGAATGTTCTCCACTTCACTGGGCACAGAAAACAACATCAGAAATGTAAAGGCATGTCCACCATTCTACTCAAGTTGACAATTTGTATAAGGGATAAGACAGTCAGAGAGAGAGAGAGAGAGAGAGAGAGAGAGAGAGAGAGAGAGAGAGAGAGAGAGAGGAGAAATAAACACTTAAATCAGATGACATTTATCAGAAAATAAACAAATTATTCAGATCACAGCAGATGCTGGTGAGGATGCGGAGAAAAAGGAACACTTCTCCATTGTTGGTGGGGTTGTAAACTGGTACAACCACTCTAGAAATCAGATTGGCGGTTCCTCAGAAAATTGGACATAGTACTACCTGAAGACCCAGTTATTCCACTTCTGGGCATATACCCCAGAGAAGCTCCAACATACCACAAAGATACATGCAACACAATATTCATAGCAGCCCTATTTATAATAGCCAGAAGCTGGAAAGAACCCAGATGTCCTTCAGTAGATGAATGGATACAAAAATTGTGGTATATTTACACAATGGAGTCAGCTATCAGAAACAATGACTTTATGAAATTCTTATGAAAATAGATGCATCTAGAGAATATCATCTTGTGTGGGGTAACCCAGTCACAAAAGAACAGACATAGTATGCAGTCACTGATAAATGGATACTAACTTCAGAAAGCTCTGAACACCACAGAAACAACTCACAGACTATGTGAAGATCAGCAAAAACAAAGGCCAAAAAGAAAAAAAAAAAAAGAAGAAAAAGAATTATGCTTAATCTTTACACACCAAGAAAACTTTGAATATTTCCAGGTTACATCTTGCTTTACATGTACTTTATGCTCATTGTAACTAGTTAGATTTTAATGAATACTACTAAACCTTTAAAAAATCAAGTACTGACAAAAATGCATTCATATACTTTTATGCAAAAATTTGCTTAGTATCTGTACATTTATATTTATTTTTAAAATAAAGTTGCTTAATTTTAAAAAATGATTGCATGTTTTCCATAAAAGTAAACAAATTATAATTTGGGTGATAAAAATGGAAGGATTTTACTGAGCTAATTTAATAAATTTTAAGTCTAAAATAATGGAAAAAAATTTAGGGATCCAGTTGGAAAACAATTAGATGAGAGAAAAGTTTAGAAGTGCAAATAAATATAACTCTGAGCTTCCATCTTATTCTCTTCATAGGTAAGATCAAAAACTCAAGTGAGAGAACATGCTGGCAAAGATGAGGACCAAGGAGAACATGCCTCCATTGCTGGTAGGAGTACAACCTCATACCACCCTTCAGTCTGAGCCAATACAGAAGAGGTTGAATGCTGAACCTGTGATGTGGGGAAAGACAGTTAGAATTGTGATCTGTGAGTATGAAAACCTGCTCAAAACAGGGGACTAGGGAAGATTTCAAGTAAGAGACTGGATTCTGGCTGGTTCTTAACAGTTATGTGGCCAGCAAATTAAAACCTATTTGGGTAGGCATTTTAGGAAGAGAGAATGGTAGAAACCTTGACAATTGATAATGAGTTCTAGAGCCAAAAATATATTGGCAAAAGATGAGTAAATTGACCAGCATTAGAAGCTGTAAAATAAAAGAGAAACAAAATCAACCTAGAAGTTTAGATAGGTATCAGAGATTCGGCTTCTTTAATTTGAGTAGTTTGGCAATTAATCCCAAACAAATCTCATATTGTCCAGTTGAATATATTTGCAGAGATGTAGTACAATAATAATTCATAATTATCATATATTATGTAGTTTTGATGATGAGGGAAACTAGTTTTCTAGAGAGAAATATGGTTGTTATCAGTAGAGATTATTCTTGGACACACATAACTTCTTGGTTTGAAATTTCACAAATGTGCATTTTTTGTTCTGTGTAAATGGAGCAAGTTTCTATTTCTTATCAATACAAATCTGATAAATATTCCAAAGGCTTTCAAAAAATCAAACTTAATTCCCCTTTCACAATCTCCTAGAAGAACAGCTCTTGAACTTTGATTACCACAAAATAATTTTATCCCAGAAATATTGACAAGAAGGAATAAGTAACAGGCAATCAAAAGAAGCATGCTATTTATGTGGCCATATTTCACCTAATTTCAAGGCTACAACCATGCATACAGCAGGATGAGCTTTTCCAGTCAAAAATACTGCTACTATAACCCCTGGCTACAGTGTACTCGACAAATTATAGGTGGCACTATGTATCCATAACCTACCATTGCTACCACCTGCAATGCTATTCAGTTTGTCATAGACAAGACTGCATGAGTCACATTCCACAGATTTCTGGGTTGTGTCATGTGCCATCATGTTCATTAATATATGACTGACAGGATGCTGCCATAATCCATGCTTTCTCCCACTATCCTTTCATACTTAGTGTATAAAGTAAGTGATCAACCATGAGAAGCTGTTATTTAGTCATCTTCAGGGGGTGTAGCAGGGATGATAAATATTCACAGGTAGTCATTTAGCTGCATTATTTTAACCATGTATGGCTATACTAGGTAGGTGTCATGTTCTAGGAAGTATATAAATACTTTAATGCATTACACCCAGGTACTCAAGACTCCTACTACCTGTAAGTAGATGGTTGGCAAAGTAGAGTTTGCTTTTCAAACAAAGCTATTGAAGATGCCATTCACTGAGCTATGAACATTCACTAAGCCCCTCTAATTTGAACTTTAGAAAATGAACAATTATTGAGACTATAGGAGCTCAATGATATAATAAAATGCATCCAGAGTAAAGCATGCATTTGGGAAGTCCACAAGCAAAAAATATCAAGAAAGAGAAAGAGAGAGATAGATGGGTCATGAGATTATAACAGTTTGTTCAGGAAACATTTGCATATGGTCCTATATATGGATTATAGCCCTGCTGTCTTTTTTTAAAGGGGTAATGGAGAAGAGTCATAGGGAATATTTAATGTTCTGTGCTGAAATGATATGCCCTAAGCTCTATGTAAATTAATCTCATCTACTCAGGCTCCTTGTTAAGTCTTAAAATGTATACCCTAAGCTTTTATCAAAGCAGAGGGGTATTCTCTTTTCATTATCTTCATATAGCATACAAAATATGTTCACACCCTAATTCCTGGAAGATATGAAATTGTCCTTGACTGGCAAGAGAGTATATTAAGGTCAAAGGAGGAATTATTATTACTTAAAAGGTCCCTACTGATAGGGACCTTTTACTGGATGCTTCACAGTATACTAATGTAATCACAAAGACTCCTTTAACTGAAAAAGTAAAACAGAGAGAGATAGACAAACAAATATTAGAAGGAATGACCAGAGTTTGCTGGCTTTAACATGGATAAGAACAGCCTCCGTTTTTTTAAAAAAACATCAGGTATTAATCACCCCCAGAGAAAACAAAAGATCATAATTTGATTCATCTCATGTCATACATTTCTATTTCTCACTTCTAGAAATGTGAAATGGTCTGTTTGTTAAATCAGTCATAATTGATGAATATACTACAATTTTTCTTTTTCTAATGTTTCTGTACTAGAAATTAAATTAAATAGTTTCCCATGGCAAAGCTATTGCTAAAGAATGATTTCTGCAACACCCTATAAAGTAACAAATAACCTATCATATGTTTCTAGCTTCTTCTAAGTGAGTTCTAGGGCTATAACAGACTGATGTTTATGGTCAATGACATAGTTGTGTAAATCTCTAGCCATACTGAGAGCTTCATTTTGAATGTAGTGGCCCAACAGTTATATATTGTGCCCAGCAATTTGTTATTTTTGAAGGTCCTATTCCATTACTACAATCTATAGCAGCAGTTCTCACCCTGTGTGTGGTGACTTTTTTGAAGTTCAAATGACCATTTCACAGGATCACATATATTAAATATCCTACATACCAGCTATTTACGTTATAACTCATAACTGTAAAAACTTAAAGTTATAGAGTAGTAATGAAAAATTTGTGATCGGGATTGCCTTAAAATAAGGAACTGTGTTAAAGGGTGACACCATTAGGAGAACCACTAATCTATATGTCCACCATTTATGACATTTACCTTATGAAAAATTAAACTTTTTATTTGACATGAACTTAATTTCACTGTTTACATGAACAGTTTCATATGCCATATTAGATTTGGCTTGCTGGTTTTGTTTTTCTTTTTTTGCTACTCAACACAGGAGAGGGAGAAGATGTATCACCCCTCCTCTCTAAGAAAGACTTAAGCATTAAGCCTTCCCTGACCTAGATGAGAGAAAACTCATTTTTTTTCAGTACTAAAGATCAGGCTTTGACTTAAGCAAATCTGCTGTAAATAAGACAAAAGAATTATTTGAGGAGGGACTACCCTTCTTAGAATGTAAGACGAAGAAGAAATAATTTGCTACCACTGAAAAGATGCTGGGTCGTAATTATCATTGTCACTTGAAATGTTGCTCCACAAGAGAGTTGAATCTTTAGCTCCTTTGTTTTATCGTAGTGAAAATGTCTCATACAACTGCCTAGGGTGATAAAATGGTCTTTCATCACCAGGAACTGATATGAAGAACTTTGTTAGCTTCATTAAGTTACTGGTGTTCATGCTACCACATATAGTTGGTCACTTTCCTAAAATCACAAACAAACACTTTGTTGTGGGTTGTGTAGGTGCCTTCCAAATAATAAGTTTAGTTACTAAACCTTAGGGCTATGAATGTGACTTTATTTAGAAATAGGGTCTTTGCTGAAGAAACTAAACTGAGGTGCAGGTTTTAGGGCAATACCCTATTCCAACATGACTGGTCCTTACAAGACAAAGTGAAGAAAAATAGAGAAGACATGTGTGGACAGTTACAGAAAGAAGACACATGGCTTTAGGAATGGGACACAAAGAACCCCCTGCAATTACAAGGTGCTGAATTCTCTTCAAAAGTCACCAACATTGGGAGTTCCTTGATTGTGACCTTCTAATCTCTACAGTTTTAAGTTGTATACTTAATGTTGTATACTCGGTACTTTATAGTACTTGGTTGATCACAATTGTAAGAAACTAATATCGAGCCATCGAAAGGAATCCTATTGGCCAAGAAGGAGAAGTCAAGGACACCTATCCAGCGAAAGATAGGGAGAGCCATTTTGGCTGCTGTGTCTATATGGTAACAACCTCCATAGGCTCTGGGTACTTTTGTTTTCATCATAGACTTCTATCAGTCATCCTAAAATGTTCCAGAGTCTTACAGCTATGTGGAAGAATATCAGTCTGCTGTACATGGGGCTTTGGATTGATCCCATGAGCCCATGATAAGATAAACGGACATATTCCCCAAACACATTCATGTCATATTCATAACTGCATAGATACAAGATCAATATAGTAGTTATCTGTGTTCAAGCACTTCTAAGTGAATCTTATTTTAAAGGAAGCTAAAATATTATTCTTAGCACATATATTCTCGAAGTACCACATGTCACTCATCAGCCACTCACTCCTGCTGCAGTTAGAGGGGGAGGCTGGATCTCCCTGAGCTGGGATGAGTGATCAATATCGTGAAGTGGTATGTATTTTTAATTTTCCTTGATATTATGTCATATATGGAAGTCTATGTAGGTAATGTAGTATGTCATTTATTTCTGCATGAAAAAATAAAAAAGCTCCTTAGTGTAGCAACACCTCCAGCAACACTGACATGCTGAAAGACAAGCACTACAAAGACCATAGAGAAAAGAAAAGAAAACCTATGGTACATGGCAGACATTCAAGGAATATTTACTGTGGTGGTTGATCATGCCAACTTGATGGGATTTAGTGTCACCGAACAGCCAAGCCTCTGGGTCATGCCCATAAGAGATTATCTGGATTAAGTTAATTGACATAGAAGACCTGCCTTGATGGTAGATGGCATCATTCCATGGCCAGTTTCCTGGACTGAATATAAAAAAGGAAGTCAGATGAGTCAGAGCATTTATCTCCCCATCTTCCTTACAGTTGCAGTGTGACTGTTTCGTGTTCTATCATAGGTATAGACTCTGCCTTCAAGCTGCACATCAAATAACTCCCTCTTTCCTTCTTTAAGTAGAATTCTCAGCTTCTCTAGCACCATGCCTCCCTGGATGCTGCTATGCCTCCTGCATGATAATGGACTGAACTTTTGAACCTGTAAGCCAGCCCCAATTAAATGTTGTCCCTTATAAAAATTGCCTTAGTCCTGTTGCCTCTTCCCAGCAATAAAAACCTAACTAAGACATTTAACATTCATCTAAATGGGAAAATCTGATATGAAAAATTATATGGTTGAATATACCCAAGACTTGCTCTTAAAATTTCTAGCCATGATTTATTGGTTAATTCATACTATTCCATTGGACCACCCTACATAGTCAGACCCTACATCAAAGAAAAAAAAGAGAAGGAGAAATAAGAGGAGGAAGGAGGGAGAGAGGAGACAAAATCCTTGCTCAAAGATTTAAGAAAATTTTAACATTGTACTTCTTCAAGAATTGGAGGGTATACTAATTGTATTGATAACTTTTATAATTTCAGATTCCTGATTCCATGAAGCTATGGTGTTAGCAGTTATGGGGTGGACTAGAGTAATCTACAGCTGAGTAATAAAGTTCAATTTTATAACAATATATTCTCTGCTGCCTCTAACTCACATTTTTTTTAGAAATATGTTTATTTTTAAATAAACTCTACATTTCACTTCATTCATTTTATTTAAAATGCATTGGTTTTATTTTTATTTACTTACTTGATTATTTTATAATGATCATCAGAGAATCCTAAAAAAATTATTTAATGCAATAAATCAAACAGTGCTGTGCTTCTGACACTTTAAAATGACACTGGAGATCCTGATAAATGGTACCTCTCAGACTATTCAGCTAAGGTGTGCCTGGGACACTAGCCTGATGCTGGTGCTTCCAGGGGACAGAACATACTTTCCACATAAGTGGTGTCCTGACTCTCTTTCCAAACTGTGACATATAACAGAAGTCTCAAACCATCATTAAAAGAGCCTCTTAGTCCTATAAACCTTCCCACCACATGTTGCTTCTCACCACCTTCCTATACTCTCTTACATTAGGAGTCATCACGAAATCCAAGAAAAAGAAAGTAATTTGAAAGGCTGTACACTGTCATGCTATCCCTGAAACATTGTCAGAAAGGCAAATATAGAGATAGTCAAGGAAGGAGTGCTTGCCAGGGCTTGGCAGGCAAGAACCTATGAGTAGGTAGGCACAGATGATTTTCAGGATAATTAAAATACTCGTAGGATGCTATGATGTTAGGTATAGATTATACATCTATTCATTTCCATAAGGTGTACCAACACTGAAACCTTATGTGAACTGTAAACGCTTTGATAATGGTATATTAATGTGGTTCAACTCTTCTATGGAACATAGTAACCATTATGAGGTGAAATATATATGTATGTGTATATATATACATATGTATATATATATATATATATATATATATGAACAGAGTTTAAAATGAACTCTCCAAATTTGAAACATTATAGTATGACATTGTCATCCTACAAAACTATTGGGTTTTATTCATTGCTAAAAGTGGACACACCCTTTTATAAAGGGTTAAAGCTACTGGAATAAATACATTAAGCAATAAATCCATTAGGATGATCTATAAGTGTAAGAGTTTATCTTGTATTAAATCTTTATTATTCACAATACATTAAGGAGAAATCAAGAAATATAAAGTCAAATCATTGCTCACAGTAATTCTCCTAGTCAGTGATTCTCAAGTATGGTTTCAGAATGAAATTATATATCAGCTTTTAAAACGTTTAATTACAGGACTCCATAGCAAAAGGAATCAGGCTGCCTGAGTAATAGGACCAAGTAATATTTAGGAGCACAGTGGGTGATTGTTATTCATAAGAGACAGAAAATTGTGAGTAAAATTCACAACTACACATAGGATGTATATCTATGAAAAATTGGTAATATTTCCCCAGCTTCTGCATGATCAATTAATATACATTCCCAACATTCTCGACCTGCTCCTGGCTTGTCAACACAATGTGTGTGCCTCAATCATAGACCCCATCTCTGCCTAGGTATATAGAAGCTTTCCTGTCTTTGGGACCAGCTTTGCTATGCATCATAATAATTACTGCCAGCCCAATAAAAGTTAATCCCTCGAGGGCACAGAGATAACTCTAAGGCTAAAAGCACTTGCAACAGCACACATAGAAATGGAAATTGCCTAAGTGAATTCATCCACTTGTGATAGACCTTGGTAAAGTTAATCAGTCTCCCGTTCAGTGTTTTTTTTTGGGGGGGTGGGGTTGTGGCCCTAAAATAATACCAACAACCTGCTGTGGAGACTGAAGGAAGGGTTTCATGGGTTGCATTTAGTGTATGGAAGCCATAGTAAACGTGTTATAGAGGTTGTTGTTGTTGATATTGTTGTTGTTGTTGTTGTTACCATTTTCATGAACAGGTACTCACATCTAGCTTTTAATATGCCAATGTGTAACTGGCAAGGACACCAGCTCACCTAATGCTAACAATCCATCTAGCCGAGATTTTAATCCACATTTTCAAACCTTCCATTAATTTCCCATTCCTATGTAACAGTATTACTTTCAGTGTTGCATTAGTTTGGACTTCTGTCCACCAGGCCTTTGGTTGAAATCTGTGATTACAATTACTTATCATCTTTTAAAATACTGCCAAAATTCCCTTAGCACCCTTTTGGAAAATAAGGGTATAGTTGCCCTTCCATGGAACCTGGATTGTAGTTACCAAAGTGATCTGTTTTTAGTACACAGGATAGCAGAGCCATGCAGGACTCCTGAGTCTGTATCAGGGAAGGCTCTCTGCTCTCCTTGCTGTTGCTTGAACCACTCTTCACAGAACTGAGGCACTGTCTTAGAAAGGCACTCCAGCAGACTCCTGGGAGTCACCCGCATCATCAACAGAAGTGCCTGCCCCGAAAGTTGCATGGGGATGAGCATTCCTGTCAACAACTATCCAAGGAAGTATGCTGGATGGATTTCTTGCTCCAGCCAAGCCTGAAAAGCAGCACAGCCAAAGAATGAATCTACAGTATAATGTCCTCTGTCCTCCACTGGAGTTACCCTGTGTGGCTGAACCTAAACCCCTTCATTCACTGAACCAGATAACAAATGTCCCTTGTTTGAAGCAAGGAATTTGATTTACAAAAAATAATTAATGTATCATTTACTTATTCATGTGTTCTAAGTGAGTGAAGGTCTAGGACCTGACAAAGCATACATTAGTCCATTTATGAATCAAATTATCCATCTACCCTCATATCCACTCAGGATCTACTGAGAATCTGGGAGCTCTGAAGTGATGCTTTCAGATGTCACAAATATACTAATTAAACACAAACACTTTATCCTTAAAGAACTCACTATTTATACAAGTAGAGAAAGACTTGTTTAACAAGCAACCTTGAAAGAACTAAAAGCATAAAAAAGTAAATAATGGTAAACTTTAGTTATTATTAAATGCTTTGAATATTTACTAATGTTGCTGATTTAATCATAATGAGCTAAATATGGCTTACACATGTTTTCAGTTTATGGTAAGCAAAAAACTTCAAGTCAGGTTTGATCCAACATGTGAGGGCACCTTCCAGAGATTTTTTTTTTTTAATTCTGCAGTAAAATAATAGATTATTCATTGATATTGATTGATGCAACGTCAGTAACAGATAAGCATCCTTACATTTTGTGTATTCACAGAGAAACAAAATCACAGGTTATTGAAGAAAGCACAAAACTGCCCTAACAGTAAAGATGAAGCTTTCTTTTTTATGTAGTTCTAGTATGCTGAAAGTTCAAGGGAGTGGCAAATATCTCAGGTAGCACCACACAAAATAACATACCCAAATTTTGCAGAAAAAAAAAAAAAAACTTACAAATAAAAGAGTGAAGTTTAACAGATTAACTAAAAGAAAATGAGGTTAGTGAAAAAGAAAAGGTTTTCCAATAGATTAAGAAAAGGGTTCACACATGGGACATAAACCACCACTGTACATTGTTTACATTTGAAGCTTAACTGAAATAAATTCATAAAAGGGGCAGTTAAATTGGAAAAAATGGATATGCCTCTAAAACCATGAAAATATTATGGAAATATAGATATTGATGATAAAAATAGGGAGGGAGAGGGAGGGAGGGAGGGAGGGGGAGAGCATCAATTGACACTGTTGAAATAGAGGAAGACTGTAGCAAATTTATCCATCTAGATTCCAGGCTGAGAGCCATATCATAGCAGCAGAAGCATGGTGGCTGTGGCTATTAGACATAAACTGAACACTGCACAGGACCTTCAGAAGATACCAAAGACATGGCACATTTGCTGAGTGTTTCCTCTGTCTTTTATATTTCATAATTATTTTGATTGACTATATTATTTATTTACTGTACATCCCAATTATAGCTTCGCCTGTAGGCACCAGGGTCAATCAGTTAAGACTGTGCTCCCTCCCCCCCAACTTTTGCCTGCCAAGTTCCCCTAAAACATACCCAACAGTCATAAAATGTACAAGCTCCCCACAGTGTTCCATTTTCTTACCCACAACTCTGCCTGAATTCCTAGAGGCCTGACAGCATCAAGAACAACCAGGAATTGTGTGTGTGTGTGTGTGTGTGTGTGTGTGTGTGTGTGTGTGTGTGTGTGTTTGCATGTGTGTAAATGTGCATGTGAGAGCTGGTATCACTGCAGGTCAGACTTCCTTTGGAGATGGAGTAACAAGCTGTCCAGAATCTCAAGAACATGGATACTGCTACTATCTATAAGAAGCATATGAGCTCCTAATCACTGAGACATCACTTCAGGCTAACTTTACAGCCACTACCTTTTTGTAGCAACAAGCTGGATGAATACTTAAGGCAGAACTATAATGCAGAAATTGTATAAGGAAAGTCTAAAACACAGAGAGGCACAGCATGCTTGATTTATTCAAGTTGTCTCTGCAACTTCAGAGAAAAGGAGGGGGCTCCTAAACAAGGGTGCAAGCATCTACCTCTCAAAATAATATTTTTTAAGTTGGATATTTTATTTGTTTACATTTAAAATGTTATCCTCTTTTCTGGTTTTCCCTCAGGAAACCCCCTATTCCATCCTCCCTTCCCCTGCTTCTATGAAAGTGCTCCCTGACCACCCCACCCACTTCCACCTCCCTGCCATGGTATTCCACTCCCAGCTTCTACACTAGGTCATGGAGTCTTCCCAAGACCTCTCCTCCAATTGATGCCTGACAAGGCCATCCTCTGCTGCATATGCAACTGGAGCCATGGTTCTCCATGTGTACTCTTTGGTTAGTTTTTAGTCTCTGGAAGCTCTGGGAGGTTGATATTGTGGTTTTTCCAATGGGGCTACAAACACCTTTGGCTCCTTCACTCCTTACTCTAGCTCCTCCATTGGGGACCCTGTGCTCAGTCCAATGGTTGACTGTGAGCACCGGCATCTGCATTTGTCAGGCTCTGGCAGAGCCTCTCAGGAGACAGCTAGCACTTAATGATCTTATGACCCACCTTAGAGATTACTAAAATGGAAGGAAAATATCAGATTGTCTATATGTCTTTATCTTCTCAAATTCCTTCAAGTGCTTAACATGCAGAGTAATACATTTGGGGTAATGTTACCTGAACAGTGGAGATATGGGTATATGTGTGCCCATGCACATGTATCTATTGCACACGTGCTTGTGTGAGTTTATGTGTACTATGTGTTTAGGTGGCTGAAAAGGCCAGAGAATGCCAGATGTCCTGGAACTGAAGTTCCATCCAGGTGGTTGTGAGCTGCTTTTGTTATGAGTTCTGGGACTTGAGCTCTTTACTCTGGATGAGCAATAAGCTGTCTAAACTTTATTCATTTCTCTGATTTCCATCACTTATTTTTTTTTTAATTAGACTATTTGACAGAGATAGAGTCTCTGGCTCAAACATCCGCATATGAAAACATTTCTAAGTTCTAAATTTTTCTTATATAAAAAAAAAAATCTAATCATAAATGAATAATAACATAGATCTTAAAAATAATCTAGTCATTGAATGCCATGAAACCACTCTTTATGGTAAAACAGTGTCTGTGTGTATGCAGGTACACATTCAAATGTGTGTGTGTGTGTGTGTGTGTGTGTGTGTGTGTAGTATGAGATCATCCTCAAGTGTTATTCCTCAATGTATCCACTTTGTGTTTTTTAACAGAATCTCTGGCTGACCTAGGCCTCATCCATTAGGGTGGTCTGAGTGGCCAGTCAGCCCCAGAGTCTGCCTGTGTCCACCACCCTAGCACTAGGATTACAAGTGCAGTCATCCAACCACACTGTTTTACATGGGATTTGAGGGTTGAAACTTGGACTTTCAAGGGCAGAACTTTACTGACTGTATCCCCATCTAAAAAAAGAGCTTGTTTTCAGAAGACCATGGTACTTGCTTCCCTTCTTTCCTTTGCCTGACACATTTTCTTGATGAGATCACATCCTGAGCACTCAGGACACATGATTTCTGGGGAGCGAACTTTCTGCAGCACCTCCAGAAACTAAGCTTCTCAGGTCTCTAGCAACAAGAAATAAAATGAAGCCCCAAAACCAGAAGCCAGAGACAAGGGAATCTGATTCTGAATCTGATTTGGCAGTTTAACCTCTTCTCTGGGTTAATTCACAGCTTTATTTTAGAGGAAAGCTCTCCTCTAAGAGCCTTCATTTGCAAGACAAAGGACAGAATAAAAATGAGCCCCTGCACTCAAATGGCTGATTTGCCTTTTCCTAAGGCTTTTGTGGAAACTCAACTATAAAATGATACTTTTCTTACTGTTTCTATCACAAATTCACTTAACATCTTAAAATGTCTTTTAATCCCTCAAGACTCAAGAACAGAAATTCCCCCCCACACACACCCTGTTATCACACACGTGGCTCTCAGTGTAGGTAACTCTACCTTTCTCTGTTACTAGCTTTGCTTTCAATTGTTAGTCAATTATAGGAATATGTTCTTGGTATTATTAAATAGATTCTATTTTTGATAAAGTAGATCTTGTACTGCTAAAGCCACTGGCATTGAGTGATGGCTCTGTAAATGAAAAATAGAAGATAATTTCTGTGGCTATTCTTTGCTTTAAGCTTTGGTTTTAAAATGCATATACAAAGAATAAAATCACAAGAAAAGCAGAGGGAAGGGGAGGGGGAGAATCACCCCATTGATGGTCCAGTTCTATCAAAGACACAAACTACATATTAAAAGTTCAGATATTTATTAGGTCATAAGCAGATCAACTTGATAACTGGCTTAAAAATAATGCATAGCACTAAAACATCAAATATATGTATTAACTAATGCTAATGAAGGTTTCTTTCCTTTTGAAGTGCATATTCATGAATATGTATATGAGCGCACATCTATGTATACATGCACGTGTGGAAGATGGAGAAAATTCTAGGGTATCATTCTTTACCTCCCACCCCATCAAGCCTGCCTTGTCACTGGCCTGTGACTTGCCTAATAGACTGAGCTGGTTGAGGGTAAACAGTACTTATCCACTACCTTCCACATCCAGCAGATGGGATTACATGTGTGTGCTATTACATATAGCTTTTGTTATTTTTACATTTGTCTGCTTGTTTAGTGTGTGTGTGTGCGTGTGTGTGTGTGTGTGTGTGTGTGTGTGTGTGTGTGTGTTTGTGTGTGCTCGAGCACACACTAGCTCAAGGGAGAGAGGGTCTGTGTGTGCTACTGTGCTAGAGCTTTCCAGTGAAGGTCAGGAGAGGACTAGTGGGAGTCAGTTCTCTAATTACATGCCCTGGGGCTTGATCTTAGATTCTGCTACACCTGGCAAGGAATTTCACCCAATCTATGTCTGGACTTTTATTACATAAGATCTGATGATAGAAATTAACTATTGCCCTAGTATTATAAAGTCATAGTCCTAGCTCTAACCTAGTTATCTGCTTTTTTTTTTTCCTTTTGGTTGTTCTTTTCTTTGAAGACTTTCTACTGCAATCCCAGTTTAAATGTTATTATCCATGTTATTATTCTTCCAATAGCAATGGAAATTGGTTTGTGCACAACACACTCTAGGTGTATCCGCTTAACTAATTCATATAACAGTTCCCCAGTATTTACAAGTTCTATTCCCTTTCTCTTAACAATTTTGTCTTGTAGGAGAAAGAGCACCGTGACTGAGGATCTCAGCAGAGTACAGAGTGAGATCTCAGCTACAATAGAGGTGAGGAATTGAGTGACTGTTCTCCAGGTGACTTGTCTCTGTTATTATTTCCTGGCTTCCTAATGTCAAAAAAGTGTATGTATGTACTTGTATGTACTTGTGAGTTTGTGTGTGTGTGTGTGTGTGTGTGTGTGTGTGTGTGTGTGTGTGTTTGCAGGTACATGCACATATACCTATGTTGGTTCATTTTTCTGACAGTAACATGATCTCAAACTATCCATGTTTGTTCAGAAAGTTCTTTGTAAAGAGAGCTGAATTTCAGAAAACAATGCTGTTCCCATTCCCTACCAGATGCTGCCAGTGTCTAACACCCTTACCAAACTCTGCCAGGACTTCTCTGAACTTTCTCCCAAATAGGCCCTCTCATTGGGGCTGCTGTCCTTGATTCTGTATTATGCAACCTAAAAACTAAGCTTGCTAAGTCATAGTAGCAAAAACTCCCCTAGCCAAATTATAATCTCCTATCTCAAATTATGATAGGGTCAGCTCTAACCATGCCTGATCACCCTAGGCCAGCTCTCTACAGGTCTGTGGAACTAGACCTTTTCTTCTCACCCATAGTACTTCTTTTAGGAAGATTTTGCAAGCTAATCTATACCTGATCTTTGGAAAATACATTTCTGTCTACTTCTCCTTGTAATAGGAACTGACAACATATATTCTATTATTATAACCCCAAATCCCATTGTATGCCCCCTACATCTATTACTACAATCATGCATAAGTCTTTCTTACTTTACCTTAACAAGAACCACAAAACAATGTTCTTTGCAACACAACACAGTCTAAGTTTGTAAGTGCGGAATCTGGGCAAAAGCTATGTTTGACAGAGACTAAAGTATTTGGATGTTTTTCCAGCAGTTTTTGGAGACTTAACATTTTCATTGTGAGACTATAAAGTGACTAAACCAATCGAACTCAGGTTATTTAATTATAGGAATCCCTCAGATTGGCAACATTAATCAACAGCTCTTCTGGAGACCTTTCATTTATAAACATTTGTATTATTTCACCATACATTTATCCTACAAATAGCAACCCTTTCTGAGAACTGAAGCAACTGACATGTAAAGAAGTAGAGGTAAGCAACGCATTTAAAGTCCTGATCTCTACCTCTGCCAACCAGGTGCCAGGGGTAACATCTAAGGAACTCATTGTCCTCATTTCTTTGTATTTCTTTCATCATTGTTACAGGAATATTCAGTACAAGTTATAGAAAAAGACAAAGATATTGCTGTATAGGTATCAGTATAGGAGGTGACTGACCATCAGATTTACATCTGAGGACAGCATGCCAGGAATTTGGCTCACAAGTATAAGACAGAATTAATGTTCTTAAAAAACGAATGTCTCAGTGGCATTAAGACTTAAGGGTTTTGAAGACAGAAGCTCCTCGTGATAAAGGTACACAGTTGTGTCATTGATGCTACTGAATTCTCTATTTCATCCAGTCCACTCTGACAGGCTTGGAGACAGTCAATATTATCACCTGTGTCCTGCCCCCCCCCCCCCTGCCTTGGATAAGACATCAGAGAGAAGTGTCTCTGAGCACAATGAAGTGTGTGGAATAATGGGGGGGGGAGGGAGAGAATGGGGAAAGGATTTAAAAAATGGCAGAAGAAACTGGAGAATATTTTCACCACAATGCTGAGGCCATGTCTGGCCCGAAAATGAGGCTAGAACAGGCACTTTCTACAAATTGGAACCATGAAGTTTAAATTTAAAGGAGATAGGAAATCATCATGGGTTAGTTGAGGGTTCTTTGTCTTTTTGCATACCAGTTTGCATTCACAAGATGGTATTTTAATTTGTTTTCACTCTGAGTGCATCCTGGAGGACAGCAACCCTCCCAACACCTGAGTTTCCCAGCAATATTGTCCGGGTTGAGTAGAGCTGTCTTAATTAAATGTAAACACATTTGGCAAAGTGGTGCTGTGAGGACCTAACACCTCCCACAATGGATGAAGGGAGCTGTCATCAGGGTTTTCAATCAGTCACAAGTGTTTGCTTTGACTACCAAGTGATTTCCTTAAGGACTGAGCCTTGCACAAAGGATGCAAATTGAATCCTCAGCAAGGATCGAACAAAGTAGGGTACTCTCATACAGCTATCAGAAAACTGAGAAGACAAATTCTACAGATGTGCTGGGCTGTGATGTGAATGCTCATAAGCAACAAAATCAGTTAACAACTTCTGAGTCAGAATGGCCACCTGTCAAAATGAAGACGGTCATCCAGCATAACCAACTCTGTCAGCATTTCGAAGAACAGTCAAGGATGACTATGAGCCATCTTGCATCTATTCACTAGAAGCTAGGTCTTGGAGCTTAATAAAAGCCTTGGCTTTCCATAAATTTAGGGTGAAGAGAAAGACTTATAATGAGTGTCACAACCATGCTTGTGTCCATTGACCTTCTGGCACAAGTGAGACAAATAGCCATTGGTGGCTTTCTTCCCTATACCAAAGTCATGAAATTCTGTATTATCATTTCATGCTGGCTCTATTCTGAAGCTAATTGTAACTGCTGAGTGACACCTATTGAGTGTTTGCTGCTTTAAGATGAGCCTTTAGATGAGTGTGAACAGTATAGGGCCAGAGAAACCTGCAGAAGGACAAACAACAGAGCTTAGATTGCAGAGTCAAAAGTCCAGAGCATATTAACTGCCTCGGGTCATAGTTAGCTCTACTATCACTAATCATTTGAAACACCAAGTTTCGATATAGATGAAAGAATAACTGTGTGGAATGAAGACCCATATTTATCATTATCCAGAAAAAATTGATAAATTAACTCTTTGAAGTTGTCCTTCAGACAGTTTTCTTTATGCTTCCTGAGATCTTCTGTACGGAAGTCACTAGAATATATTTTTTCATTGTTAAAATTTAAGACTTTCAAAGAAAGGTCATTTAATATTTATCCTCACATATCCTTCAGATCCTACCATTAGTAGGTCTTAGACAGAAATTGAACTGAATTAATTATAAATATTTTAATTTTATAAATTGAATATACATTTTATCTTCAAAGCATATTTACACATTCTCCAAGTCTACATTTTATCTATGCATATGTTTACAAAAAAGGCATCATATTTACAGGAATTATTTTACAAATATGAAGGATAATAAATGTTTTCTGTCTTTTCCCAATATTATTTAGTGTGACTTACATGACCATCATAAAAGTACACATTGTATAACAAAACCACAGACACGAGAGACAGAACCTAAGAGCCACAATGATTAAGATTTCTATGTTGAAATGGTAACCATCTTTTTATGCTTATTTGAGCCAGGAGGACAAAACAGAAACACAAAGATATGAACAATCTATATGAAATATATGCATTAATATATATTTTCTTCATAAAGGAAATATATCTTCCCTTTATGAAGGAAATATATTAATGCATCACAAAATATTATCTCTAATTGATCTTATGGGCATCCCCATAGAGTCACGCTCAGTAATTCTGAGAAAAAATATTTATAGTGAGATATATTCTTTACTAAACCTTTTTTGTGCTGTAACTGTGCCAGGTAATTTCAGGTATTCTATTGATTTAAACAGGTATTAATTAGTGAAAGAGCTTTGTAGCAATGTCATGTTTATGAATTATAAAAGTGGAAATGGAAAGATGGTTTAGATCTTTCAATTCATTAACATCACTTGCTACTTACAGAGAACCTGGCTTCAGCACTTAGCACCAAAATCATGTAGATTACAACTGCCTGTAACTCCAGTTTCAGAAGATCTAATGGCTCATTTTGTCTTCACAGGCTTCTGTATAGATGACCTGCACATATATACATACACTGACACATACACATGCATACAAACACACACATATGTAAAATAAAATAAGTACTTTTTAAGAGAAACAAGAAAGACATGATACACATGGACCATTAATTCCTGGCAGGCAGGTATTTCTGAAAATCTAAAAATATTCTTACAAAAATAGTGGTGTCAGCATGAAATTTTAGTGTCAGACTCAAGATACATAGTTATTCCTCAGCTAAGGATGAGCATTTGTTTTGGTCTAACCTCACTAGTCAATATTTTCCTTCTTTGAAAATCATAGGGTACACTTCCAAGAACCTAGATGCTGTAGGTTCATAGACATCTAGGTGTTTTGTATAATCAAGAGTCTTAATAAATGTGTCTTAATGTATGAGACTCTTGTAAGAATATTATGACTATGGTTTTATGTTATGATTTTCATACAAGTATGAGTTTATTCTAAATGATAATAAAATAAACATTACAGTAAATAACCAGCTACCTAATTATTTATTAGCATCATTAGATATTTAATACTATGCATATTTGTTATACATTCATACATATGACATCAAAGGTGGCTTGTGTGGACCCAGAGTAGGACCTCCTGAATAATGCATTGTGTTTTGAGTTCACCATGACTGTCACACATCAACAGGAATGCTTCCATTCCACAAGTTGTGCATGAACTATAGATTTTTGAGAGCTCCAAAGAAGGGGTGGAAGGAAAAGCTGAAAACTCCTTTTTGAACATGGTGACTTCCAAGTGACCATGAGATGTTTCAGGCTTCCACACAAGGAAATCTTTCCAGAAGCTATCAAGTAAGAGTAGGGTTGTCCAGGAAGTGAAAATGGCAATGAATATGTCTGTTGCTCTACATAGATGTAAGAGTCTGGCATAAATAATGACTTTTTATATAGCTCAGAAGCAAGCTGAATAATCCTTCCAACAATGACAACATAGAGGTTTATGCCACTTCCCACAAAGTTTTTTTCAAATCTAAAATTCTACATGCAAATGTTCTTGGGAAGGGCAATGCCAATCAAAGACTTGTGAAAGAATTATTCCAGCCAGGATTCTAATACCTTAACCATTTTCCATTGATCTGTCTGTCTATTGTTTAATTTGAGTTTTAGAGGCATTTTTTCTGATGAGGTATTTTGAAGCAAAATTGGAAACTCTAATCCAACAAAAGAGTTCATTTTATAAATTAGGGTTTAATCATTATTTTGAAACACTTGATGAAGAAAAAATGGATTGGATATTAAGTCTATTCACATTTTCACAATACATTGGAAGAAAAATGCTATTAGAATTTTAAACATAATTCAATATAAATTGTAAATGATTATAAAATTATATTCATTAGTTTAATATCTAGTTACATGGAGTTTTTGTTAAAGATGTTTATCAAGAATTTGAAGTGACAGTCAAAATAAATCTTGATCAAGAATTTAATGGAACTTTCAAGATAAAAACTTATTTAAAAGTGTGTGGTTTTGTTTTCAAAGAGTTTTGGTTTATTACTAATAATGTAATAAAATATGTTAAAGTTTTACTCAAGTTTATATTTTATATATGTCCTAAAATTTAGAATTTGTAATTCTAAAAGTTATGTAAAGACAAAAATATGAGGAACATTTTTACTAAATGTTAATTGTATGTTTCTAAACAAATTCAGTTACCTTTAATAACAAACATGTATGTATGTTTATATTTTCTATGATTATAATGCTCTCAAATGGGCAGATAACTTATAATTCTTGAATTTTCATATATATTGCAATAGTTAGCTTTATTTCTTAGTGTGACAGAAATTAATATCACTTTGTAAGAGTCTTAATGAAGAGTTATTTGTATTGTATTTATTCCCACAGGTCTGTCTGAAGGGAACTGCATTAATTGATCATCTCAAATTAGGTTGTACCATTAATTAGGGAAGTGGTACTGGGGACTATGAGAAAACATCCTGACCAAGGCAGGAGGAGCAGGTCAGTAAGCTGCACCTTTTTCAGCCTCTACACTAGCTTTGCCTCTGGTTTTCAGCCTTGCTCGACTTTATATCATTACTTCCTTCAGTGACAAACTACAATGTAGAAGAGTAAGCAAGTAAGCCTTTTTTTCTACCCAACTTGTCGCTCAGCATGATCATGGTGTTCATCACAGCAACAGTAACCCTAAAAAGAACAAATCAGAAACTAATAGGTACCAGATTAATCATGTAGCCTCTAGTAGGAGCCTAGAGGAAAGAAGGGGAATCGTCCATACCCTCCATGCTACTTTACATGATACATGAGATGACCATGCAGGCTCTGAGCTTTCCATTCCCATTAACAGTTCAGATGGCTCTAGCTAAAGCTGTCATCTAGATTCAAATCTCATCAGACATTTTGAGTGAGTTCAACTCATCCAATTTTTCCTGACACAGAAACTGCACAGAACAATATGTTTCTTTTTGCTTTAAGCTACTACATTGAAGGGATAAGGAGAATTTGTTACATAGGAAGAGGTCATAGACTCAATGGATGCAGTCACTGTTAGAACTCTAGAGTGCCTTGGTTATTGCTACGGTAGCAATAACTAGACATAGCTCGTATTACAAATTTTATGCATTTTTGCCAAGATGGCACCTAAAGTGAAGAAGGAAGCTCCTGCCCCATCCAAAGCAGAAGCTAAAGCAGAGGTCTTGAAAGCTAATGAGGCAGTGCTGAAAGGCATCCAGTCACAGAAAAATAAGATCTGAACATTACCCGCTTTCCAGACCCTGCAGCTCCAAGGCAGCCAAAATATCTTCTAGAGAGTGCACCCAGGAGAAACAAGCTGGTCCACTATCATCAAGTTCCCACTGACTACTGAGTCAGCCATAAAAAAAAAAAAAAATTAGAGGACAAGAACATGCTTGTGTTTTTGTTCACTGTGGATGTCAAGGCCTACAAGCATCACATCAAACAGGCCGTGACGAAACTCTATGACATTGATGTGGCCAAAATCAGTACCCTGATAAGACTTGAAGAAGAGAATAAGGCATGTGTTCACTTGTCTCCTGAGTATGATGCTCTAGATGTTGCCAACAAGATTGGGATCGCCTAAACTGAGGCCAGATGCCTAATTCTAAATATCCACCAGACTTTTTTCAACATAAGAAATTACAAATTATACATTAAGCTATGTGATGAGCAGTGGTCCTTAATAAGTAAACTAAACCTACCAAGGATACAGGTTTCTGCACATGCCTACCAGAGATTATTTTGAAGACTTTAATTAATACATGAAGACCTAATTTTTTTCTTACAACTTTATTTAAAATAGAGAGACACACGTACAGATTTTAAAATTCATTTTGGCATTAAACTATATTAATATATTTTTGTCAGTACTTGATTCTTTTAAAGGTTTGATAGTATGCACTGAAATCTTACTAGTTACCATAAGCATAAAGACTTAATTTTTTATTTCATGAGGGCAAATATCCTCTGGTCAAAAAACCCTAGACTAAAAAATGAACAGAGAGAATGTGTTCCTATTAGCATGCATTCATTGCTGTCTTTGATTGAGGAGTACTATGTGCAGCTACTTCAGATTCCTGTTGTTTTGATTTTCCTATTGTTTCCTATCACACTGTGAACTGTGAATTCCTCCTTGTGAGTTCTGTCTATAAAATATTATATCAAAGCAACAGGAATGTAAAGATACTAAGACATCACATACTGGCAAACGTGCAAACCTGACAGTTCAGATTTTCTCATTGGTATTAGAGTGAGCAGAAATCTCAGCTGTACATCATTAACATCTAAAGGTCTTACTTAGTATGTTCTTAACACCATGACCCCAAATTTTAAATATTAATACCTCAGTTGTGTGTTGCTTCTGTTCATAATAAATAATTATAATTTAATACTTTTATTATCGGCTTTGCAGTTCTAATATCCCCAAAAGTTAGTAGTAATGTTCCCAGGATATAAAAGGTTTTCAATTCTATCCTTTCATTTATATATTTAATCTTTTTATTTCTATCCCCCCTCTCTGTATGTGTGCATGTGCGTGTGTGAGTGTGTGTGTGTGTGTGTATGTATGAGTGTGTGTGTGTGTGTGTGTGTGTGTGTGTGTGCATGTTTGAAGATATTTTCATAGGTCAGAAGAAGACAACAGATCTAGAGCTGGAGGTACAGGCAGTTTTAAGCCACCAAGGATGTCTGTTGAGAACAAAACTCTAGTCCTCTAGAAGGGCAGTAAGTGCTCTTAAAAGCCACATCACCTCTCCAGGCCCGAACTAAAAATAAATAAATAAATAAATTAATTAATTAAAGAAAAGAAAAAAAGCTTAAATACATACATTCTGTATGTACATATTAGTGCATATTAGTGATTGTCTGTAATACATAATTTTGAATTCATATAATCTGTTAAATGGAGCATACTCTAAAAGCCACGCTATAACGAGCAATGCTCTCTGCTAGGCAACCATTTCTAATTTAATTATCAGAGCAAATTTATGGTTAACCTAGTTCTTTGGATTAAGAATCTGAACATAATAGAGCCTTGGCACATTTCTCCAGGCACAACTCTGATATGTACAGAGCAAGATCAGAACTGAGACAGACCTGTTACATTCAGAGCTTGAATTCCCTAAGCACTGTGGCTTTAAGGACTCGACTCCATTCCAAATTATTAATGATTCAATATTCTAAGAAAATTGACATTTTAGTACTTTGAATATTTTTAAAATAAAACAATATATCTATAAAGAATCTTCCAATTGTCTAGAATGTTTCTCACTAATTAAAATAGAATTTTGAGGCTATAACATAGAAGTGCCTCCATGATCAATCATAAGGATATAATTAAAGATGAAAATGAATTAAATATCTCTACTGCAGACTTAGCCAAGATGAGGAGACTTTATATGGATGCAGGAAGAGTCCATTTGCGCATGCTTTGTTTGCAGGAAAGAAAAGCACAGATGGGACTCCCACCTGCAGGAGGTATATAACTCATGTTTATTGCAGAGAGAAGTTTGATGCAGGTTTGTAAATATGGAAAATAAACAGTTGAAATTGCTTTGTTCTCTTTGTTCCAAGGAGTTAGTGCAAAGCCAAATTAATACACAAAACGTACACTGAACACATTCTGTTCAAAACTAAATTAATTTCAAAGCCCTTAATTCAGTTTTTATAAGTGAAACCACTCCAGTAACTTAATTTATGTGTAACTTACTCTTTTTTTCTTCCACTCAATTTAAAAGTTAATCACATTATATTTAAAACTCTGAAACAGGCTGTTCTTAATAGATGGGAAGCCTCTATTTGCTAGTTTATAAATAGATATATCTTTCCAGTTGGTTTTTTAACAGATCTACAGATAAATTTACGATTATAAGAGCCATCTATGAATTATATACAAGTAAGGGTAACTGGATGTTTCATCTTCTAACTATATTGAGCCCATGCAGACACAACTGCAGCCTTTAAAAAGGTTTACCCTGATTTCGAACTCCAGAGTTTTCTTTTATTTCAACTATTTGAGCCATGTTGGTGTTATAAGATGATTTTCAGAAAAGCATCATGAACCCACACAGAGACCTATCTCATGGGTGGCAATATCACTGAAACAGATTGTTTTTTTTCTTCTCTGTCATGTTTTGCCCTTATCTCTACTAATGGAAGCACCCTGCTTAATTTGATCTCCATTGCTGTGATGAAGACCACAATCTAAAGCAATTTGAGAAGGAAAGGTGTTTACTTCAACTTACGGCTTAAATCTATAATCGAGAGAAGCCAAGTTAGAGGAGCTTCAAGTAGAAATCTCAGGGGAGTTCTGCTCATTGGATTGCTCCCAGCCTCATGTTCAGATATGTTTTTTTTTTTTTTTATTTGTTTAGTTTGTTTTTCTGAAACATCTCAGGCCTGTCTATTGATGGTACTTCTCAGACTGGCCAGCCACCTCCTGAACCAATTAGCTATCAAGAAAACGTCCCCCAGGACATGCACACTAGCCAATGAGAATGCATTCTCCAATTGAGGCTTCTATTTCTCTGCTTGTGTCAAGTTGACAACCAGCACTGACCATTGCAACATCTGAGCTTTCCCTGCAGATGTCACGGGTCACTGATTGTGATGGTCAAGTTTGATTATGAACCTGATAGAATTTCGAATGACTCCTGGGAATGTTTAAGTCATTGTTTCCAGAGATGTTTAACCATGGTGAGAAGGTCCATCCTGAATGTGGGTATTACCTTTCATGGGCTAAGCACCCATACTGAATAAAAAATGAGAAAGTGAGCAGAGACCCAGAATTCATGTATGCTACTTAACTGCAGACACATGTAATCAGTTAACTCTTGCATTTACCAACATAACATTCCCTTCATGATGGACTATATCTGCAAACTGTGAGCCAAAGACAACACTGTCTTCTTTAAGTTAATTGTATTAGCTGGTTTGCCACAGTGGCAGGAAAGATAAATGATGCAGAAAAATTGAGAGAGTGTTATAATAAACATGAGCATGTCACACAAGCCTTTGGAACTAGTTTATGGATCTTAACATTAAACTAAAGAAGCTTTGGAATGCTTTAAGAGAATAAATCAACTATTCTGTTATCAGTTCTGAATACATAACTTCAAGAAAAAGATAACGGTGGCCAAACTCAGATGTTCCAACAGGGAACAAAAACTCTATCAAGAACCGAGACAGAAGCCGCTTGTGAAATTAAAATGAGATAATACTTTGGAAAGAGAAGAGTGAGTGCTGTGCATTAATTGCCCATTGTCCTATTTAAAACAAACAATAGTTATATGAGGTATGATTTTTGCCTGCTCATTATGCAGATTAAGAAATTGAAGCATGTGATTATTAAATCACCCACATCACAAAGCAAATATAGAAATAAAACTTTTTCATTAGCTCTGATGGGTCTTACTCACAGAACATGCTTTTTCAAAATCATATTTCATTACTATTGGGATTTGATTTGTGGATTTTAAAATTGTAACTAAACTCTTTTGTAAAGGATTGCAATTTTAAAATACAATGCACAATTCCTTGACATCTTTAGTCAGTATATAAAGAATATAATAAGTCCAGTACTAGAAGTAATATTATGGTCTGAAGTTTAACTTGAAAACCATACACCCTTTACTTTAGCTATTAATTTCATATTCGAATACTCTTTTAAAACATTAAGATGAAATTTCTATTAAACACTATCTAAATAAATGATCCTCATTAGAGTGACAGTCTCAGTGAAGTTAGCAAATCAAGAAGAACAATTGTCCAAGACAGTTAACGTAATTAGTTTCAAAATTAACCTTAAAAACAGTTTTGGATAATAAAGTAAATGGATCTATATTCAAAATCATTACCGTATCATGCTTTGAATTTTAATCACATTTTTTAATTTAAGGTTGGATAACTTTCCTTTCTACTTTCATCTGCTTTCTGTCTGTTTGTAGGTCAGGGAATTGGTTGGATATTTTTTTCTACAAGACAACTGGTGTGTGCTTGCCAAGTCCCTGGCTTCTCTGAGAGCTGCAGGATTTGTATGCTAGGGATTTTGATGCTCTTTCCTAAGACCCCTTTAGTTCCCACAAGAAATGCTTGACTCAGGTATTCATTTGCATAAAGCAGAAAATCAGCAACATGAATGGCAGGGGGAGATGAAAGAGGAAGAGAGGCAGACTGCAGAGAAGGGGTTTATGCCATGATTTTGACACAAACAATCCTAGGAATGTAATGAATTCTAGTTGTTATATGTTGCAGAGCAGAGCTGATATAAGGACATTTTCTCATTATTCACACACATTATAAGGTTTTATTCTAAAAGATGTTAATTTTAAAAATAAATAACTTTGGGAACAAAGCTATAAGATGTCAAGGGAACTACAGACTACTCTGAAAAGCTGCTTTTGACTGGGGGACAATCACACTTCACAAGACACTGTCAGGTCCACATTGTGTATTTATTATGTAATATTTCACAAATTATTTTACTCTAAGACTCTAAATAATTGGGATTTGACAAACTATTTAAGGGAAGTAGAATATCCATGCAGAAATTAAAGCAAGCATACAGTCAGATATATACCACAGAACTAGGAAATCTACACAGCCAAGAGAACACACCAGGAACAGAAAATTCATAGCATCTCTTGAATAAATTTTGCCTCTATTTAAGATTATATAAGGACAATTATATAATTAAATAAGATGTGAATATTCAAATGATACAAAAAATGTCAAGGAGGGTTTTCTCACAGTACCTTGCTTTGATATAACCTCTCCTCCATGCATCTAACTTTTCATAAAACTCAGATTGTTTGCTTATTTTCCCTGAGGTTTTGATGCTGTGGAAAAATTCTATAAGATCACCTATTAATCAAGTGGTTGTTCTAAAAGGTGATTTTTGTCAGGAATGTGTGTGTGTGTGTGTGTGTGTGTGTGTGAGAGAGAGAGAGAGAGAGAGAGAGAGAGAGAGAGAGAGAGAGAGAGAGAGAGAGAGAGAGAGAGAGGGAGGGAGGGAGGGAGGGAGGGAGGGAGGGAGGGAGAGAGAGATAGAGAGACAGAGCGACAGAGAGAGAGACAGAGCGACAGAGAGAGAGAGAGAGAGAGAGAGAGAGAGAGAGAGAGAGAGAGAGAGAGAGAGAGAGAGAGAGAGCAAATCTGTGTGCAGGAGCACATGCATACATATGTATGACTACATGCATCAGGTGTGTCAACCTCTGGTGCCATATAACTTATTTTCTGAACAGGTTCTCTTCATTGGCCTTGAATTCTGCAAAGCTAGCTGGCTAGTCTACTCCAGGCATCCCTTTCCTTTCCTCAGTACTGAAGAGATGAACATGTGCTACATTACTCATCTTTCCCAGGTGGTCCTGAGTGTAAAAATTAGGTTCTCATGCTTGTCCAGAAAGTAGTTTACCAACTGAGCTATCTTTCCAGTCTGCCATGTAGCTTTTGTGACCTTGTTTTGTTGACTCTTGGCATAACTAAGTCAGATTAAGTTTTGGAACCCAAACTAATTTTTATGTTGTCCTAATATAACAGAGTATCTTATAGGAAAATACACAATTGAGTTTGTTTCTTCAGTTTTAAAATACTACTTATTTGTAAAATAATATGTTATATAGTATAATCAGTGTTAAGCTGCTATAACATTTAAAGCAAGTGAGGAGTTTACAGACAGTTTCAATAAACAGTGGTCAATGGGTTAAATATGTCTGCCATCTGTTTTTTTAAATAAAGATTTATTGGAATATAGTCATCTACATTATCTTTATTTCCATCTATGACTGATTTATGTATTAAAATTCCTAATCCTAAAGGAGTTTAAGGTGTATAGCCTATGAAGTCTGGAAAACTCTGCTTATACCTACAATGCTTATTAATTAGTCAACTCTTATGACATTTTTTTTGGCTGAGAGATGATGTTCCTGGTGACTATCAAGACTCTGAGATGAATGACTGCCCACTCTCTGAGACTGACAAGGAAGATTTCTAACAAGTAAGAAAATAGTTAGAGAGACATACCCACTTTTTTAGATGCATCCTTCCACTTAGATTTCAGTAGGAAAGAAAATCATGTGTCTGTTTAAGTACAGGATGGTAGAAATGTTTACTCTTTACTGAGCAAGGAACACAAAAAAGTATCAGAAACAAACCCTGAATTGATATGTGAAGTGTATCTTACCTTGGCTATAAACCTACAGTTTCACCATGATAGAGTTCATAAACTCAGGCAGGCATGATGAGTCATTCCTGTCAGCCCAGGAATTGGGAAGCTGAGTCAGGAGAACTTTGTGAGTAACCAGTATAGTCTTCAAAGTGAATTTCAAGCCAGACTGGCCTGCGGTACAAAGTGATTTCCCATAAAAACCAACAGAATAAAACAGAACAGTGGAATGACTCAGTTCAGTTGGTCAAATGCCTTCCTTGCAAGCATGTGCATCTGAGTGGGATCTCTAAGACCTATGTAAGGAAAGCTGGACATAGGTAGCATATCATTATAACCCTAGCACTACTGATGCAGAGATAAGCAAATCATTGGGGCTTGAAGCTCAAGGAACCCAGTTTACCCAGCAAATGTAAGGCCAGGAAATCTCAAAAACAAGGTGGGTTGTACCTAAGTAGCCAAATCTGAGGTTGTCATTTAGCCTATATGCATATGAGAACACCTGAACACACACACACACACACACACACACACACACACACAGATACACTCAAGGGAGATGACTTGTATCCAACACCTATGTACACATACAAAAAGAAAGATAGGTTAGAATCATTTTTCAATAGGAGTATCTGTTATATTTACAGAGGACCTAGATCTTCTCTTCCCAACATCTACATTGTGACCTATAACCATTTGTACCTTCATTTCCAGAGGACCCTTTTGCATTTTTGGGTACCAGGAAAATACTTGGTGTACATGCACATATGAAAGCAGAACACTCATGCACATGAAAGTAAAGATAAATAAAGTGAAAAAGAGATAGAGATAAAGAGACTTTAGACAGCTCCATGGGGGGGGGGAATTTTTTAGCGCTTACCATAATTACTAGAAGATAATGAAATAAAATTTATGTTATCAGTAGTCAAGGTATTCAAAAATAAAATTCATATATAGACTTTAACTATAATAAAAAATAATCTTCATGCCTGATATAAATATCCCCTTGGTTTTCTTAAAAATATGCCTTTTAAATTTTTCACGAGAAAAAGAATAATTAAAAGTAAAAAAAAAATCTGAAACTTTGTACTTTAACCATCAAGAATTATGGTGATTTAATTATCCATTGTGTCACTTCTAGAAACTCGTGTCTCCCTCCTGTGGACTCTTGGCATATTGTCATTAAATTTTATTAAAGGTAATTCATGCCAGGTTTGATTAACACAGAAACAGAACACCAGGAAAGAAGAGGCTTGTTCTCCCTCTCCCTGTTAACAGAGTCAAGACTCTTCTACGGGGCAACAAAGAGCCTGTGGGTCAGGCATGTGTTGCACATGATCTGTTTGTTTCACATGGCTCTTGCTCCATCTGAGCCCAGTAAGAGTTATTTGTGTAATTGTCCATTCCCAATAGTCTTCCTCAGCCCTGGTTCTTGTTAGATATATTTCTACCTTGAAAATGCCTCTTTGCTTGGCTTCTAATGGACCAGTGTTTTCTCCTTTTCTTCTCCTACCCCAAAATATGCCTTTCTTGCATCTTATATTGATCCCTTATGTAATCATACTATTGAGATGTGATTTGCCAAATTGCCTTGTTAATAATAATAAATACATTATTATTTAACTTTCTGGTTACAGGATTTCCTCTAAGACATCTCCTATCAGTGTGAATTTGAGTCCTTTCCTGAGAGGAGCTACATCAAGCTTAGAATTGAAGTCCGCGGCTGTGTCCTCAACTAGTCAGTACATGTAATTGATATGAGCTCAATCGTTGTTTCTTTATTTTCCCATTGACCTACGTGATCTTCCATGCTGGGTAATGACGCAGATGAAAAGTCTCTGTTTGGTGCTGAGGAGATGGCTTGGTAGGTAAAGAACTGGCTATGCACACGTGAGTATCTGAGTTTCAATTCCCAGAACACATGTAAAAAGCTACATACAATGGCATGTGCCTTTAATCCCAGTACATTGAGACTGAAAGTGGAGACAAAGATGCTCACTGGCCAGATAATCTGGTGTACTCTGTACTGTGCAAGAAACCCTTTCTCAACCATGATGGAAGGTGAAGAAAAACACTAGAGGCTGCTGCCCTCTGACATCTATCATGATGTGGCACATAGATGTCATCTTTCACTCAATGCAGAACACAAACTGAAAACAATAAGAGTCTCTATTCTTCCATTTCCATTCCCATCTCATCTGATGCCAGACTTTGTTAACTTTTAAAGCATTTCGTCCTTTCTCTCCTTTCTGCACTCTCATCAGCATAGTGGCTTGCCTCACTTACTGAAAACTCTGTCCTACCTACTCTCTATGAAAGTCTTCAGCCTATGCTTTTTGATAATAGAGTGAGTGCTTCAACACATTCTTCCTTCAAAGTCAATGTCATTTGACGACTAACCATAGTCAAGATAACCAACAGAAATAGATTTAGTTCTCTCATTTCTTCTGGAGATCATGTTTTAATCATGTGCAATATCATCAATCTGATTTGAATGACTGTCTTTCATTTTCCATCTGTGCCCTTTTCCCTCAATCTCCTTACATGCCTGGAAATGCTATCCTTATATTAACATTGATATCAAGCTCTAAGGCTTGGTATGTGGCCTGGCCCCTTTAATTTCAAAATAGTCACCATTTGTTGACTCATTTGTAGACTCTTTTCTGTCCTCTCCTTCTAAGGTCTTACTTGCAGAGAGTATGGTTGCACGGCTGTAGTGACTGTTCCACCTGGCCTACCTACTGCAATGGATATTCAAGTTTGGCTTTGATGATGCTACACAATAGCACATTATCAGGAGGTGAGGAGAGAGGTGAGTTGAGGTATTTGGTTCTCACTCTTGGTTTTCCCCATCCTGGCTAGCCTTGTTTGCTTCTTAGATAAAGCTCTTGCACCATACTCGCCTGTCTTTATTCCTCCTGGAGCTTCAGCAACACCATTTTCTTCAGCTCACTCTTTTAGAGCTAAGGGATTAACAGCTTTCTTATGGTTTCTATTCTCTGTATCTTCACAGTCCCTAGTGAGTTGCCCTGAAACCTTCTTTTTCAGCAAGTATGTTCCTTTATTAAGAATCTTGGAACTATCTGAATTGGATCTTGTCCCCTGTTGACAACCCTGCTGAAATGAAGGGTGACATGATCCACTTAGCATGCCCCAAAGGCAATTCATTCTTGCGTTTGTGACTGTGTCCTAGTGTGCATTATATTTCAGTTTTTGTATGTGCGTATTCTCTTCTACTTGGCTAGGAGTAAGTTCTGGTTGAATGTTTATCTTTGGAGATTCCGGAAAGTCAATATATAGCTTGGATTATGTACTGGCTCAATAAACACTTGTGACTTTCAGTGTACTAAGCAGCAGGGAATCACGTCAAAGAGCTCAGAATACAATAGCAGAGCAAAGGATGCATGCTAAGCTTAATTTTCTGGACAAAAGCTCACCATTGAAAGAAACCTACCACCAGGTAGCAGCTGCATCTCTATTTTCTTCTTACCTTGTTCCCACCTGTGCCTTGTGCAAATAAAATCTTTGCTTTACCTCCTTGTTCTTCATTGTTATCCCCTCTCCAGTATCACTTAAAACAAGGACCTTATGACAGGCAAATATTTATTATTAGTTCTAGGAAAACAGGGATAATATTTGGAACTTTAAACACCAGTATGTCTAGAATTTCAAGAGGGAAAAAATAAACAGAACTTCCTTTCATGATTTGTTTATAAGTAATTCCCAACAGCAGTCTTATAATCCAAGATCAGAGGGCCTTGAGAAGAAAAATAAACAGCAGACTAGAGAGATGGCTCAGTGTTTAATAATACTTGGCTTAAAAGAAAAAAAAATCAAATCTCACTTTGGTTTCTTGTATCCATGCCCAGAGCACACAATTAACTGGTGTAACCATTCTGGTCACTACAGGTACCAATACGTGTGCACAGACACACACATTTATGTACACACACATGCACACAGGCCTGCACATAGGCATGCATGTGCTGGCACATTCACATAAATGTTATTTAAATATGAGAAACAAAAAAGTAACCAAATGCTAATATAAATGAAAAAATTTTCCCATCAAACCTCTAAATATCCATACAATACTTTTGGATTAGAATTTTTTCCTATGCCTGCTTCTAAATATTTTATTTTCTTTTTCTCATGGAACTAAGGAACATGGGATGCAACATAGCTAAAGAAACAGCACTTTTAAGAGAATTGAGAAAAGAACATCCAGATATATTGTCCTTCATCTTCAATTTTCATTGCAATTTCATGATAGCTAGAGAAGCTATCTTATATCAAGTAAGTTAACAGGATGGCCCTATTTTGTACAGATGTAAACAATCTCCTTGGATGCAACCCTACAAGCTAAGAGGACAGACTGCAATTCAAAAAGGAAAAGAACAGACCACTAACATGCTGTGTTCTTGAACGTCAGCAAAAAGGAGAGGGTGAGGGTGAGAGAGGGAGAGGGAAAGGAAGAAAGGGAGAGGGATGGGGGCATGATTCAGAGAAGAGCAATTGCTGTCCTCATTTCTGAGAACGTAACCACCATAGCAGGAAATGATACTTCAGTCCATAGGAGAAAGAGAGACAAGAAGCAATTGCTGTCGACATTTCTGAGAATTTAATCACCATAGCAGGAAATTACACATCAGAACCCAAGAGTAAGAGACCTCTTTCTTGTCATGACTTCCATTTCACTTCATTTTTCCAATAAGAATTTCAACACATATGTCTTGGGTATACTGAAAGTATATGCTAAGTATGTATCCAGTAGTCTACATTTAGTCAAGGCTTCCTGAGAAGCATCAAATTTTCTTATAATATCCTTTGCCTAGAGAGTCAGATGTCTAATGTAGTTTAATTAGGATAATTCACAAGTCAAGCCCATAGCCACCTTCATGATATCTAAAAATTTCAGGACTCAATATTACACTCATCGTATGTAGAACCTCTTTGACTTTTTAATATAACCTCTCCAGTTTCTTTTTGAAATCTCTGCTGGTTTTTCATTACTCTTTGAAAATAGCAGCCTCTGAGAAACTACTACAACCATGTCAGAACTAGTTATTGAGATTCAGTTCCTCCTGCTCCCCTTTACATTCCACTTGAATGGCCTAATTCATTCTTACCGGATTTTGTACCATGTTCTTCTCTGCACTATGAAGAATGCATCCATTCCTTATGCAAATTTCACCCAAAGGCTCTTCCCACAGAAATCCAAGTCTTCTCTCACTGACTTGGTTGTGTTTCACTCATACTTTCTGAAGCTCTTTTTAAGCACATGTCTACAGCCATAGAAACAAGTTTATTTCTTATTTCATTGAGATTAGTGCTCTCCTGGAAAGAAGTCACATCATCAGGTTGCTCTGGGAACACATAATGGTCTCCTATACACACAGTGAATGCCCAAAAAACCTTCTTTGGCAAGTCAGAATGGAGGCAAAAAGGGAAAAAAAATAATTACGAAGGTAAAGAGAAGAGAGACTGGAGTGAAAGTACTAAAGAAATAGTGGGTGTACTGGCTGATTTTGTGTCAACTTGGCAGAAGCTGTTGTTATCACAGAGAAAGGAGCCTCACTGGAGAACATGCTTCCATCAGATCCAGCTTTAAGGCATTTTCTCAACTAATAATCAAGGGAGAAGTTCCCAGCCTATTGTGGATGGTGCCATCCCTGGTCTGGTAGACCTGGGTTCTATAAGAAAGCAAGGTGAGAAAGCCAGGGGAAGCAGGACAGTTAGTAACATCCTTCCATGGCCACTTCATCAGCTCCTGCTTCTTGACATGCTTGAGTTCCAGTCCTGACTTCCTTTGGTAATGAACAGTGATATGGAAGTGTAAGCTGAATAAACCCTTTGTTTCTTGGTCCAGATGTTTTGTGCAGGAATAGAAACCCTGACTAAGACAAATTGGTACCAGCATAGTGGGGTATTCTTGTGAAAAACTGGCCATGCTTTTTTGGGGGGAACTGTGGAAGCACTTTGGAATTTTGAGCTTGAAGAGTCATTGCAATATTAAGAGCTCTGTGGGATGTTCTGTAGGAGCTTGAAAGATATTATTGAGAACAGTGCAGAAGACAAGACGGAGGCCCGGCTTGTGAAATTTCACAGGGAAGATTAAAGACTCTTCTCAGGGCTGTTGCTATTTTGATTGTGAAGATTCTGTGGTTTTCGTTAGCTGGGACTGAAGAATCAGCTGTGATTAAGAAGATACCAGAACTACTAAAGCAAAACCTTTGCATTACTGGGACTAACAATGCTGGTCAGCTGGAGCTAAGAAATTGGTGGTGGTTAAGAAGAGACCAGCATATACATACATAGGATTCATAGGGCACATAAATCAGCAAAATGACACTGGTAGAAATTATCTGATAATCATACACTGAGAATGTTATGAATAAAAAATTAGGATTTTAAGTCTTGTTCACAGAAGCACTCATATCTTTATGTTAGAAGACTGAAGCAAAAGCAGAGGGATGGGATGAACAGATTTTTTTTTATAGTGGCTAAATAGAAGTACCAATTGGGTAAACCATATCCATCTCAAATAACACTGCAGTTTGTTAGCCACAACACTAAGTCCCAGTAAGAAAAGGCTTGCTCTACTCTAGGAATACCTGCTAGCACTGTATGACCATAACTTTCTTATGCCTCATATCCTGTCATGCTCACTTCATACCATTGGGATAGATTGAAATAAAAGTAGGTCTGCCAATTTACTTCCACCAAAAGCCTTGAAATACAGACTGACTACAATATTCCCTCAAAGTCAGGGACACACTGTGACAACTTCTTTCAAAGGTATGGAGTGGAGCAAAAGAATCATGAAAGAAGATACTTAACTTTTGTAGCAATGAAAGGGCCCCTTTTGTCATGCTTGCTACTTTATGCCTGTTAGTCAATCATTAATTATACATGAGTCCAATAAATATTGCTATAATGAAATGTATGCATTTATAATAAAGATTGCTATTGTCAGAGACCAGTGTTTCCTATGTTGGAGCATACAAATATGACTGATAGACTATCAGTTAAAGATACACTAATTGGTATCACAAAGTCTAAGCCTTGTGTGAATGAAGAGACAACTTGTCAAAATACAAAGAATACATGATTGTTGAGTGCCCATCTAGAATAATACATCTAGAATGCAGCTCTTTCGCTTTAATCTCAAAACAAATATAGGAAAGAATATAAAGACCAGAGGAGCAGAGTACACCTGCTTACTTCAAGCTAGTGTTTTCTGTAAGTTAAAAGAAAGTTGAATCTACTATGCTTATCTATACCCAACAAAAAATCTGTTTCCACGTTACATTCCATCCTACATGTACTTCATGCTTATGGTAACTAATGGTATTTCTATGCACGCTATAAAACCTCTAAAAGAATTAAGCACTGACAAAAATATTCATATATTATGCCAAGATACCTTTAAAATATGTATATGCATCCCTCTCTTTTTAAAAAAATAAAGTAGTAAGAAAAAAATGTTGAATCCAGAAAATCACAACTTTGTATTTCTTAAGGAGACCTAAGCAATAACTCTACAAATTAACATGTCAATGTGGATGGGAATATTTTTATAATGCTTAACCCTGAGATGATGAACTTCAGACAATTAATAATGAACACAGAGAAACTCTCTCTTCAGGAATGACCTCCTAGTTGTTAAGCCAATCCCCAATGTAAACCCTAAATATACTGAACAATATGACATTATTTCAATAAGTTGTATTTATGCCGTGAGTGTGTGTGTTTTAAGATTAAAAATATAAGAATTATAATAAGCAAATGCTCAGTAGACAGTCAGATATTTCCTTAATATCCTTAAAAATTACCTTTCTAAAAATTATTTGGAATATTGATTCTTATTCTGTCTACCCAGTACTTGGGGTTGGTTAGCACAAGGATCCCTGAAATCAGCCTCATTAAGTTTATTACAAGTCCTGTTTTATTTGCTTCCAAGTTGGAAAAAATTCAACTGACTTTTACTGAAAGTATTTGTCACACATTAATTAACTTGACAAGCTTTCATCAAAAATATCTTTATATAACCAAATATGTGTGTGTCTTTTTATTGGCTTGTTACTAAGTTCTCCAGATTTTACAAAAACCTTCATTTTCTTATACTGAGTATGAGTATATAAGTCAACAGAATACAATATGTTAATGGAAACAGGAAAGCACTTGGTAATTATAGATAATTTAATACACTGCCCACTCCATTGAGTTTTCTTCAGTACCTAAGGTGAGAAAGCCTATTCCTTAGACTTTGTTGTAAAATAGAAAGATGAAGTTATATATGCACAGATTAATGTACAATTTCAATGTACACTAAAGACCTCTTCTCCTTAAGACAGAAAAGTGAGCTTCAGTACAAGCAAATTTATGGTGGTCCTGCAGTTAAAGAATCACCTGGTAATAAAGGACACACTCTTACCCAAGAATGAGATGGTGGGATTGCAGGTATTGTAGTGCATCCTAACTTCTCCAAAGAGCAGCCAGCAAAACAAAAGTATTCTTTATATATAGAATCAAAGGCATGTCAGGAACTTCATTTCTACGTTTTGAGCAGACATGGAAGGATTCTAGTGTCTTCTTTGAAGTTCCTACTCAACTTCAATTACTGTAGAAAACCAAGCATTGCAAATGCAGCCCAGAAGTTGTGAATTATAAAACATCCCTAAATTTAGTCAGTGCATATAACTATATTAGAATTCTGAAACCTAACATATTTTCTTTAAAAGAACATGTATGAATTATATATGAGTCAAACATGTATAATTTAAATATCAAAACCATGCCATCCAGAGGTGACTTGTTCCCACCACTCATCTTGGTGTTGTTTAAACTTTACCTGCACTCTTTTCTGTCGCCTACATGATCCTTGTGTACTGTTTGGTAGGAATTCTATTTTCAGTTCTCTAGGTAGATCTTCTAGCTTGGTTCAATTACACAGCAATTCAAGGTTTATTTTCTCAAAGAAACTTTACATTTAGCATAAAAAGATTTTGTCATAATAGTGTATTTTGTAACTTTAATAGTTCTGCCAATTTAAATTAGATAGGTTAGGAGAACGGTACTAACCAAATTTAAAGAATTTCTAGAATTTTCTTTTCTTGTAGTATTTAGATTCATTTCCTGACTCCCTGAAAGTGAAATATCATAAATTTTAAGAAGGAAAAAACAAAAGAACACATTAAACAACAACAACAACAACAACGAAACTTAAATTAAATGGTAGCTTATTTAGAATGTTTTTACTTAGACATATTTCATTATACACTTTTGCTAATCTATTTTCATAAAATTTTCAACAATGTACTGAGTATATGAAGAACATTTGATCTGCTCCTTACTGCTCAAATGTTCTTGACCTGGAGGGTTATGCTCAAAATGCAGATACTTTTCTAACAATTTCTTATTAAAGGTTTATAGAGGAATAATAAGATAACTCTGTGTTGTGTCTCTGGGTAACCATTTCATCTTCAGCTACTATAAAGGATGAAGGAAGCCTCATGGAAGCCTTTGAAAGCTGGGCTCACCAACTGGAAAAAATAATTCCAGGTGAAGGCATAAGAGACACAAGAATTTAAGGTTGATGTACCCACTTGTTTGCAAAGCCTTGCCAATAATTTTTTATAAAGAAACATGTTCTAAGAGGTCTTTTGATTTACTGTCATGCTAGTATGTACTTCTGCAATGGAAAAATGCAGATAAGTGACCCCCTCTACACATAAAGGAGAGTGGGGGAGGGGTTTTCATTTTGCTATTTAATTTTCCCTAACCCAGAATTCATTTGACTAAATAATTTCTATGTTCATAGAAAATCATTCCACCAGAGTGTGCAGATCTGTGCCCAATCAGTGCCCAAAGCAATTTTGAAATCAAATGAGCAGGACAAATTACAACAGTAATTCACCATGATTCTACTATATTAATTTCTTATTGTAGCAGACATAAATGCCCCCCACTGTCCAGGAATTCATTATCCTACATTTCTGAAGAGAGAGGCCTAAAATAAGGTAACAGCAGTTTTCTACACTCTGTAAAGATTCTGAAATATCCTTCCTAAAGTTTCACTGGTTAACCCCACAGTTCCTTGGCTTTATGTAACTTCATCTATGTCTCTGTCTTCTCAGGACCTATTCTCTGTGTATCTCCATCACTGTCTGTGTAAAAAGAAGAGTCATCATTGGATTTAATGTCTACTAAGATAAGTCATAATAATCTTTAATTATTTCTGGAAGGACCCTTTCACTATTGTGGAAACTAAGTGCATTATCACAAAGTGTAAATCTCAGAAAATGGACATTTCTTTGAGATCAGGTGAGAATTACCATTGAGCTTGGTTACCTGACACCTGTTAAAGAGATTCCAATTTTTAAAATATTGATTAAGAATAGAATTTAATTGCATTTATTATTTTTTTATTATTATTCCTTACCGCTTCATTAAAAAACAGAGGGATACATTTACAAATTTTTAAAGGCATTTTGGCATAACATTATATAAATAATTTTGTCAGTATTTAATTCTTTTAGAGGTTTGATAGCATGCATAGAAATCCCACTAGCTACCATAAGCATGAACTACATGTAGGACAGAGTGTAACATGGAAACAGATTTCTTGTTGGGTATATATTAAGCATAATGATCTGTGAATACCAAAAATTGCTACAAGGCTATATTCTTAGCTCTTGGATTGTTAATGATTTGAGGTCCAGGTGTACCACACTCTGGGAGGCTGCTATACATTTTTATTTCCCTAAGAAGGACTGAGGCTTTATTTTTTTCTTTGGCCTTTGTTTTTGATGAGCTTCACTGTAGTCTGTGAGTTGTTTCTGGGGTCTTCAGAGCTTTCTGGGGTTAGTATCCAATTATCAGTGACTGCCTGCCTATTATGTCTGTACTTTTTAAAAATATGCTTTGTCTTTTCAGAATGATTCTAACAGTGACCAAAATACTCTGAGAGTACTACTGGGACTAACAAACCAAACCAAACGACCATCTGAGAGGGTGAAAACATCAGCAGCTAAGAGCTCTTACTTCTCTTACAGAAAGCCTAGGTTCTATTTTCAGCATCTACAGGGCAGCAAGATCACAACCAAATTTAACCCAAATGCTAGAGGATATGATTGACCTCAACAAGCACTGAACACACACACACACACACCATTAACAGACTTCTTTAAGAGTTTATTTTCTTCAGTAACTTAAAATTAGTCTAATGTCAGCACTTGGTCACATCTGCATATTTTCTGCTATTAGTACCTCATTATCACCATCTTTTTTTTTCACCTTTTCTTAAAAAGTATAGTGACTATATACTGTCCCTTCCTTTGCTTTAGAGAAAAAAACATACTTAGATTATTTGATAATCATTATTTCTCATGGCTTGATTGGCTTACTTGTTCATGCTAATTTTTGGAAATATTGTAGCTTACCTCGAATTAGTGGTTTCTTATTGCAAAATCTACTTAGAGTTATTTCACTCTTTTTTGATTGTAGACAGGGAACAAAGTAATTTCAGGACATATTTCAATCATTTATCTGATAGAAAATTTACAGGGTCATAAAGTATCAGCCATTATACATACAGGTATTCCATCTCAGTACAAAAAGGAGAGTGAGCCTAAGTTGTAGCTAACCTATTTTTTCTAGGAAAGTCATTCCAGCCTTACTTGCCAGCCTGGAATGCTATAAAAGAAGGTAGCTGCAGTTGCTCTTCAATTCCTTGTGTCTTCTTATCTAGCCAACAATTATACCACCACTCCTTACTGGGTGGTGTACAACGGAAGAAAGGCATGCATCATTTTTTTTTGAGAAGTAATTTGATACAAAAGTTCAGAGAAGCAACTATATATTTTCAGATCCTGAATTCAAATCATTTCAGGTCATGGCATCAGGATCTGTTGAGCCTTTCTTACCTATATTCATGCTTTAAAATAGACCTTTGCAAGCAACTAAAAGAGGAAAATAAGAAGACCTTGATAGAGAAGATTGTCATCCTCTCTTGCTATTACTAATATGCCTTTTCTGTTTGTTTATTTATTTATTTATTTATTCATTTATTTATTTATTTATTCATTCATTCATTCATTCATTCATTCACTTTTCATCCCAGTAAATACCAGTCTTCCCATTCCCTCTCACACAGTTTCTTCCCTATTTTCCTCCATTTTTTTTCTCTGAGAGGATAGATTCCAAGTTACATCCACCAGCACTTAAAACATTTACAGGACTTGGCACATTTACTTACACTGAGGCCAGACAAGGCAGCCCAGTTAGGGAAATAAATTCCATAGATAAACAAAAGCTTTAGAAACAGCTTTCTCCAATTTTTTTTGGGGGGGGGTAGTGGGATACATATGAAGACAGCGCTAGGTCTAGCCCATGTATACTTTTCTTTGATGCTTCAACCCCTGAGAGTCCCCATTCCTACCCCAGGAGTTCGTTCAGGTTAGTGGACTCAGTTGGACTTTCTGTGTAGTTCTGATACCCATTTTAGTTTCCCAATGAAGAAACCAATACTATTAGCATTGATATCAGAATTAGGGCATCAGCAAGTAAAAACTCTAAAATGCTTAATGTATATATAAGGATAACATATATGCTAAATGCTAATGAAGAATAAAAGGTGTTAATATTAATGATTTTAGTGGATCAGTAGGAAAAGACGACTATATCTAGTAGACCTCTCACTTAAGACAGTTTGCTGAAGGTTTGTCAGTTGGTTGACAAATTTCTTGTTTATTGATAAGAAGTTGATGTTTTGAGTAAATGTTTAGAGTAGATTTTAATTTCCCTGAATGAATTTATTGAAAAAGTCCTCTCTTCATTATGATTTGTAGCATGAAGTGGTACTCTTTCCCACAATCATCAAACATGGACAGACTAAAAGGTGTTCAGAATGACATTTCTATCATTGTTGAGGTCAAGCTACCACAGAGGGACAGAAGCAGTGATGAATGAAATGAAAGGGCTTAAGGACAAGAAAAGAAAACAGACTAGAGAGCTCAATAAGAGACCAGGCCATACACAGCAATTCTCATTTTCCACAGGCATAGTGCAAGTGTTAGCACACAACCTCGAATGTAAGTTCTCAAAAGCCTTCTATCTTTCTATATTTTGTTTGAGACAAAATCTCCCTGTCCTGAAACTTTATCAAGACCAGGATTGCCAGCCCATGGGCTTGTAGGGGCCCTTCTATCTCTTTCAGTTATCTAACCCTTGCTGAAATTACAAGCACCCAATGCTGTGTGTTCACACTGGGTTTTTATGTAGTATCTGGGAATCCAACACAGATCTTGTCTTGGCAGGTCAGAAATCTGAGCTGCCTCAAAGTACCCTTTCTAAATTAATTCTGTGGCATCATTTTCTCTTGGCTATCTTTTGTTCTACCCTCATAAAAAACCTTTGCTCAGAAGATACCCACCACCCACTGTTACATGGGCAGCTTGATGATGAATTTCAATACTCCGTTCACACATACCTGTTTGCACTGCAAACACCTTCTATATGTAACTTCAAAAAATGAATGTTTTCCCTATGCCATGTCTTCTTCGGCTACAACTAATAACCTGAGACCACAGGAGTACCTCTACTACACAGATTGCTAAATTGTCTGCTTAAAATATGTATTAGAATAAAGAACCAATGATTTTGTTGCCTTCAAATTGAGATCCTAATATTTTTCCTGGCCCATGTCTTGAACATCACCAACCCCAGTCATGCTTCTGTGTAGACTGTCCTCTCCCGGCTCTGCAAACAACTCTCATTCTAGTTGTTGAAGCTGAAGAGACTATACCATCTTTGTCCTTTTCTTAGCTCATAATGCACAATCTCTGCAATGGAAAACACTTCTAAGATACAATACAATAATTTTATTTCAAATTTAAAGTACATGCCATGGTCTAAACTACCAGCATTTCACCCTTGAGTCACTGTACATCTGTGAAACTGGGTTCTCTGTCAGTTTCATGCCTTCATAAGTCTGTTTATTATACCTAACAATAAGATCATGCATAACCACGCACACATTTCTACAATGGCTGTACCACTCATGAATAAAACACATATACTTAGCACACTGACTGAAGCTGTATGTACATGGTTGCACTTTACAGTTTTTGTGTTTGTTTTTTTCACACATTTTTTTTCACTTGCTGGTCCTTGAATATTTTCAGCAATTTCTCTTCACAGCCTTTATATCTAGTGTTCTTTTTTACCCTCTCATTTTCTGTCCACTAACCATCATGGCTTATTTAAGTACTATTCCATCTAACCCATGTTTCACTGTGCCAATAAGATGTGCCTTATTTAAATTAAGGAATATTATCTGATAATGATGATGTGATGATGATGATGATGATGATGATGATAAAATAATAGAAGCTCAAATTATTTCTAGCATCTTTTCCAGTGGAGTCTGTGTAGGTATTTATGTCCTTCTCTTTGGTCCTTACAGTTGATTCCCACTATTTTCCCATTTCACAGAAGTCAAAATTAAATCAAAGGTTAAGTTGCTTCAAGATCCTCAACTAGTAAATGAACAAACTGGAATCTAAACTTTCTTTATGTTTCTAATTTAAATTATGGGTTTGTTTCTGAACTATTTTATTTACATTACTGTGGCAGACATACTAATTTACCCTGAGATTCCCCTTCAAGAAGTGACTTGTGGCCCAGCTGTGAGAAACACCCACCTATTATTTATCGTAAAAATCCCTTCAGCTCTTGGGCTGATATTATGCTGTCTTGAATGCTTGGCTGGAAAGACAGATCATTTCTTTCATACAAGATTCCTTTGTTCTACATCCCTATGTTTTCCTGATCTAGATAGTCATATCTAAATCACAGTACACTCCCTGTTTAACTCTGCATCCTTACTTTTTTTTTTTTTGAATTTTCCAGTAAGTGTTTTATATAATAAGTTTCTAAGTTTCATTTCATGTTTTACTTTCCAGAAAATCTACACCAGTATCAAATGAAACCCAAGGACCAGAAGGTATGGCACCGGAGGGAAGCAAGGGAACAGTTGGGCAATCTCCACATGCAGGTCACGGAAGCCCAGCAATGGGGACTTTCTTATTTGCACACTTCCATCTTCTCTTTCTAACAAAAGACTCCAGGTGGTGGAAAATCAGAACTCTCTCAGTCTGGGAAACCCCAGGGTTGCAGAGGTTTGAGAATAGGACCCCTGTGCTTGAAATTGAAATCAGAGAAAAACCACAGGGGTCTGCCATATAAAATTGAATGCTTTCCTGCTCTACGATGCCAGAAGCATGTACATTAAAAGGTAATGTAGAGTATTTCATGTTCTGACATCATTGCAGTGAGAAATGATACTTAATACAATGAATATATCTCTCAGAAATGTTCACCGATGCTTCAGAGTACCTTATCATATGCCGATGTGCAATGATTGCTGATAGACATGCAGCGATCATAACTGTAAAACAGAAATAGCAACGCCAATGCCTCCCTGTTGGTTTGTGTGAGAATTAAATGAGATAACACATTATACAAAGCTCTGGATGGAGCAGTGACAGCTCAGTTGGTAAAGTGGTTGCTTTATACATGTATATATAAAAGACGACCTGGATTTTGATTCTCAGCACCCATATAAAAAGTCAGGCACAGTTGTTTGTGCCTGTAGCTCAGGTGTCCAGGAGGTGATAAAAGGAGAATGGCTATAACTTGCTGGCCAACCCGTCTTCCTCATAAATGAGCTTCAGTTTCAGTGAGACATTCTGTTTCAAAAAATGAGGGATGGGGACTGGAGAAATGGCTTAGAAGTGAAGAACACCTGCAGATTTGCAGAGAACAAGAGACAGCACTGTCACAGTGAGTGGGGTCTCTTTACATCAATTAACAATCAAAAGAAAATAAAGAAATACGTCCACAGTCATACAATATATTCATATATATGATTTTTATATATGTGGTATATATATATATATATATATATATATATATATATATATATTAGACATATATATGATGTGTATATATATGATATGTATATATGATGTATATATAATGCTTTTATATATGATATATATGATGTATTATTTATATGATACATACACACATGTCTACAGATATGCTATACATACATGATGTATGTATATATATATAATATATATGATGCAAGTGTATACACACACACACACACACACACACACACACACACAGAGGCAATTCCCCTGTCCCCCTTTCTTATGTTGAGATGACAACCACGATTAACCATCACACTATTATACTACACTCAATTAGTTAGAAACATGGATCCCTAAACTGGATTCTTTCAGTGAAACATGTACCATAAAAACATGGAGCCTGAATTGGACATCATGTTCAGGTAGCCACTAGCTCCTAATGTCACTGTGGATCTGATGGTTATACTTAAGTTTTAAAGAAGGCATGACCTCATTACCTCATTGGTGAAACTTGCACCCTAAAATATCCACAGTATGTGACTAGTATAAGGTAGGCAACTCACTCTCAAAATAAATTTCTATGGCCTAACTGTGCAGCTGTAATGTCAGCTTGACCATTTACTTACTGCAGATGCAATGGGTGCTCCATAAAATTACAAAAATGATACTCTAACCATCTTTATTGCACAAGTACACTATGATGTTTATGCAATGAGTGAATGGACGAACTATGCTTCTCAGAATTTACTCTCATCATTATGAGGTGCATGACCATGATTGCAACTTTTCTAGAAGGTAGCAGATATATATTTCAAAATAGTAAGAAAAAAAGTAATGACAGGAAAAGTGACCAAGGAATTGACATTTTATTTACTGTTGCCTGAAATTGGTAATGTAGTTTGCTTTTAAGTATTCTTATTAGGGTCTGTTAGAGATGGCTTTAATTGTTATTTTGTTGCTAGTTTTATTTTTTAACACTGTCATTAGCTTTTAAAATAAAATAGCATCTTTGTACACAGTGATTTATGTGTGAGGCCTCAGGACTGGTTGGATGGGTTAGCACACTCTCATTATACTGCAGTATCTTAGACCTTCCACAAGAGTTCCAACCAGTAGAACAGAAGGGAATGTCTTGGACTTTAGTAAGGAGGCTGACCTTCAGAGCTGGATGATATCCTGAGTCACTAGAGTTTAGGAGCCAAGAGAACCTAAACACATTCCTTGTTACTCTCTCTTCCCCTCCCCTTCTTGTGCTTCTCCCTGTCAACCACCTTCTCCTCTAAAGATATCTAGAGTTATATTTTTAAAAAATGCATAGGTGGGACTAGTTCATTTTATTACAAGGAGCATGGGTTGGGTGCATACGAAGGAAATGCTTATTTTTCTTCACACCTAAGCCAAAGGAAAATTGCTTTCCACATTATACCAGGAAATATGTGTGTCTTCTTTACACATTATGAAGGTGGCAGGAAGTAGACAAAAGGTGACAATGGCACTCACACTCAGTGTTTTGCTCTACAATGAAAAGAACTGCTCTGATGTGAGACTCTATGTGCATTGGACTTCCCATGCAATCAAATGTGATTCCTCATCACCAAAGGTCCATTCGCTTTGTCCAGGCCTATTTTTATCAGTAGTTCTCAGCCTTCCTATTGCTGCAACTCTTTAATAAAGTTCCTCTTGTTATGGTGAACACCAACCATAAAATTATTTTCATTGCTAACTTATAACTGTAATTTTGCTACTTTTATGAATCATAATAGGATACCTGTGCTTTCCAATGGTCTTAAGCAACACCTGTAAAAGGGACATTCAACCCACAGGGTGAGAACTGCTGTTTTATATATCTATTTATACTAAGCACACAGACATTCCAGTTTTTGATAGTCCTAATCTCTTTCACATGTTCTAAGTATCAAAGGAACAATAGAGGGCAGAATATGGGACTTCAAGTTAAGGAAGCTTGGGTTGAAGTCTATATGCATATATTTATTCTTTACTGACTAATGTAGGACTTTTAGGAAGTAAAACTGAACCCTTCAGAAAGTCTTCTCATTTATCTAATGGTGATGATCATAATTACCCCCAAATGCTTTGTGAAAATGAAAACAGATAATGTCATTAAATATAACTCCGAGAACTGCAATATATATGTAAGACCTAATTTACTCAGACATATGTAGAAAATACCTATTCTTTTCTATCACAGAGTCACTAAATACATATGCCAGAAAGCCAGAAATGAAAGAAAAGCAAGTACAGATAATTGTTAACTAATTTACCTGTACCTACACACATACACACACACACACACACACACACACACACACACACACACAAATACACACACATTCAATGCTGATAGAAGTAATATATATGTGTGTGTGTATGTGTATGTGTGTGTATCACATATAAAATATATAATTAGCCACTACATACACAAACACACAGAAGTTTTTGCAAATATATTATATATTATCATATAATATAACATATATATTATGTATAACATATATTACTATAACACTATATGTTTATAGTACTATATATTATATATACTACATATATTGATATATAATTCCAAAGAGTTAATTTTATGCAACAAAGTGCCATCATCCACCCTGGATATTTGCAGGTAAGAATTTGTTTCAGCACTTAGGCTTGAATAAATTGTACATAAGAATTGAATTTCTGGCATTCTTAAAGAAATCATAGAATGTAACAACCCAGGGTTGTCTTGCAAAACAGAACATTTGTTTGAACAAATGTATATAATGGGTTCCCTCAAAAGGTTTCTTGCTTTAGAATAACTTTCATAAATCTGATAACCTTGGATTCTCTAAAGAAGAGGGTAAATGAATTATTTCTAAGAGCCATAGAAGCATAAAATATAATAAAACAAAATATAACAATGAATACAAAGTTCCCTAACAAGTGATGCGGATATACAGTTTATATAAAAAGAGAAATACTGGGCTATCACAGCATTCCTTCTAATTCCAAGTTCTTATTTGCTCTCTCAATAGCATGGTTAAGCAATTTTCACATTCCAATACTATGTTCTTGGTTGAACTGTGTCCTTAAAACAATCAGTATAAATCGCACTCCAGAACAAACCCATGCCTAGGAGTAGGTGTCCAGTATGATACTGATTCCATGTTTTTTTTTTTTTTTTTTTTTTTTTTGGTTGGTTTTGGTGGTGGTGGTGTATGTATTTGCTTTGTATTGGTATTTTTTAAGCTTCTTTTGATTTTCACTTATTGTTCTTATTTTTCTTTTTTTTGAGAAAGTAAAAGAAAAATTACAGTTATTAGGGTTGAGAAGAAGGGAAGAAGTGAATATAGAAATAAGTTTAAACTAGAATTGTCTTGTTTCTTTGGATACTCAATTTTGTCTTGTGAATGAGAGGATATTTTTGCTAAAACAAACACCAGGAGGATGTTTTGCTGAGAACTGTTTTACTGGAAGCTGACTGGAAACATAGCATGCAATGTTTTGCTAGAGTAGATGCTTCAGAGAACACATGATGTTTAAAAAGGGTATAAATATCACCCAAGAGAGAGTAAACAACACTGTGTGAATTTGGTTTACCTTGCTCCTTTTGGCTGGCCTCTGTTGGATTTGCCAACACTGATCTTCATTGGTGATGCTGTTGTGTTGGTTTGCCTTGTATCATCATAGGTCATGACTCCATAAAGAGAAAAACACCAAATAAATATTGAAGGTGTTCTGGCTTCCTGCTGCTTCCATAGACTTGGGTCAATTGGTAAGAGCCTTTGGTTTCTTCTGGAATGAACTGCAATTGCTGATTAGTGAATGGTGATTGTCAGTGTATCCAGCTACTCCCATTGATTTCTGTGAACTGATTTGCTACTATCCTGACAATGAAGATAAAAATTATTCCTAAGAACTTTCTAAACAGGTCCACATTCTTCTTTTCCCCTAACTGCCTTTCTTGTCTATTACCTTTGGTGTGCGGTGGACTAGAAAGTAGGTTAAAGCATGTAAGTAGCCTTATTAAATTAGGTTTCCAAAAATAAATCCTAAATAAATCCTTGACAACAGTCAAAATAACATGGCTTAATAGAATATATCCTAATCTAACATGACTGCCATTCTTATGAAGAAAAGAATTTATTCAGCATATACCAAGAATATCAATATCACGTGGATAAAGGGTAATCATCTAAAAGTAAAGGAATTTCAGATACTAAAAGGTAGCTATGAGAGGTATGAGGCAGGTATATTCCCCGGAGCTGTCAAAGATCAAGTGGTCTTGTAATAGTGGCATATAAGAGGATTTATTTGCTATTGTTTTAAGTCAAGGTCTCCCTAGAAAATGAATTCAGTGAGTCCCAGAAGACTAAACTAATGACTGGATTTCATATCTTTATTGAATTCTCATCTCTGTAGGCTTACACCCTTTCATTTGCCTATTATAAGCACTATTACCTCAACCCTATAGTCCTCTTACATTTCCAACCCCAAATATCTGGAATGGAATGTGTATACGGGTATCAATATGCGGTCAGGGTAGCAGAGTAAAGATGTAAATTATGCTTGCCTAAATCTAGACCTTTATAAAAATAATGTACTGAAATTTATGCTACAAACATACCTGGTTTGAGCCTTTTTTCCATATATAATATTATCCATTCTTTTGATTACATAATTTTAAAAAAATGAAAGTCCTTTATTCTTCCCTTGATTTCCATGAATGACAAGCAATCAATTAAGGCATGTCAGAGGTTTTTTCACTAGTAATACACAACAATATATACAGCAATTACTAACACTGGATGTGAGCCAGCAAGGTAAGACAGTGTGCAACATCCATTCACCTACTTGTCTTATTTAACCAATCTGAACCCCCACATTGGCTTTATAAAGTACAAAGTTATCTCTTTTTAGAAGCAATATAATTAATGATGAAATGGTCTCAACCATTTGAGCAATAGTCACTTAAACAATAAATAACAAAATGAAAATTTACATAATCCAGGTTTCTGTACTAACAACATCACATATTGACTGCCATCAATTTCATTTATTATCAAATACATAAGCTGAAACATTCTGTTATCGTTGGTCAGTGGTTGCCCTGCTTTCTCCTATCTTGTGTTACCATTTTACTGTGATCCATTCTTGTCCTTGACCAATGCTTTGTTACAGCAAAATATAATATTTTCCATGTCCTGCATTGATCTCACCATTACATTAATGTATTTATGGGTTTGATAATTTTATACATTTATTTATGAAACAATGTGGTGCAGTTTGTCTTCCAACTTGTGGCCGGATATCCGACATCAGACTCACGAGTCTTGGGAATGTAAACTCAAGCCTCACTGCTCAGCTAAAGTTTTAACAGAACATTTTCTGTTTTTATTATTTTATTTGCACAAGAGTTTTATCTTTCTGTGCATCTGTCTATCTCAGGTGCTGGTCATAGAAAAGGTGGTGAACTTCCATGTGGATACTGGGAATTTGCAACAAGTATTTTTAACTGCTGAGCCAATTCTGCCTCCCAGGTTTGAATTTTTGAACCATGCTGATGCAGGGGAATGGTTAAAAGGCAGGGATGTGAAAAAGTAAATTTTTGAGAGTATCTGAACTAATAAGGAATTTTTAGAAGGTTTACAAGTTTGTAAAATCTGCCTTTGTTGCTTCTGAAAGCAAAGCAAATTTAGAATTACTGTCTCTTTTTTACTAGCTGCAGCACCTGAAAGTTGCTGGCTAGCTACCCTATCTCAGAGATTCTGGAAGAACTTTGCATTTGTACACCTTTGTGTTCCCATTTAAAATGATTTGTTTTTTATATGCAAAAGTGAACAATCAAATGTGAGGGAAGATTATATTGTCATAACGCCTTCTCTCCTGCCTACTCTAATTATGTGGTCTATTAGAGACGGAGATTAAAACCATGCTATCAAAACACAGAAAATATATTTCACAAGTACAAAAAACAATTCTGCATCTATCTAGCTCTGGTAGAATCATCAAGACTTATTAAACAAGTTTGGTAAGGAATCTAAAATGGTCTTGAATGTAGCCAATGATAACAATTATATTCTTCACTATAAAATCAATTTGTACTCAACCATCAGAAAATTGTTCAAATCACTATGAAAATGTACAGAAGGCCCTGTGAAAAAGACTACAACTCATCAGCATGCCTATACTTCTAACTGTAAATGCTATTTATGAATATATAAACAGGCTGCTTATCTCCCGTTCATATGTACTTGTTCATCTATAGGTAGAAACCCAATAAGCAGAAGAATATTTCAATTGATAAGTCCAGAATATTGTTTATCACAGAGAAAACACCGAAAAGAATAAATATTTTTGATGGTTAAAAATTTATTGGAAGACAATTAAGAGTAATCAAACATTTTTATTGAGAAAGAACAGCTCATTTAGGTGAGATGTCAGGTGCAAAGAAAAAGAAATTGAAATTTGTGTGTGTGTGTGTGTGTGTGTGTGTGTGTGTGTGAGAGAGAGAGAGAAAGAGAGAGAGAGAGAGAGAGAGAGAGAGACAGAGACAGAGACAGAGACAGAGACAGTGACAGAGAGACAGAGAGAGACAGAGAGAGTGAGAGAGCTATAATCTTGGTCATCATGACATGGGGTATTCTGAAGTATGGGGACTATTGAAGAACATTCTTTTAATGCGCTTCATTCAAATGGCAGGGACCATGGACACATTAACACAATTCATCCATTAAACAAGTTGTTCAAGATTTTGCCATTGTTCAGAACATTCTTTTTTTCAGTCTTCTGACAGTCATATTCTCCATACTAAACTGACAAATTGTCAAAAAAATCCTTTCTTAAACATAGAACAATCACTATATAAATCAAAGCTAGAAATAAAAGCCCCCCACATCCTACAATTTGTTTGTATCTTTATGGACATTGTATCTATAATTGCTTCCTCGATGAAAATGTAGGATGAATGTGATTACAAGAGGGTCGTTATTTTCTTCTGCTTGCTAGCACAGAGCATATAACACAGGACATACTGAGTAAATACTGGCTGGATTACAGCAATATTGAAAGATAGGTAGAACCTTTCCATATATACATTCCCTGTATTGTCTTCTAATGGTTTACAAAATTTCACTGCTCTCAGATACATCTCTGCTTCACAGTAAACTGTACTACATTTAGTTGAAACCTCTTAACTCTTCATTGGATTAGAGTGGCAGTGAGGGAAGCTAGAAAGGTACTGGACAACTGTAAACCAAATAGGATTTAATAGGTAACATGAGTTATATTGGTATATATCGTGCTATTAGAATGATGATTGAGAACAATTAATTAGAAAATGCATTTAGAAACAAAATAGCAGAGTTTGAAACATTTCCAGAAATAGGTAAAACCCTATTTTTGATGACAACACACACTATACTTACATAATATAAAAGGAAAAAATCATGCTGACACCAAGCTAGAAGCTTCCTCACTGCTGGCCTGCCTTAATAGCACAATAATCAGTTGGGGAAAGTCCGTAATAATCTTCTCCAGCTTTAGAACTTGCAAGCTAAATTCCCTGAATTTTACAATAAGAGTTACTCACTGGTGCAATGCTTCAATGATAGTTATATGTCTAACTGATTTCTGGTTGTATCTGAGGTTAATGTAGGAGGGAGTCCATGCCTGGTTTTAAAATCCAGGCTAAAGACCAGGGAAGCTGTAATCACAAGGAATTAAGCTTTGTTTCAATTTTGTTAGATGGACATATATGGTCACACTGCCTTCTAAATCTGCATATTTATCCCGATGTCTAATGTGCCTTGATCAATCAGTTTTTGTTTTTGTTTTTGTTTTTTTTTTGTTATTGTTGTTGTTCTTGTTGTTTTTTTTGGGGGAGGGTACAAAAGGTAGTTATTACAGAGATTGATAGTTTATCAACGTGTTGATAACATGTTACTGCCGGGTATTTATCAGGAAACAGGCTAACCAAAATGTTATGTATAAAGCCTAGGAGAGTGAGCAGAAAGAGAATGAGACCTGATAATGAGGAGAGTGCTATACAGCATTGTCTTAGTACCAAAATTAAGTCATGGCACTCATGAATTTATAGCTGCTAAGACTGACTATATAGCCGATATAGAGTGAAATCTGTCAATACTCATTCATACAGAGATCTAGAGAGATTCATAGGACCCTATAGCATGTTAAAGGGTGTTTTAGCTAAATATTGCATACAGAAAATATAGATAAGATGCAACAATCAGTGGAAGAATTTTCCAAGCATGACATGAGGGATACTATGGATTTTTATTCATGAGATCAAGGTAGCTTAATGACTCTAGAGTGTTAAAAATATTTTTTAAAGTGGTAAAAAATTGTAAGGTATTATATATCTTATTCTTAAACAAAGACCTAACATGAATATTGAAGCCTTAAAAAATAGCTCATGTGCTAGTATCACAGTGCTACCTGAAAACAGACCCTTCCAGACTCCAACTGTGCCATGAGCTAGAGAAGACCCATTACCATCAGGTCCCATTGCCTGCACAGAAACAGCTAAACACCCAGAAGCACTCTCCCTCATGAGCTCACAGGCTCATGGGCCCAGAAATACAAGCTACAGTCTGAGACAAGAACAACTAACATAATGGATAAGAAGTTTGCAAGAGGCAACAGAAATCAAGGAAACCTCACAACCAGAGAACACAGTTCTCCTACCAAAGAAAGTAGTGGATAATCCAACCTATCAGAAAAACAAGATTTGGACTTAAAATAATATGTCATGTTGATGCTGAAGTGCTTTGAGGAGTGCATGAATAACTCCCTTAAAAAAGTATAGAATAACACAGGTAAACAAGTTGTACACCTTAGAGAATTACAAGAAAACACTAGCAAATGGATGAATGATTTGAACAAAAATATCCAATACCTAAAAATAAAAGTAAGAATAATAAAGAAATTGAAAAGGGAGACAACTATGGAGATAGCAAACCTAGTAGATGAAATAAGGAGTCACCAACAGAATACAAGAGATAGAAGAGAGAATCTCAGGGGCAAAGGATACCATAAAAAACTTTGACACAACAGTCAAAGAAAATCAAAGGGAAAAAAAAAAGCTCCTAACTCAAAAAATCTAAGAAATCTGTACACAATTGGGACAACCAAATATGAGGAAAATAGATGTAGAAGAGAGGGAAGACTCCCACAAAAAGGCCCAGTAAATATCTTCAAGGAAATTATAGAAGAAAACCTCCCTATCCTAGAGAAAGAGATGACCATGAACATACAATAAACCTACAAAACTCCAAATAGATTGTACCAGAAAAGAAATTCTTTCTAACACATAATATCCAAAACAACAAATACTCAAAACCAACCAAAAAATACTAAAGGCAGTGAGGGAAAATTTCATGCAACATATAAAGGTAGATCTATCAGAAGTATACCAGAACTCTCAGTAGAGACTATAAAAGCTTGAAGATCTTGGACAGACATCATACAGACCCCAAGAGAACACAAATGTCAGTCAAAGTTACTCTATCCAGCAAAACTCTCAAATATAATAGAAGGAGAAATCAAGATATTCCAGGACAAATGAAAAATTTCACAATTTCTGCAAATCCAGACCTACAAAGGATAATAGATGAAAAACTCCAACACAAGAAGGAAAACTCTACCCCAGAAAGTAATCTTGCAACAACCCAAAAGAAGAGAAGTAAACAAACATAATTCTACCTCTAACAGCCAAAATAACAGGAAAAAAAATCACTATTTGTTAATATCTCTTAGCATCATTGGACTCAATTACTCAAGAAAATTACATTGACTATTAGACTGGAGGCATACACAGGACTCAGCATTTTACTTCATACAGGGAACTTGTCTCATTGACAAAGACAGACACCACCTTAAAATAAAGGGTGGAGATTTTTTTTTCGAGCCAATGGTCCCAAGAAATAATCTGAAGTAGCCATTCTAATATCAAATAAAAAAAAAAAAAAAAAAAAAAAAAAAAACATTTTCCACCAAAAGTTAGAAAAAAAATGAAGGATGCTTTTTACTCATCAAAGGAAAAATCTATCAAGAACTCTTAATCTTGAGCATCTATGCTGAAAATGATAGGGCATCCTCATTTATAAAAAAACCTCACTGAAACTCAAAGCACATATTTTACCACATGCAATAATAGTAGGAGACTTAAATACCTCACTCTCATCAATGGACAGATCATGGAAGCAGAAACTGAACAGAGACACAGTGAAACTAGCAGAAGTTATGAACCAAATTTATTTAAAAGACATCTATAGAAAATTTCAATTTCAAATTAACAAAATCAGAAATGAAAAGGAAGATATAACAGAATAAAATGAGGAAAATCAAGAAATCATAAGATCCCACTACAAAAGCCTATTTGACAAACCTGGAAAACTTAGAGGAAATAAACAATTTTCTATTCAAATATCAGGTATGAAAGTTAAATCAGGATCAGATGAACCATTTAAACAATTGCATAAGTGCTAAAGAAATAGAAGTAGACATAAAAAAAATCTCCCAATGTTAAAACAAGACACGTTTGGTTTATTGCAGAATTCTATCAGAAATTGATAGAAGATCTATCACCAATACTCCTCAAATGATACCACAAAATAGAAACAAAAAAAGCACTATCCAATTCATTCTTTGAAGCCATAATTATGCTAACCTAAACCACAGAAAAACCTATAAGGACCAGTTTCCCTCATAAACATTGCTGCAAAAATATTCAATAAAAATTTGGCAAACCCAATCCAAGAACATATCAAAATGACAATTCACCATGATCAAATAGCCTTCAACCCAGGGAAGCAGGGATGGTTCAATATATGGGAATCTATCAACATTATCCACTATATAAACAAACTCAAAGGAAAAAATATGATAATCTCATTATATGCTGAAAATGCATTTAACAAAATTCAACATTGCTTCATGTTAAAAGTTTTTGAAAGATCAGGAATTCAAGCCCTGTACCTCAACATAGTAAAAGCATTATACAACAAAGAGGTAACCAACATCAAACTAAATGGAAACTTGAAACAATCCCACAAAAATCATGAACCAGGCAAGACTGTTTCTATCTATTAAATATAGTACTGGAAGTCTTAGCCAGGGAAATTAGACAGCAAAACTAAATCAAAAGGGTATAAATTAGAAAGGAAGAAGTCAAATATCACTATTTGCAGATGATATGATAGTATACTTAAGTGACCCCAAAAATTTTACCAGAGGACTCCTTATCTAAGTAAACAACATCAGCAAAGTGGGTGGATATAAAATTAACTCAAATAAATTAGTATCCTTACTCTACTCAATGAATAATCAGGCTAAAAAAAAAATAGGGAATTGACACACTTCACAATTGTTACATATAATATAAAATAACTTAGTGTGATCCTAACCAAGCAACTGAGAGATCTTTATGACAAAAGGCTCTGAATAAAGAAAAAGAAGATCTCTGAAGTTGGAAAGATCTTCCATGCTCAAGGATTGGAAGGTTCAACATTGTAAAAAGTCATTTTTCTAAAAGCAATTTATAGATTCAATGAAATCCCCATGAAAATTCCAACTCAATTCTACATAGAGTTAGAAAGAACAATTTGCAAATTTATATGGAATAACAAAAAACCCAAAATAATGAAAACTATTCTCAACAATAAAAGAACTTCCAGGGAAATCACCATTCCTGTCCTCAAGCTATACTACAGATAAATTGTGATAAAAACTGTATGGTATTGGTACAGAAACAGGCAGCTAGACCAATGGAATAGAATGAAGCCCCAGAAATGAACCCACACACCTAAGATCAGGTGATCTTTGACAAACAAGCTAAAAATATTCAATAAATAATGGACAGCATCTTCAATACTGGTTCTGGTTCAACTGGCTGTCAGTATGTAGAAGAATGCAAATCAATCCATTCTTATCTCCTTGTACAAAGCTCAAGTTTAAGAGGACCAAAGTTTTCTACATAAAAGTAGTTACACTGAAAGTGATAAAAAGATAGTGTGGGAGAGCTTAGAAAACAAAAGAACAGGGTAATTATTCCTGAAAAGAACAACAATGGCTTATGCTCTAAAATAAACAATAAATTAATTAAAACTCATAAAATCACAAAGCTTTTGTAAGTCAAAGGACACTGGCAAGAGGACAGACGAGTGGAGAAGAAAAAAGGATGGGAGTGCAGTTGGGGAAGGGAATATGTCAAATGTAAAAACATAGAGTATTTAATAAAAGAAAAAGAAAAACAAACAAACAAAAATGAACAAAATGTCAATCAACCGACTGGTAAAGATCTTTAAAAATCATCCATCTGATAATGAGCTAATATTTACTATATAAAAAGAAGTCATGAAGTTAGACTCCATTAGAATCAAATAACCCTATTAAAATATAGATACAGAGTTACACAAAGAATTTATGCTGGTGGGTCCCGGTATGCAGAATGGGTGCTCAGGCTCTCTGCCACCAGGAACAGCGGAGATCCATGTCTGGTAAGATTGCACTGCGAGGAGCCCGGGAGCAGAGAGGTTTGTGCTGAGTGCTCAGAAAATGTGCCCTCCCTCCCCTCACCCTGACTAGTTCACATGAGCAGGAACCCTGTGTAGGGTCTTGATTTCCACCTGGCAGGCCCCTGTGAGCAGAACAGGCCAACAGGCAATCTGCCACGCCCCCTCCCAGGAACAGTGGAGATCCAGGGACACTGGCAAGGTACAAAGAAGAGACAGAAACCAATCACTGACAACAAGATAACATATAATCATAGACAACAAGATGGCAAGAGAAAAGAAACCAAGACAATCTGGCAACATCAGAACCCAGCTCTCACATGACAGCAACAGGAGAAGGCAGAACACTTCAGAAAAAGAAAACTAAGACCCTAAATCATATCTCAAGATGATGATAGAAATCCTTAAACAAGAATGGGAGGAAAAGAATAAAGAAATAGAAGCTTTTAAAGAGGAAACAAGAAAAACACTTAAAGAAATCAAAGAACTATAGGAAAACAGAACCAAAGAGATGAAGGAATTGAAGAAAAATTTAAAATGGAAACTGAAAGCATTGAAAGAGACAACCCTAGAGGTAGAAAACCTAAAAAAGAAATCAGGAGACACAGATGCAAGCATTTCCAAAAAACTACAAGAGATGGAAGAGAAAATCTCCAGTGCCGAAGACAACATTGAAAACATAGACAAAACAGTCAGAGAAGATGCAAAAGTTAAAAAGCTCCTACCTGAAAATGTCCAGGAGACTCAGGACACAATGAGAAGAGCAAACCTAAGGATAATAGGAACAGAAGAAGGCAAAGAATATCAACTAAGAGGCACAGTAACTATGTTCAACAAAATTTTAGAAGAAAAACTTTCTTAACCTTAAGAATGAGATGACCATGAGCATAAAAGAAGCCAACAGAATTCCAAATAGAGTGGACCAGAAAAGAAATTCCTCCCAACACATAATTGTCAAAACTCCAAGTGCCCAAAGCAAAGAAAGAATACTAAAAGCAGTAAGGAAACAAGGTCATGTAACATATAAAGGCAGACCAATCAGAATCACACCCAAATTCACAACGGAGACTAAGAAAGCTTGAAGATTCGGGATAGACATAATACAGACCCTAAGATAATACATGTGTCAGCCCAAGTGGCTATACGCAGCAAAACTATCAATCACCATAGATGGAGAGACCAAGATATTCCAAGACAAAACTAAATTTACACAATATCTGACCACAAACCCAGCACTATAATGAATTATAGGTGGAAAACCCAATACGAAAAGAGAAACTACATCCTAGTAAAAACTAGAAAATACCTATGGAAGAAAGCCAAAAGAAGAAAGACATATAGTCACAATTCTACCTCTAAAATCATAAACAGCAGGAAACAGCAACCACTATTCCTTAATATCTGTTAACATAATTGGTCTCTATCTCCCAACAAAAAGATATAGGCTATCAGACTGGATACATAAACAGAATTCAGCATTTTGCTGCATACAAGAAACTCATCTCAGAGACAAAGACAGACAATATCTCCGAGTAAAAGGTTGGGAAAAAACACTTCCAAGGAAATGGTCCCAAGAAGCAAGCTGGAGTGGCTATTCTAATATTGAATAAAGTAGATATTCAACCAAAAGTTATCAAAAAAGGTAAGAAAGGACACTTTTTACTCATTACAGGGAATATTTGTCAGGAAAAACTCTTAATACTTAACATATAGACTCCAAATAAAAGAGCACCCATATTCATAAAAGAAACCCTACTAAAGCTCAAAAAATACATTGCACCCCACACAATAATAGTGGGAAACCTCAACACCCCACTATCATTAATGGACAGATCATGGAAACAGAAACTGAACAAGGACACAGTGAAACTAGCAGAGGTTATGAACAATAGACATCTACAGAACATATCATCCTAAAACAAAAGAATACAGCTTCTTTTCAGCACCTCATGACACCTTCTTCAAAATTGACCAAATAATTGGTCACAAAATGAGCCTCAATAGATATAAGAAAATTGAAGTATGCCCATTTCTTCCTATCAGATCACCATGGTCTAATTCTGGTCTTTAATAACAACAAAGACAACAAAATGCCCATATACACATGGAAACTAAACAATGCTCTATTAAATGATAGCATGGTCAAAGAAGAAATAAAGAAAGATATTAAGGATTTTCTAGAATTTAATGAAAACGAAAACATAACATACCCAAACCTATGGGATGCAATAAAAACAATACTGAAAGGAAAACTCATAGCTCTGAGTGCTTCCAAAAGGTAACTGGAGAGAGCATATATCAACAACTTGACAGCACAGTTTAAAGCTCTAGAACAAACAGAAACAGATACACTGAAGAGGAGTAAATGGCAAGAAATAATGAAACTTAGAGCAGAAATTGACCAAAGAGAACCATTCAAAAAATCAGTGAAACCAAGAGCTGGTTCTTTGAGAAAGTTAACAAGATTGATAAACCCTTAGCCAAACTAACTAGAGGGCAAAGAGAGAATATCCAAATTAACAAAATCAGAAATGAAAGTGGAGACATAACAACTGAAACTGAGAAAATTCAAGAAATCATCAGATCCTACTACAAAAGCCTATACTCAACAAAGCTGGAAAATCTGGAGGAAATGGATGAATTCCTAGACAGGTACCAGCTACTAAAGTTAAACCAGGACTAGGTAAACTATCTAAATAATCACATAACATATAAAGAAATAGAAGCAGTCATCAAAAGCCTCCTAACCAAAAAAAAAAAAAAAAAGTCCAGGTACAGTTGTGTTCACTGCAGAATTCTATCAGACATTTATTGACGACCTAATTCCAATACTCTCCAAACTTTTGCTCAAAATAGAGTCAGATGGAACACTACTTAACTCATTTCTCCAGGTCACAATAACCCTCCCTCCTAAATCACACAAAAACCCTACAAGGAAAGAGAACTTCAGACCAATCTCCCTTATAAACATTGATGCAAAAATACTCCACAAAATCCTAGCAAACCAAAAAGAATCTCAAGAAAGTACTGGAGGAACTGAAATGGCTTGCAACCACTTGGGAAGAACAACATTATCTACCAACCAAACCCTCCAGATCTCCAGGGAGTAAAACACCAACAAATGAGCACACATGGATAGACCCATGTCTACACTTGTATATGTAGCAGAGGATGGCATTGTCTGTCATCAGTGGGATAAAAGGCCTTTGGTCCTGTAAGGGCATGTTTTCCCAGAGTAGGGGAATGCCAAAGTGCTGAGGTAGGAGAGGGTTTTTAAGAGAATATATACCTTTATAAAAACAATGGGAGCAAGGGGGAATGGGATTGGAAGGAATGTATATAAAATTTGAAATGTAAATACAAAGAATTTCTAATAAAATTAAAAAAAACAATGCAGCCTTTACTTCTCTTGAAACTAGTCTTCAAGGCCAAATTGAATTAAAATTAATTTGACTATGTTTTACATTTTGTTTACTCTACCTGAAAAACATCTCTAACTAATACTATGTGAAAATAGAATCTATAGAGTCCTCATGTTCTTTATATTTGTCAATAATCATGTTATCTCCCTCATTAGCCAAGAAAAAGAAGAGATATTGTATCCTCTTCTTTCCCTGGTTAAGAAAAAAATAGCCCATCTTACCATTATTATGCATATGAAAGTAGAAAATTCTACCAATTAAGCTACAATTCACTTTAATTGAGAGGTACCTGGCAATTTCAAAACATGTGTGCATATAGATTATTTCATTTTCTGTTATTGTATTTAAAGATCATGAGAAGGATCACTTCTGGGATCCTTCAGGGACCTGGTTCTGGAGGCAGTGTTGGGAGATATAATAAATGCATCTGCTAATTTTCTCATTCCTTTGACAAAATACCTGAAAGAACAATGTAAGGAAGGTTTGATGGTAGGACAAGCCATTATGACAGTGAGGTGATTATAGATATTGCATCCACAAAGAGGAAATTGAGAGTGATGAATGCTGTTGCATAATTGACTTTTCACTACGTATTCAGTCTTGGCTTTCAACCCATAGGATGGTACGGTCCATATTCAAAGAGATCATTCACCACAGTTCGATCTCCCTGGAAGTGGTGCCATAAATAGTATACTGAAAGAGGCATGTTTCCTAAATGATCCTAAACTCAACAAGTCTAGCCATTGCACTGATTGAGGTTCTTTGCCAGAGGGAACTCTCTGGTGTCGCAGGGCAGCACTGAGAATCACATAGGGAGAAAAACTGAGTCTTTTCTGTTGTTCATTTGGATGTCTCTTACAAGGTCCACTCAGCTTTCTTCCTCTCTTCCTAGGCTACACTTTGACTATGTCAAGATAACTCCAGGAACCATTTAATCTTAATTAACTTCAAAAGGATTCTTATTCCAAATACAAGACTGCAGTCTGATTAAGGAATCACTTGTCAAATACTCTGCATTTAACATTAAATTCAATATGAGCTTTTGTAGAGCACTTCCAATCATACTATTGGTTGTATGTGCATTTGTGAATAGTTGGTATTTTGTATTGGGATTTCAGCTTTTGTTCTGCAGTTGGTTTAAATCATTACCAAGCACATACTCTTCTAGGGCTTGTATACCCATGTATTATATCACCACACACCCACACAGGAAACAACTCCACAAACATCTGGACTCTGGGAGTTTTGTCACACAGATGCTGTTTTTAATTTCACAGTCAGTATTTGGAATTCGTGATCTCCAGAGAGTATTAATATGAGCCAATATAAGTTTTTGAGGCACCAACAACATCTGAGTTCCCTACATCATTCTATTTTGGCAAATAATTTACTTATCTCCTGGCGAAATTGCAGGGGTTTGCATTTATTCTGAAGCACCAGCTATACCCACTTTGCAGAACACTAGCCACCTGAAAAACAGCCCAACAAAAAAGGAAGTGCTTCCATGGATGATATGGGTTCTTTTTAATCTTATTTACAAAAGCAGCAATTATGCCTGCAGAGGAACGAAGCATAGAGAGGTCCTTTGACAGATTTCCAGAGAAGAAAGCAGTGTCCCTTGTGCTTAACCTTGAAGTAAACTTCCTCACAAACCCATCATGATTGATAATCGCTGGAGACAAGTAAACTGCTCAGACTTCAAGTGTATAATGATTACAGTATTCAATCCTGCTTTTTTTCCCCCTTTGGAGTTTTTTTTTTTTAATTATATTTTAAAGGAAGAAATACTCTCTGATTTTTTTCCTGTTGGGTGATTATTCTTCTGGCAGAAATACTGAGTCATACCTCCCCCACCAGCCCCCTTACTTTAGGAATGTAAGTCCTCCTGAAGAAGTACTGTGTTTCAGAATAAGCAGCATTCTTAGGTGTGGAATTCTAACTTTTCTTAGATTTTGTTAGCCAGGATCTTACCACGTAGTCTAGGCTAGTTTTAAACTCCCAGTGGCCCTCTTCTTCAGCCTCCCCATTGGGTCAATTAGATGATGAAGTACCCTGGTTCTCAGTTGAAATACGTGAAACCCCAAGAATGTAAAATGAGACAGTAGGTGCTTCCTAGTAATCCCCCCCCCAAAAAAAACAGGCCTCTTTATGCGACCCACAACACATGCCCCCATAAAGTAGCTTTGGTCATGTAAAATGGCATGGGTCACACCCCACATCCCTTCTAAGCAGGTGTTGTAGGTTTTGTCAGGCCCCACAACCCTATTCAAAAAGTAAGATGAGACCAAAGGTCACATCAGCTTCAGGTAGAAGCAAGACTACCCGGAATATGTATACAAGGTTTTCCCAAGCCCTCAGGCCAAGCCAATAGGAAGTACCCATTCTCAGACTCTGAACCATTTCAAAAACTATATATATATATATATATATATATATATATATATATATATATATATATATATATATATATATATATATATATATATATATATATATATATATATATATATATATAGGGGTTGCTTAGGAGTAAAAAGTGTTCAAGAATCATTTCATCTTATGAAAGCCTCTGTTATAAGAGCTGTTAACACCATCATTTGGGAAGAGATTTTTCTCTCCTGCAGCTTCTTGAGCTCAGCAACTGGAACCTCTTGCTGGCTCAGTTCAGCCTGCCCTGGCGTCTTGTGATAGCAGTAAAAATGGAGGCAAGCCAGACCCAGCAATGGAAGCAAGAGAAATCGTTTTTCCTTCTCTGCTTGGTGCTTCTCCCCTTTTCCTGAACCTGTTTGCTCAGTCGGACCCAACAGTGAAGGTGGCTGAAGCCACTCTCATCTGAGTGGGGCTTCTGGCTTTCAGTGCAGCCCAAAGTTCCACATATACACTGAGGAGATTGTAGATATAGACCTTTAGGACTGGGTTTCCATACCACTTTTTATCCTTTTGTGTGTGTGTGTGTTGGTGAGACACACTAAATCCATTAAAATGAGCACAAACTTTTCTAGAACAAATGAAGTCATGACACTGAATTATTTGTCATTTTGATGTTACCTTGTCCATGTGAAATGTTACAGAGTCTCTTACAACCACCAGGCTCCTCAAGTTTTATCATTACAGTTTTAGCAATTCTTCCCTATTTATTATTTTGTGAATAAATTTTGTGTCATCATTTTACCTGATTCTAACATACCATTTCTTACAGACAATTTTTCTGTGTTCTCTGCTTTCTAATCTTGAAGATTAAATATTTGTAGCTATAATTTTTAGTGGTAAGATATAAAGCTTGGAAATATTTCTTTTTATTCATCCATCGTATATTGAACAAATTCTTCCTCCAACACCTTTACTGTAGCTTTTCCATCCTATTCTCTCCTATGATTTCCTTTTGGATCCAAGATAATTTTAGATGAAATATGAAAAAATTAAACTAAAAAGAACATATACTACACGTGAACTTAGCCTAAAACCCGAGAAGCAATTAATTCTTATTCATTGAAAGAATTCCATTCATTTCTTGTGAATTTATTCAATGAAAATGTATTCAGCTTATACTATATACCAGGGTTGTGTATGGCTACACAGATGCAGAGTAAATAACTGTGTAGACGTTATGCTTCAAAACATTTTAGTAGAAGTAGACAAATAGCTCTAATACAGTGAAATATGCACTGAGAGGTTTCATTCAAATGGCATTATAGCCTCTATAAAATGGCAAATGCAAATCAGCCCTCAGATTTGTCAAGACAGAAGACACAGAGACTGAAACTACAGTGCTAGAGTGAAGAAAGACTTAGGACTGAAACAACAACTAAAACACACATTTTCAACTAATTCTGTAACAAAGAGAAGTGGAGACAGTTTCTTGATTGTAAGAAATTTGCATTTAGTTGCCATGTAGATGAGATGACACAGGATGTCATTGTTATAGTAATGTTAATCCAGTGAAAACCCAGAAATTGCACATATGGGAAAGAGGAGGTGGCCTTAACACAGTTTTTAAAAGAATGGAAGTCAGGGGATTAAAGTAGAGGTATGGACTGTTTGTCAGCAGGCTTGCTGAGGTGGGAAAAAGAGGGACAGGGTGAACATTTAGAAGGGGAGAAAAGAAGGTATGGAGAAACACCTTCAGCATTGTGGACAACTACAGAAGCCAGAAATTTACAGTTTTTTAGTATTTGTTTCAGCAAGCTAAGCTTTGAGTTAGGAGGACAACTGTTCAAGTAGTGATTAGTACAAATCACATAGCAATCTAATCTCTGTCCTCTGATATGTAGAGTGGGAAAGGCAAACATTTTCCTGTCAGCTTTTCAGAAGACACTGAAGAAGCTGAATTATCAGAAGAAATTTCTTCTGTCATTATAAATAAAAAGATAGAGGAAAGGGAAATATTTATTATATACTATACATCTGAGTAATGAGATGATATATTCTAGTAGATAGATTATGGTTTTCTCATGAATGAAGTACAAGGAAATGATGTAAAAATCTATCAATCAATGCATTCACATCTATTCTTTACCTAATAATAAACTGTGTTTAAAGAACTTAGTGTGCATGAACATTCTGTATATATAAGCCAATGAGGTATTTTTGCCCTTTTTGTTTGTAATAAGGTTTTGGGTTATTTGACAAATGGATTAGAAAGAGCTGAATTACAAAGTAATTATTCACAGACCTTAAGAAGCTCAAAAAGAAGGAAGGTCAGAATGTGGATGCCTCAATCCTTCTTAGAAAGGAGAATAAAGCACTCATGGGAGGAAATACAGGGACAAATAGAAAAGCAGGGATTGAAGAAAAGATCATTCAGAGACAGCCTCACTTGGGGATCCACCCAATATTCAACCTCCAAACCCAAGCACTATTGCTGATGCCAAGAAGTGCTTAATGGCAGGAGTCAGATATGGATGCTTCCTAAGAGGCTCTGCCAGAGTCATACAGATAAATTGAGGATGCTTACAGCTAATCATCAGACTGAACTCAGGAACCCAATGAAGGAGCTACAGAAATGACTGAAGGAACACAAAGGGTCTGTAATTCCATAAGAAGAACAACATTATTAACCAACCAAACTCGCCAGAGCTACCAGGGAGTAAAATACTGACTAATGAGTACACATGGAGAGACAACATGGCTCCAGTTGCATATGTAGCAGAGGATAGCATTGTTGGGAATCAAAGAGAGAAGAGATCGTTGGTTCAGTGAAGGCATGTTTTCCCAGAGTAGGAGAATGTCAAAGTGCTGAGTTTGGAGAGGGTGGTTGAGAGAGAAAACACCTTCAAGGAAGCAAGGCTGGGGTAAGGGGCATGGGAGAGGGGGATAAGGGGATAACATTTGAAATGTAAATACAGAGAATATCCAATAAATATTTAAAAAGCAATGCATGGGTTTGTGAGAGTAGGGCATAGAGAAATGTAAATTCAGACTATTGTAAATCATTGGTTACACACAAGCTTACAGCTTTTAAATTCATAGACACAGTCATCATCAGTAGTTCAGAGAACCTCATGAGTCCTAACATTCAAGGTATAACAGAGATTTAAAAAAAAAAAAAACTAAAGGATATTGTGAGCTAGTAAAGATGAAGAGGCTTAGAGAATAAAAGAAATGACATTGGTACCTAATTCCAACATATATTGAGTATCTTTTTGACATTTCAGTACTTTACAGACATTAAGAAATGATGTTTACTCATCTTTACACAATATAGCATACTTCTAGAAGGATATATTTAGAACTTCAGCAAAACTACCACTCACAGGATGAAAGAAAACTATCCCACAGTAGAGACACTTTATTTTTAATATCATGTAGTGATCACAAGAGCTGCTTGAATCTGTGATCACAGGCTGAGGATCTACTACATGTGGATATAAAGATAAATAGATTTTAAATGGATCTGGTGATGGACTGTTTACGCTTTTGGCATCTCCTGTTTGAAAAGTCTATATTTCAACAATATATGACTTTTTGTAACTAAAGATAATAAAGGGACCCCTAATGAGCTGATAGAGCATTTTACTTTATTTGTGTTAGTCCTCTTTAAATCCCTCAGGAAGCTCTTTGCTGGAATCTTTCCAAAGCCTCTTCATTTCCTTAAAAAGAGTACCATAGTCATTGGAAAAAAATATTTAGTTGGAAAATAACAGAAAAAAAACTCTCTTTGTTCTGATTCTTCGTGTTTTATATTCCTAAAAAATGCCAAATTTTAGAAAAAAATAGCTTTTGATAGAATTCTTTTAAGCAATTCTTTTTCTTTTCAAAAATGAAAGAAAGGGTTTTAAGGTTGTTTTGGTTTCTTAGACACGGTGGGTTTGGTACTTGAGCAGCGGCTACATAAACAAGACCAAGACAATTTATTACTCCATGCTTTCCTTTCTTATTCTAGAAAGGATACCAATAGGCACTCTTCAGACCCTTTATATTAACTAAATGAGATAGTGTCTAGAGATAATACCTAGACAATGTTTAGAATTGATTCAAAAGCATGGTGCACAGTCAGAAATTTCCATTTTTATCTTTATTTTCACCCAGGAGCATTATAATTGATGCAATTGAACTTGGCTTTAGTTTTGTAGACATGGAGGTGGCCTAGAAGAGAGAAGTAGTTGCTACCAAGTTTGTCAGAGTGGGTTCACCACCTGAGCCCAAGTGGTGGTATGACAGAACTAACTCCTTCAAATATGTGATATTTACATGTGCACTGAGGCAAACACACGCATACACACACACACACACACACACACACACACACACACACACACACACACATACACTGTAAAAATTTAAATATTTAAATTATGTTTTCTCAACATTAATAAAGTGATGCCTTTGGAGTCATCTGTGTCCAGTGGCCCTTTGCTGCTAACAACACGAGAGTTTATTCTATGTATTTAATTATGGATACTTTTAACCATAGATTTTGGCACTCTTTGGCATTCTTTTACCTACCATCTTTCTTCAAGCTTATCCCACCCAAGTCCATAACACTATACATGCAAGAAATAAGTATAGAAGATTAAGGGGGCATTGACCTCATTAGACTACTTTATGCTAATTATGGCCATTCAATTCCTTGAGGCAAGAACAATACTTGTTGTTGGTGTAACCCCAGCCAGCAGCAGAAACCAGAAACCAGAAACCAAAAAATAAAATCAGAAACCAGCCAAAGCATCAGCAACCAAAGCAGGAGCAGTAGCATCACCAGCAGAAATAACAGTCACCACCTTTCTCCAAGCTCTGGCATTTTTATACACTCTCAAGAGTTTCTTGAAATCCAACTGTTAACTATCTTCAGTGAGGTTGGTTACCATGTACAAAAAAAATACATGGTATATACTCACTGATATAGCTCAGAATACCCAAGAAACAATTCATAGACCTTATGAAGCTCAAAAAGAAGGAACACTAGAATGCAAATGCCTCAGTTATTTTAGAAGGGAGAAAAAATAGAGGAGCAAATACAGTAAAAAATAAGAGGAGGAGAGACTGAAGAAAAGATCATCCAGAAGACTGACTCACATGTAGATCCATCCCATATGCAGCCACCAAACACAAGCACTATTGCTATTGCTGATGCCAAGAATGGCAGGAGCTGATATGGGAGCCTACTCAGAGACTCTGCCAGAGCCATACTAACACAGATGAGGATGCTTGCAGCTAACCATCAGACTCAGCATGGGGACACCAATGGAGGATATAAAGACAAGACTAAAGGAGCTGAAAGGGTTTGCAACCCCAGGGGAAGAACAACATTATCAACCAGTCACCCCCCCTGAGTTCCCAGGGACTAAAACAACAACCAATGTGTACCCATGGAGCTGCCCATGGCTCCAGGTGAATATGTAGCATTTGATAGGATTGTCTGTTATCGGTGTGAGGAAAGGCCTTTGGTCCACTGAAGACTTGTTTTACCAGTAAAAGAGAATGCCAAGGTGCTAACTTGGAAATGGGTAGTTGGAAATGGGTAGTTGAGAGTGGGAGCATCTTCATGGAAGCAAGATGAGGAGGGAGGGGGTCTGAGTGGGGGAAAAGGAGATAATATTTGAAATGTAAATACAGAGACTATGAAATAAAAATATTTTGCAAAAAAATAATAAAATTAAAACCTTTCTGTACATATGTGTATGTGTGCATGAGTGTGTGTGTGTGTGTGTGTGTGTGTGTGAGAGAGAGAGAGAGAGAGAGAGAGAGAGAGAGAGAGAGAGAGAGAGAGAGAGAGAATGCAAGAGCATGTGTTCATCCATGTTTTTGCACGTATGAACACAGAGGATCATAAATACCAGAAAAATGCTACAGGTCCTCTAGAGCTAGAATTATAGGAAGGTGGCAAGATTGAACTCAAGTCCTCTGGAATCACAGCAAGTGATATTGACTTATGTTTGGCGCCATCTCTCCAAACCACCTCCCTATCTTATTTCTTTTTTTAATCAGATTATTTTATTAGATACTTTCTGTATTTATATTTGAAATGTTTTCCCCTTTCCCCACTCCACCCCCATCCTCATCCCCCTTCCCACTCCACTTGTCTTCACAAAGTTGCACTTGTTCCTAATCACCCTTTCTACCCCAGTGCCTTGGAATTCCCCTACATTGGTAAAACAATGCCCTCTCTGGACCTAAGACCTCTTCTCACATCAATGCCAGACATTGCTATCATCAGCTACATGTGCAACTGGAAGCATATAAGTCTCAATGTGAGCTCAGTGGCTGGTGTTCTAGTCCATGAGAGTTGTGGAGGGTTTGGCTGGTCTGGTCGATAATGTTGTTATTCTGATTAGGTTGCAAACCCTTTCAGCTCCTTCAGTCATCTCTGTTGCACCTTCATTGGGGTCCCCATGTTCAGTCTGGTGGTTAGCTGAAAGCATGCTCACCTGTATCTGTATGACTTTGGCAGAGCCCCTGAGGAGGCATCTCTATCTGGTTCCTGCCAGAATTTACTCCTTGGCATCATTAGAAAATGTGTCTGTTTACAGTGCTAGGGTACATTAGCAAGAGACAAGAATATTCAGATGGAGAATAAGGTAAGTCTCTTGTAGGGCTTTAGTTTCTTACACATGCAAAGGCAAGTTCTCTCTCTCTCTCTCTCTCTCTCTCTCTCTCTCTCTCTCTCTCTCTCTCTCTCTCTCTCTCTTTCTCCTCTCTCTCTCTTTCTTGTTCTCTCTCATACAGACACATACACACATACTTACACAATACACATATTATGGTGGAGGACATGAGTGAGGATAGTATAAAAAGATTCTTCATGAAGATATTATATAATTTAAAATAATTTCATATCTATATCCTGCCTTGGAGACAAGAAAAAAAAAGAATTACATTTCTGTAATATTGTTAGATGCTCAAGATCAGAGAAAGACTTTTGTGCATATCGAAAGTAGCCTCAGGGAGCGTTCCTTCTGCAATAAAGTGATGTTACAAATCATCCTGGGCTTCCACTGCCATTGACTAAGGTGGACTCTAAGCTCACTGCCCTCAGCAATCTGGCAGGTCAGAAACCTTGACTGAGGAGGGAAGTTTTTGATTCCTGGGAGAAATGGCTGAATCAGAGCGATTAATTTTAACTAAATTGAAATGCTTATGAAATAATTGCAAGGAGCAACAATTATGAAAATGTTTAGAATCATTCTTAATGTTTGTATAAAAATGTAACCCAAGGGGCCAAGGATAGCCTCAGAATATAGTTCTATTAAGACATTGAAAAGTGTCACTGTAAAAAATAAAATTCTAATGGACAAGATCAGAGTTATCTGGCTATTTTTAGATAAGCAGTGTGTTGTGAATTTGATGTTATTTCTAGAAGAATCCTTGCAAACCGGAATTGCATGTTATTCTAATCGAATTTGTGTTTATTTGGATTGTGTGTTGGTCATGAAATTTAGAACCTATTCTGCACCCATCACTCAGCAATCAGTTTTTACCATCAAGCTGCATTTCCTGAGCCCTGTGCAACTGGAACAAGGCATTCTAAAAGAGCACAAAGAGAATTTCTGCAACAGAACACTAGATTGGAAGAATGAATGCATTTCCTGCTATGAAGAGAGGGAAGATTCAGGTAAGCAGGATAGAGCTCACAGAAGAGCTAAACTTGGAGGTTGTCTTTGAAAGATTTATAAGGCTGAGACCATAAGAGAAGAAAAATGAAGGTTCCCACATATATGATTTAAGATAGTCAGTAAGAGAAATGCTATAGAAAGCTCTCAGGTTTCTTCTTTCCACAAAAAAAAAAGTTAAGAAAAAGCATCATCTAACTGAACTGGTCCCAAGTATCAGAGGGAGCTATGTGAGACTGAGGTTATTCAGCACTGAAGCAAAATTGAATGAGAAATCATTGAACAGTAGAACAGTATAATACTGTGACCAGGTTTATCAGTACTCTATCAGTTCCAAATATTATACAGTGTAGACATATTTAGATTAATTTTCTTTTTCAAAGATGTTTTATTTTTAAATGGCATATTTATATGTAGGCTTGTGGATACACAGATGTGGGTGCAGATGCTTGAAGAAGCCAAAGTAGGCATAGAAACATCGGTTACAGGTACTTGTGAGTCACCTTTTTGAGTACTTTGAACTAGATTTTGGTCCCATGCAAGATTAGCATGTGCTCTTAATTAATGAGTTATCTAAGATTTGACTTTATAATCTTTCTTAGCACATCACAGTGTTTCTAAGTCAGTGCATTAGGTCATACCTGCTTACTATCTCTGCTTTCATACTTTTTTCTGCTTTGAGTTACAGAAAATGTAGTATAATTTGCCTTTTGTATATTTCGGGGTTTTCTTTTATGTACTGCTGCCGTTCTTTTTTTCATCAAGAACAGGTGTTGCATTGTTCAGTCAATTATCCATTGTTGTTGGGAGTTTTGCATCATGTCTACATTAGGGAATTTCACTGGGACAAAGTAAACTTTCAGTTTAACCAGGAGGATGGTGACAACAAAACAAGAAGAGGAGAAAAGTCATATGATGCTACTCACTCAAGTTTATGTGGTCACACATTCCTGAATCTAGCTGCTTAGCTCTTACTTGAGTTAGGGGAAGAGGATGGGAAGGAAGAAAAGACATAGGAAACAGATTTTACTTACTTTGTGAAGGAAAATAATTTTCCTTGAGATATGGGGAACTACAAATTGCCTCAGCTTATCATATGGCAATTAATTTGTGGTTAAGCAGAGAGTAAGGAAGAGTCTAGTTGATACCTTGAGATGAAAAGATTCACACCAAGCGTCAGGAAAGTCCATGAAAGCTCAGATTTATAAGAAGGTGAAAGCTGTACATTGACAGGGATCCAGACATGAGTCAAGAAATTTGTAAGGACCTGATGGTGTCTACGTGGGAAGAAATTTAAAAGGAAGAGAGTAATGAGTTAAAATGCTCCAGTATAACCAATACAATAAACATAGGCCTGGCAGAGCACCCATTCATATATCACGACAAAACAGCTCATCATCTTCGAACAGTAAGGAATCAATATAGAAGAGTCTTGCCTCTGTGATGGGAAACAATCACACTTAGTTATGACTCTGTTCCTTCCTAACATATCTTTAAAAAGAGCAGAAAAGTGAAAGTATCTCTAGGTAGCATCACCATGACCACCCACCAATAAAAGCTTAAGAGTATAAAATATCAGAGTCATAAGTATTTGGATTAAATAAGTAGAAAACAATCAGCAAGATTTTAAAAAAGCTAGCCATGTTAACCAATGCTGATTAAAAAAACAAAACAAAGAGAAAAACCTCAGTGATTCTACTGTAAACAAGTAAAAGTGAGTTTTAGAATGTAAAAGATCACCAGGGATAAGGCAGATGAATTTACTTTAAGGGGAATAACTAAACAGAAACACATAATAATATTAAATGTCTGTGTAAAAAAATCACAAATAAAATTTACATAGTTTTATATTAGGTAGAAAAAGAAGATAAAAAGTGAGGGAGTGTACGACTTTTATAAACTATTCACAAGCTCAAGCCTTATAGGTTCCTCCACCTGTAATACATAGTACATATGTGCATTTCTTGTCAGAAAGTATATATGGAATATTTAAAATTACAGGCTACAGATGAAGTATAAAGTAAACCTTGATATATTGCCAAAGACAAGATGAAAGTTCTGAAAATTAAAAATCAATCAAAAGAATCTCTAAAAAACCTTAATATTTATAAGCCAATTAAACATGGCTAATTTGTGAAACAAAAAATTACATTTTTATAATAAATATTAAAAAAAACATACAATTGTGTTTGTGGGATGCCATTAACAAAATACTGAGCAAACATTTTTTTAATGTACAAAACGTGTATATAAAAATAATTTTTATAAGTTTAACATCCTTAAGATTTACACTAAAACTAATATAAGAAGAGAAAACTATGTGCCAACAAGCTCTGTGCAGATCAATAAATTCAAAACAGAGTAGATGTTTTGAAAACCAATCACACTGACAAATCTTTTAGGTAAAACAAAATGTTTTGAAAACTCAATGAATCAATGGTATTCTAGATGTATTGAATTGAAGGGGAAAAAGATAACACTGATGATGTCAGAGATGATTGATAACTAATGCAGTAATATTTCTAGAATAATAAAGTACTGATAAACTGTGGGCACATATTAAAGACATAAGTTACCAGAACACATATAAGATAAAAAAGAAAACCAGAAAAAATAGTATCTACGTAGTAAATCAGATTTATGGGGGAAATCCTTGCTCACCAATATATTTAAATGCTGATATGTTCCCTGGCAGAATTTACCTATTCCTGGAGACAGAAAGACAAACTTTAAATAAGAATTTGAGTTAGAAAGAGAAATTACCTCCCATTCATTATGTGAGGATAACATTACCCTGTTACTATTTTTAATGTTTTTTCTCCTATTTGGTTAATTTTATTTTGTTAATAAATTTTTTCAGTCTAAGAAAATAAAATGATAATTCAACATTTCTCATGAATGCAGATGGATAAGCTCTAAATAAAATGTAGGAAGCTAAATTCAATGATTCATGAAAAAAGTCCATACCAAAACCAAGTTGATTTATCCTAAGAATGTGAAGCTGATTTACTATTGAAAAAGCAATCAATGTAATTTAACATATTAACAGTCTAAAGAAGAAAAATGTCATATAATCATCTCCAATGATCCCGAACACATCAGTTAAGAAAAACAACATCCATTCCTGACAATCATTCTGAAGAAACCAAGAGTGTGAGGGGACCTCCTGAGTTTAATAAAAAAGCAACTATGGAAACCATTTGACTCATAGTTACCTAACAAAGAGAAGCTGGGGGACTGGAGAGATGTTCAACATTTATCACTTGCTCCTCTTTCAGAGCACAAAGGTTTGGTTCCTAGGATCGTCATGGCATTCCATGATCACTCTTAACTCCCAGTACAGGGCATCTGTCACTTTCTTTTAGCTTCTTAAGGCACTGTGTGACCATGATTTACATACACATCTGCAGCAAACACTCCTACAAATAAAAAACAAAACATAGTTGTATATATACAGAAAGAGAGAAGTCAATGGCTTCTCTGAAAATGTTTAAAACACAGAAAGCATGTTTACAAAGATAAAGAGATGCAAAATAAATATATAAAATCAACATATTTACATATCAGAAACGATTAAAGTTAAAAACATATATTAAAATGTCTCTTTTAGAATAAAAATGTAATTATTTGGGGGTGGAGGCAGCAAAATCTATGCAGGACCTGTACAATATATGAGGTTCATAACACGGAAGGATTCTGAAAATGCCCAAATTGACAAAGATGTCATTTTTTATGAGCCAATAAGGTAAATACTATTTAAAAACTATTTAAAGTTTTCATATATTTATTAATAATATCAATGCAATCCCAAACAAAACTTATGAGATAATGCAGGGAAAACTGACTAGCTGATTGTAAAATTTGTATGGATATTCAAAATAATTGAAACTGGGGAAAAAAAACTTAAAGAATAAAGTTAGATGATTTCAATTGCCTGTTATATGTTCATTACACAGTTACAGTAGCAGACAGAATATGATATTGGCATGAAAGTACAATAAGAAAGATGCACATATGTATTGACTGTAGATATTTAACAATGGGGACAATGGAGAATGAATTGCTTTCGAAGTAGTGGTGTAAAATGAAATCTTAATAAATACAAAATAATTATGTTTGGTTTTCAACACACAATATTCATGAATAACCCATAGACCATGGTACATTTTATAAAACACCTAAGGCAAGACATATAGATGTATATGAGTTCTAGTATGCTTATGTTGTTATAACACAGTGTCACCGAAGGCAGCTTCAGGGGAAAGAGATTATTTGCCATACAGAGCCAGAAAATAATCTATCACTGAGGGAAGTCAGGAATTCAAGAGAAGAATCTGAAGGCAGGAACCATGGACTTACGGTTCCCGCTGTGTTGATTTTTTTTTTTTTCCGATGCTTAAGTGACCTTTTAAACTCCACAGGACTACTTTCCTAAGTAAAATGGTGGGGCTCATAGTGAATTAAGATTTTCTTACTGCTACTAACTAGACAATCCTTTACAGAGAGATGGCTGTTTACTATGTCAAAATGAAAACTAGTGTTAACCAGAATGCTGCTGCTGCTGCTGCTAATGATAATTATGGCAATGAAAAATAGATAGATAACAGATAAAAGATATGAACATAAATATGTGTATATATACACTGAAAATTGTTTTCAAAGGACTGCAAAAGAAGAACTATTGCATCAAATAAAACCATAAAGCATATATCTGAAGAAATATTTGTTTTAAAATATGTGTATTATTCTGAACCTCAACAGTAAGGAAACAAGACAAAGTGGACAAAGATCTGAACAAAATCACAAGACATTAGTTCATCCTATAATGATTCCCCAAATAATAGGATTTCTAAATAGATAATCAAAATAATTCATCACCAGGGAAATTCAGATACAAACCACACTGAGCTATTATGTAATAAACATTCGGAGTGAATAAAAGCCTGAAGGACTGGCAGTGCAGTGTGATGCAGATGCGGAGAAAGTGGGGCATTTGGACAATGTGATAAGTTGACCTGTGGGAACCAGTTTGCCATTTTCCTAATAGGCTGTGTTTCTTTAACATATGACTGAATACTCAAAGCAAGGAGATACATCTAGTCTTATCAAGTACACAATTAGGAAGCTGAAAAATGTAATTTAGGCTTAATGTGATGATCCCCTGAAACTTCAGAGGTTTCTGAAAAAGAATGTCTTGCTCAGCTTCTGGAACTATTTACTTTCAGACTCTTCAAGGTCTCCACATGAGGGAACCACAGAGAAGACAGACTGATGGAGAGTTTTTCAAAGTCACACAGTTAATTTATATCTGGAGAATGACATAAGTCATCATTTCTAAAAGCTCCCTGTGATAGCTAAAATAACTAAAATTCACCTACATCATTTAAGTCATTTACATCAGTAAAAGACTAGATATATGAATTGTGGTATATCTATATGAGGGAATGGAATAGTAATAATTTGAAGAAATAAAATATATACATGAATAAATACACAAATAAATATGAAAATTATTGTGTTTGGTTAAAGGTACCAAATAGTGGCCTTCATAACTTCTTCCATTTCACAGTGTAGAAATTAGGAACCGGTGACAGCTGGATGGCTCAGCAGGGAAAGGAACTTGCTGCCTAACAACCTGAGTTTGGTCCCTGTGTACTATGTGATGAAAGGCAAGCAACTGTCAGTCACAAATAGTTTCCTGACTTGAACAAGCAAAGCATTGTACACATATCTACTATATATGCACAAATATGTATATATATGCACATACATATGTACACACAAGCACATAAAAATACTAAATAAAGCTATGAAAAATAATTATGAACCAATTTCCATAAAGGCAAAAATAAAGTGAATTATTTGGTGAGTATTGGTTATTAAGGCAATGGGGACATGAAGATTTATATTTCGTGATCCTCATGATCTTACTGTTAATGGTTTGATTATATTTTTATTTTGCAAAAGCAAAACCCATTCTTGGAATGTGGAGAATTAGTAGAGTTAATTAGAAATATGCAAAAGTATATGTAAAACAATGATTCATTTTGGTCTAAGTTTCCAATTATTCAATGCATGTAAAAGAAAATTAATTAAACATATATTGTATAAATTCAAATTCACTAGGACTTCACAAGGTTTTGCATGTTGAAAACAGTAATGAGATAAATGTATAACAAACCTGGTGAAGTTGCTGTCTCCTGATTCCATCCATGTGGTCATACTAATATGACTAATAAATGTGCAGTCCTATGATGATAACATGTGAATACATGTGAAGATAGGAATGAGTTTTATAATTAAAACTATGACATACACATTTATCTAGTTCAGTATCTTAGGTCAACAGAGTCACAGAAACTCCTGTCCTAGGAGTAAGTGAAGGAATGCATAAATTGAAGTGGAAATAATGAATATCTATCCAGGCTGGGCTACACAAAGAAAAAATCTATGGTTTTCTCATGAGGACTACAGCCATTTTCATTTTTAGGAATGTCTTTCATACACTCTTAATTAAATGTGGGTGTATCTTGATCAGTTCTTAAAAATCCAAAAAATCCAGCAATTATAGGGTAGACATAGATGTAGCAAAACAAACAAACAGAAAAAAACTCGTTGTTTATATGTATTTTATCCTTCATGAACCTCTGATAATTAAGTCAAACAGAGACAAAACTGGATTTTAGTTTTGAACTTTAATATTCCTGCTTTTTTCAATAATAATGAGTAAAGACACAAAATATTTTTTTCAAAACTTATGAAGTAGCTCAATGGATACTTACACAGACACACAGACACACACACACACACACAGAGAGAGAGAGAGAGAGAGAGAGAGACATGCATGTACACACCCACACCCACAAACCACGAATGAATGAATAGATGTTATAAAAATAAAATATGCATTTAGTTAAGAACCTCAGTGCTCTCTTCTTTGGTATTGCAAATTCAGTTGGATAATAACTGGATAAGACAGAAAATTCTATTGGTTAGTTAATAATCCAATATGTGTGTGTATATATATATATGCTTTAATACTTTTTAACTCCAGTCCTTTCTCTCCTGCTATTCTGCTCTTTAACTCTTCTACATCCTACACCTTTTCCCCCCTTTCTGTCTCCAAGGGCCTCAACTCTCTAAATGGTTAGGTGAGTCTTCTCTGACTGAGTCAAGGCCTGGAAGCCCTCTGCTTTATATGTGTTTTGGGCCTCATATCAGATAGTATATACTGCCTGGTTGGTGACTCAGTGTCTGAGCAATCTTGGGAATTCAGGTTAGTTGAGACAGCTGGTCCTTCTCCCCAGCTTCTTCCAGATTTTCCCTAATTCTACCACAGGGGTCACCAGCTTCTTTTCATTGTTTGGTGTAAATACCTGCATCTGACTCTTTCACCTGTTTGTTTGACTGATTCGAGGGCAGTCATGCTAGATTCTGGTTTGTAAATACATCATAGGATCAGTAATAATGTCAGCCCGTGAGGCCTTCCCTTGAGCTGAATCCCAATTTGGATCTGTCATTCGACCTTGTTTCCCTTGGATATCATTCTGCACCTGTTCATTACAAAAGCAATCTTATTTAGAAATATCTCAATGTAGAATTTTATGTATCTACAGACACAGAACTTATGAGAGTCAGACCTGAAAGAAAATCTTCCTACTCGACATCTCAGAGACACATTTGGGGATTGTGTGTAAAATGGCCCAGAAATAGATATTCTATCAATCTTTTGGGATTATAGAGGAGGATGGCTTAATCAGATCCCTAGAGCTATTTACGTCCAGATACAAGCAGCCTCTTTGGTCAATGCAAGATGAAGCAGAAAATACAGGGGGCAACGGCAGGTCACAGATAGCCAGCAAAATGAGAAACATTCACACCAATAAGTCTAGTGCATTTGGCCAGCATTCAAGCACAGGGACATCAACACTTGCAACTGGACTGGCAGCTATAGGAAATGCTAGTTTGCAATGCAAACTCTGAAGGTGATATCCTCACAGAATACAAGGACAGTGTTCCATGTAGAAAACAGGGGACTACCTGAATTCTCTTTCCTTATTGAGAAACATCATGACTATGTAGCCTATGTCCAAAGTAAATGACTCCTTAGCAACAAAGCCCCATCATTTATGCCATGTGACTATGAACACAGAAATCCTAATGGCAATCCGAAGATGTCTCCATTTGTGTGTGAAAGAAGGGAATATAGATTTCTTAGAAAAAAAAATTAATTTGACAAATCTCTAAATGTTTGTGAAAAATTATTTAAATTTCTTACTGAATACGATTTTCCAAAACTTGGAAAGAGGCATTTCCCATGCATATTGATCAGAACTGCAGTTCCCAGGCCGAAAAACAGGATGTGATGGGCAAATTTCAGTGGACAGAAAGAACACACTGAGAGGTTCTTGCTTTCCTTGCATCTGGGACTTTCTGATTGCTACCCAGTTTCCGATCCCCCATTGCTATACAGCTCTGTTCAATTTCCTGAACCTCTGTTCTCCTCTTCCATATTCTCCCATATGTGATTCTGACCCCTCTTTTCCCTTCCCCCTCTCCTTCCTCCCAAGTCCCGTCCACTCTCTACTTCCTCTAATTATTTTATTCCCCCTACTAAGTAGGACTAAAGCATCCATGCTTTGTTCTTCCTGCCTCTTGAGCTTCATGTGCTCTATGAGTTGTAGCATGCGTGTTCCAAGCTCTTTGCCTAATATCCACTTATCAGTGAGTGAGTAACAGGTATGTTCTTTTGTGACTGAGTTATCTGAGTCAGGATGATATTTCCTAGATCCATCCATTTGCTTGAAATTTTCATGAAGTCATTGTTTTTAATAGCCGAATTATATTTCACTGTGTAAATGTACCACATTTTCTGCACCTATTTCTCTATTGAGGAACAACTGATTTGTTTCCACATTCTGTCTATTATAAATAAGGCTGCTATGAACATAGTGGAGCATGTTTCCTTATTACATGTTGGAATATATTTAGGGTATATGCCCAGGAGTGTTATAGCTGGGTGCTGAGGTAGTATTATGTTTAATTTTCTGAAAAACGGCCAGAGAGATTTCCAAAGTGGTTGTACCAGCTTGCAATCCCACCAGCAATGGAGAAGTGTTCCTTTTTTCTTCAGATACTTGCAAGGATCTGCTGTCACCTGGGTTTTGATCTTACCCATTCTGACTGGTAGGAGGTGGAATCTCAGAGTTGCTTTAATTTGCATTTCACTGATGACTAATGATGTTGAACATTTCTTTAGGTGCTTATCAGCCATTTGATTTTCCTCAGTGGAGAATTCTCTATCTCTGTTCCCCAGTTTTTATAGAGATGGTAGATTTTATTTATATGAGTACACTGTAGCTCTCTTCAGACACACACCAGAAGAGTACATGGGAACCTGTTACAGATAGTTGTGAGACACTGTGTTGTTGCTGGAGAACTGGAGAGTTTCCCCCCTGAAATGCCCCATCCTAACCCCTTACTCCTGCCTCTCTAACAGTGCTGCAGGACCCACCCACTACACTACACTGGCGCATTAAACTTTTAGAGGACCAAGGGCCTCTTCTCTCCTTGATGCCCCATAAGACTATCTTCTGCTACATATGTTTCTAAAGCCATGGTTACTCCATGTGTATTATTTGGTTGGTGGTTTAGTCTCTGTGAGTGAGTTCTGTGGGATATGGTTGGTTGTTATTGTTGTTCTTCCTATGGGATTGAAATCCCCTTCAGCTCAGTTAGTCTTTTTTCTAACTTTTCCATTCGGAACCTTGTTCTTGGTCCAATGGTTAGTTGAAAGCATCTGCCTCTATAGATGTCAGGCTCTGGCAGAGCCTCTCAAGAGAAAGCTATATCAGGCTACTATCTGCCCACACATCTTTGCATCTATATTATTTTCTGTGTTTGGTGTTCGTATATAGAATAGATCCCAAGCTGGAGCAGTCTCTGGATAACTACTCCTTCAGTCTCTGCTCCACACTTTGCCTCTGTATTTCCCTCTGTGAATATTTGGTTCCCCCTTCTAAGAACTAAAGCATATGTTTTGCATTTATTTCACTTTTTCAATCTAAAGACATGCAATGCAGTTGTCACCATATTCCCCTCAAGTCTCCTCTAACAAACCCCATGATGGCATCAATAATACCATTTTCATGCTGTGAACTAAAATCACCAAGCAATATCAGTAGCTTGTGAGAGAGCAATGTATTAATGTCACAGATTTCTATACTCTGTGTAACAGAGTGGAAGAGGGCCGAGACCAGACAACACCCTCAGCCAGATGCTGAGGTAATTATTCAATTTTAAACTATCTTCTTCCTAGACCATACAAAGTAATAGTAAATACCAGGGTAATGATGAGACATGAGATGTGCAATTTCATCTGGTGATACAGCCCTGAGGGCAGTGATCTTTGATGCTTTATGCATTAATTGCCTACTACAAAGCGTTCTTATGCAGAGTTGAAATTAACTTTATACATATTGCTGTTCTAAAACTTACATTTTATGGGGTATACTATAGCTAAAGATTGATAAGGTGAAGATATGTTTTCTATTTAGGTGCTGGATGAAACTATTTCTCAGAGCCTAAAGAGTGGAAAGAATAACTCTGGGCAAATATTCCATATTTACTTCTATTTTCTTATTGTATATTCTTTTTCTGTCATTGTTCACTGTCTTTCTGTTTCTTGTCCTTGTCCAACTTTACTTTCTGTTCAATTTGTGTGTGTGTGTATGTGTAAGTGCCTGTGTGTGTGCATGCTTATAATCTTATAA